>NC_136589.1:26697198-27054698 GCF_910589615.1 Taurulus bubalis
CGGTCTACCTTTAGAGTCATTTTTACTTTATCGATGTGAGAATGAAATAGCAATACTGTGACAAAGAGCTCTCCATCATTACATAATGTTCCCATTTACAGCAGATCCTTGACATGGGGTTAAAACTAATATGAAGAAAATCTAATTTTGACTTCAAGGAAATTAAATATCAAGTAGCAAATATAGGATGACTATTATCTTTATCGGATAAAAAAATGAGGGCCTGCTAACTTGAGTGTGCAGTGAAATAAAGCATTGTGTGTATGCAAATGTGAATTCAATGCAGTTAGCATACAGTATTGTGTGCATGTGGTTATAAAACATGTTTTTGTCATCCTCAGGTAAAGTGCTGTAAATACTGGCCTGATGACACTGAAATCTACAGAGATATCAAGGTGACGCTGATAGAGACTGAGCTGCTGTCAGAGTACGTCATCAGGACCTTTGCTGTAGAGAAGGTACAATTATTCATCTGTATTGTCCATAAGAGGTTTGAAAAAACCTTTATACTTGTGCTCGGTACTAGACCTCAACCTTTTGGCTATTGAACAGTTTGTGTGAAGAAGTTATGGGTTATGTGCTTTGCGCTTGCATTAGCACCTTTTGAAAAGTGTCTTTACTCCTGTGACTTGATTATACAGTATAAGGTCTTCTTGTTTATTTCCAAAGGTGTCCTTTATTATCGAGTTATCGTTGCATATGACTTGTGCAAATGGGTTGTCCTTATCATCCAAAGCAGCAGGCAATAAATCCACCTATAAAATGTAAATCTTTCAAGTTACAAAAAATTGCAAATTGTTATTTTTCTATGTTAAACTCAGATCATGGATGCAACATATAATCCTGTACGACAGGCGGTAAAGAAATAAAGCTACAGCGGCCTTGGACATCCTGTTTGCTCTTAGATGATCAAACTTTACTCAACCCTCCTCCCCCTTCCCATGAAGTGTGTGTTTGCATTCAATCCAGCTCTGTATTTGCTTTAGAAGGACTTCTCATATCGTCTGCAAACTGTATCCTCTGTCTTCTCAGCCCGTCTTCTGCTGTGCTTTGTGTGTTTAACATGATGACTCTGTTCCTCAGAGAGGGGCTCATGAGATCCGGGAGATCCGACAGTTTCACTTCACGGGGTGGCCGGATCACGGGGTGCCCTATCACGCCACGGGCCTGCTTGGGTTTATCAGGAGAGTCAAGTCCAAGACTCTGACCAATGCTGGGCCCATGGTGGTTCACTGCAGGTTGGTGTGGGCCGGACTGCCCTGTTTCATGCTGTTGTTGCTACTCTGCCTCACCAGGCAGTGCGTACTTATGTACGCACTACCCTCTTCTCTGTCCTTCCAGGGAGTTGATTGTATTCTCCACGGTTTTATTTAGTCTGTAGATTAAAAACTAGCAGTTTGCAGTGTTAGAGAGTCGACAATATGAGACCTATGCACAAGTTGTGCATAGGTCTCATATTTTGGAGACAAACCAGAATGAAAAGCTATCAATCTAAAGTATATAACGATCAACACTATTTCCTCCAACATGACAACATTTGTTTGTCAGTCTTATTGTTAGTAGGTTAAACGGTTTTGTATTCCAAACTCCCTTTGCCCTTAATGGGTCAAAACATTGTTTGCATTGAGCCATGCAGACAATGTTGGTTTTGAGATCCTTGTCTGAGAAAAGTTTTCATTAGAACTTCTCCACCAAAGACCTTTAAAAAAGTATTGACTTCTTTGGAATATCCCGAGTACAGGGACTTTCTGTTAACACCACAAACACAATTCCAGAGTCAGAAATGTCTTAAAGTGAGACTATGCAACTTTTTCGGCAGCCACTCTGGCTACAAGTGACCATTGCAGGATGATGATAGATGCTGAAATATGGTAAAAACATAACGTAACAGTAGCACTAGTATAAGATTTTAAAGTCAAAATTAAAATCATACCGTCTAACGGCCGTTATTTGGATGAACTGACCACATATTGGAAAATCTGAATGGTTACTTTCCGGCCTGAAATATTATTTATACTTAATAAAGTGACTTAACAGCTTTTAGCCTCGCTCCAAATCTCCAACAAAGCCCAGTTTGAAGCAACGTAATGCATTGAGGGGCAGTTGAGTATGTCCAGTAAACTCAAGCTGCATACTCAGACATTCTTACTAATCTAGCATTAATATGCAGAATGCAAATTACATACTCTTTTTGACATCATACTTGGTATGAATAGTTAGTTAGAATGCAATTCCAAACAGTCTCAGTAAACCACCATATACAAGTGCTCACACCAGATCAAGTCAGGCTGTAGTTGTAAAACAAACAAAAAAATATGGCTACTAAAGGCCTAAACAAAAACACAAACAAGACATTATGCTACATTGTCAAGATCTAGGTGTCCAACTGCTTTCTATTGCACACTGTGAGGTAAATAATCTGTGTGTTTCCCCACAGTGCTGGGGCGGGACGGACAGGCTGCTTCATCGTCATCGACATCATGCTGGACATGGCAGAGAGAGAGGGTGTGGTGGACATTTACAACTGCGTGAGGGAGCTTCGCTCACGGAGGGTCAACATGGTCCAGACTGAGGTACGCTAGCTCTGGTCCCACAGTGGCCTCAGAGGAGCAGGGCCCGCCCACAGAAGCTCATGAGTAAGAGGAAGAGCGAGGATGCAGAGCGACAGGCTGTGGATTAACTCGTATCTGCGAGCATAAGCCCCACTTCTCTGGTGCCCCAGAACAAATGCTCAGAATTCATACCAAAGAAAGGAGCTTTTTTTTCAATATTATTTTCAGGGAAATGAATCATTACCTGACTTTTATTAGTACATTTTTCTAATGGATAAGAGATTGTGTCTGTAAAGATTATGTGTTTGCCATTTTGCCAGTGACTGATGATGCCCATTATCTTTTAAAATGCAGCATAATTAGTTTTAATTTTTCCAGTGCCAGTTAAAGTGTCGCATTTCTCAAACAATGGGAATATATTTCAAAATATTCTATCCAAATTATAATTGACCTCTATGTGACAGCTGTAGCACACTGTGCTCTTCAGTGCTTGTTTTAACCAGCTAGAAATATCAGATGAATTGTGTTTATTTTTACAGAAGATGTATTTATGGCGACAACTTTACATTTTTATGATCATTTCTCACAAAGACATTTATTGAAGTGCGCACCCTAACTATTTCCCAGGATGCTAAGCACACGTGCTTGGCAATACATGCTATAATAAAAGGGTTTAGAGGCTTGTAACTGAAAGCATTTAGCTCATTGATGGCTGAAAGCTTCCCTGGCTCATCCTCCGTCTCTATGCCAGTATGGGCTACCAAAGGAGTTTGCGCTTTCCTGAACACCAGCCATCTGGAGGTGTCCATAGTCTCGTTGGATGCATCATTTCACCGTAATTCCTTTTAAATCACAGGCGTCATTGGACTTAATGGGCAAATGTTTCATCGTTGGCATCCGAATTGGGATTTGAGTAACTGGAGACCAAATGTTGTTCACCCTGAGTCACTCTCCTCAAATTCAGTGACCTTCAAAGTGTGTGTATGTGTGTATTTCCCCTCGCAGGTGTTCAGGCTTGTTGGCACGGCACCTCAGTCTGCGGCCAGACGCTAACTCTCCAACGTAGTTTAATCTGTTCGCAGAAATGAAAAGCCTTGTTGTTGTTTATAGTTTATGAGCTCAGATACGGTCTATCAATCTGTGGATTCTGGTTTGAGCGCTGTGTTCCCACCAACCCGCTGACCCACCCCGAACTAGTCAAACTCTCCGGTCAGCGATTCACTCTCTGCACTAGACTCAACAAATGGCAACACATGTTTCTCTGTAAATCTGTAAATCAGTGACCCCTGTGCATGTGTGCGGATTTTGGTCCAAAGTGACAAGGGAGTGTCAGCTGAAAATGTCACTTCAGAATAGATTTGCGTCAAGCCTCAAGCTGTGTCACCATGTCGACTGCTTGACTGACTGATGTGAGTAGGAGGAGGAGGAGGAGGAGGAGGAAGAAGAGGAGGAGGAGGAGGAGAAGGAGGAGAAGCGTTGCGTTTTCCAGTTTTGCTCTGCATGAAGTTCAGGACCGGAGGGGTTGTTTTTAGTTTTGAAGACGTCAGCCTTGTTCTTGCCTAGTTCATGCCTTGATCATGACGAGAGGGTCATGATAAAACCCGAAAAGATCACGGAATTTAAGAAAATACTTTTTTCCGGGCCTCTAAATATTTCAACGTTTTTATCGTTGGTTAAATCAGCTATGTACCAAAAATATGCAAAATTATGTAATGTAACCTTTGAAGACAGACAATGACAAATATTAGTCACAGAAACTGCCTCAGGGGTAAAGAATAATCATGGGAAGGTCGTGTAAAGGTCATTGAATTATTCTAGCAGAAATGCAGTGGAACACTGGCTCATGCATTTCTGCTATTGGTAAAAAGAAAATCATATTCTGTTGGTTGTCATGAGCCTTAGAAGTATGATAGATCCGCAATGAGGATGCTGTTTTTTGCAGGAGCAGTATGTCTTCATCCATGATGCCATCTTGGAGGCATGTCTGTGTGGCGACACCACCATTCCTGCCAGTCAGCTCCGCTCCGTGTACTACGACATGAACCGCCTGGACCCACAGACCAACTCCAGCCCCATCAAAGAGGAGTTTAGGGTGAGGAGATTGAAACACAATAAGGAACTGTTTGCAAATCCCTAATCAAGCATTATCTCAAGTGCAGGATAAGTTGAAAACAACAGTAAACATGTTTTCTCTTGATGAGTGGCGCAGTCCCCCTCTGGGCCAATCAGTAGCAAATATATCACCTTGCTTTAATCTGTAATGGTAGCACCCCTCCTTGGATCAATCAGTGTTATATGAGATGCATCGGCCCCCTAAGTTTCATCACAGTCACATCAGGGGAGTAAGAGCTATCGCTAATGTAACTGATTAAAGAATTGCATTGTTAATTACCATATTGGGAGATAATTAGCACACTCAAGACGCAAGTGCCTACCTTCCAGCGTTGGTATGACAGTGCGTCATTCTGCTTCAACCCTGACAGACTCTGAATATGGTGACTCCCACGCTGCGGGTGGAGGACTGCAGCATCGCCCTGCTGCCCAGGAACCACGAGAAGAACCGCTGCATGGACGTCCTTCCTCCAGACCGCTGCCTCCCCTTCCTGATCACCATCGATGGGGAGAGCTCCAATTATATCAACGCTGCGCTCATGGATGTAAGAGATGAACGCCATCGAGAACATTTCTCGTTTGAAGAATATTCACTTCACTGGGTCACTTAAAGGAGCTTTCCAGCGTTATTGGAATTCTTGCTAATGGAATTCTTGTGATTTTTAAAGTGGTAAATTAACAATGAGTCACAAGGCAGGTAATCACACCAGGTAATTACTTCCCCACATGTTGCTTTTCTTGTCTAATCCGGACAGGCAAAGCAAGTATTTTTAATAGAAAACATTATGGTCTATTATGGAAAATGTGAGTGGTTGCGTTGGTGTTTCAGCTTTTGATACAAAGGACTTCTCTTTGAGTGATTATTATGTGACTTGAAACTTGAAAGCAAAAATATTGTCAGGTCTCTCTACCTAATAAAATGTCCTTTTTTTCACTATTAACAGTTGAGTTAAGGTTCAAAGTTTCGTATATTGACCTTGAAAACTCGAAAAATAGACCTACTTAATGCAAGGTTAATGTAGTTGCTGTCCTCAAGGTTGTAATCGCGTCACGTGTTCTTCATCAGATAAAGATGGCTATGGTTGTCATGAAATTGTAGATCTTGAAATTTCCTTTTTTCAAAGACTTTGTGTACTGGTTGGGTTTTAACTTAAAGTTCAACATTCATTTTTGACATTTGTCCTGTAGTGCTAAAATGCACTTCAGGACAATACAAAATATACCTGAAATGCAATGTATAGCAATTTTCAAGTGTTAAATGTATTCGGGGTAGACCTAACAAAGAACACCTTGACAAAGCTTGTGTCCATTGATGGACTTTTTGGCTCTTGCCTCGATTGAGAAGGCGACCTTTCAGAAACAGGATCCTCTCCGTCACTCCTGGGCTTGCCAGAAACCACATTAAAAGTGCAGCGGCCTAATATAATCTCCACAGACATGGAATCTCCATTAAAACCGCACTCAGTGTGAGACAGATCAAAAGATGGAGGTCATTTTAAAATGGTTATTGGTTTATTCTTGGTAAATTGTCAGCTTACGTGCTATATAATATGCATGAGGTGTATGTAGCGACAGTGTTTCAAATCCTTCTTTGCTTCTTTTTCCCCTCTTCTATTTTTCTTGCTCTCCTCCAGAGTTACAAGCAGCCCTCTGCATTCATAGTGACCCAGCACCCGTTACCAAACACAGTGAAGGACTTCTGGAGATTGGTTCTGGATTACCACTGCACATCCATAGTAATGCTCAACGATGTCGACCCGGCCCAGGTAAACCCGACCTGATATGCGTGCATAAACACACTTTACATTACATTACACAAAATAATCCTTGAGGGGTATTGCAAGCAGCACGCTGACAAACAGACAATGCGGTACCTTTCTGTATCTAATAAAGTCAAACAAAAGGACAGCGTGGGAACTGGATTCAGGGAGATATTGCTTTTTTGTTTTTGTTTTCTTTCAGTATGAAAAAAACATAAATGCATCTCTGCTGGCAAACACACGCAATATATGTTTGAAATGAGGTGGATGCTGCGGAGTGGAAGAGGACTTGCCATGAAAGTGCGGGTAGATGTAGAGACAGGCCTGTGGAAGAGCCTATCCAGATTTCTCAGCCCGAGGCTCCATCATAACACCCGCAGATCAAAGCCTGAAGCCAGGCTTGCTCTCCCCATCCCAAATTCCTTTCCCTAGCTGACTGACTGACTGGTTGACTGACTGGCTGGATAGAAAGGGCCTTTCATTCAATATTCTCACTGTAGCCAGCCAGCCAAGGAAACAGCACAGGTGGGAAGGGAGGAAAGGGGGTTAGGCGTCGAAGGAGACGAGGGAGGTGGAGGTTTACCATCTTCTCCATCAGCATCTTTGTTTTTGCATCTGTTGAATTTGTCAAATTTTGACAGGCTCTCAAAGGAAGCTAGAAAGTAGTGCTCCTGCTGCCACACAGACTGTAAATGTGATTGTGCTTTTTTCTGTGTTCCAGAAAGAAAGCGTATATTTGTGTGTCCATTTATATGCATGGTCTGTTATTTGCATTCCTCTCTATTTTTTCCCTTGTTTGATAATAACTCTGCATGTGGGCTCGTCTGTCTGTGCAGAATCTGTCCATCTGTACGTGTTCACTTCCACTTGTCTGCTTAAGTGCTGTGAGGCCAGCAGTGTGCTCTGCAGGTGCATGTTCTTCACTGGGTTTTCTCTTCTGAATAGAGAAGATTTTGAAGCTCTCATGATGCTGTCCCAGGGGTGTATATCTTCTTCTGCTGCTTCCAGAGCGGTCAATAGCACTTATCAATTATGTTTTATTCTTCATCGATCTATTGATAATTTTTTTTAACTGATTTACCAATCGTATATTTGAAACTGTTAAAAAATAGTGAGAAAAACACATCAGAGTTACCCAAAGCCAAATCTAAAAATGAGGTTTAATTAAGAAATGCATTGCAATCGGTCAGCTGTAATATTTGAATGTCATTGTTTACGACTGAGTGTGTGAACAATTGTTTGCAAACTGAGCAGTCTAAATAGTTAGCTAAAAGTAATATACTGTAATGATGGTTAGAATAGATGGCTAATGCATTAGCAGTCGAAATAATAAGCTAAAGTAATTAATACACTTTTTAAATAGATAAATGTTGATTGAGCTAAACGTAATGAATCAATTGTTGAAATAGATAGCCAAATTAAACTGTTAATAAATTGTCTTAAATTAGCAATTACTTTTTCATCAATCAAGCATCTTTTAATAAGTGTTTTTTTATTACCTTTTCTTTGCACAGAGCAGATTCTCAGATTTTCTCTAAAATAATAATAAGAAAAATGGCTTTGAGGCAAAATAAAGTGTGTGTGTGTGTGTGTGTGTGTGTGTGTGTGTGTGTGTGTGTGTGTGTGTGTGTGTGTGTGTGTGTGTGTGTGTGTGTGTGTGTGTGTGTGTGTGCGTGTGTGTGTGTGTGTCTAACATTAGTCTAAGTTTTCCAGGAATGTTTGTTTAATTTCTTGCACAAATGGTTAGTTGATAAGGAGAATGCTGTCAATACAACACATTGCTGTTTAGTCTTTCGTTGATCCCCCCAAAAAAGTTCCTCATATTGTAAAAAGAAAGCGCTTCACATTGACTGAATTCACCTTTGCGCTCTCTACCTCTGGTATCTCACAGACACCTTTTAGCATTTACAGTATGTGTGAGGAGTTGAAATCAATGTCACGGCTTTACTTGGGAGAGTTTGGACTCCGAAACTAATGAATATTCTTCAATGTTTGTCTCTGTGTGTGTGTGTGTGTGTGTGTGTGTGTGTGTGTGTGTGTGTGTGTGTGTGTGCACCTGTACGTGCCTATTTTGTTTAGTTGTGCCCACAGTACTGGCCAGAAAACGGAGTCCACCGCCACGGACCCATCCAGGTGGAGTTTGTCTCTGCCGACTTGGAGGAGGACATTATCAGCAGAATATTTCGGATTTACAATGCAGCACGGGTAAGGGACATGGGAGGGTGACGATTCAAACTGAAAGTCATTTGTTTTTCGCGGACAAACACTGCAATTGTGTGATCATGCCATTTTTTTACTTTTGCAACTAGTTTGTCTTTTCTGTGGTTTTCATCGTAACAGCAAATTTATTCTGTGACTGCACACCTCACACATCCCACTCATGCGCCGGCCTGTCCGTTCAAGCTGTGCAGTGGCAGAGTCGTTCTGTTCTTTAACTATGCCGCTGCACAAGTGATTGGATGGAGGTGTGATCGCCTCGAGTCACATGTCTCTTTGACAGCTTGAGACATTTTCACACGTAGTTAAAAAAAGTAGAAGTTGAACTCCCTAATTGCTCCTTCGACTAACCCCCTTTGGGTAGAACATGAACCTGCCCGAAAGGGTCAGTCTACCCGAATGATATCATTATCTAGGCATGTAAATATTTTTTTTAAATAAATTGCCTTGTTCTGAAGGGATGAGCAAAAGAGGTTGGGAACCAGTGCTTTACATCAGTAGTCCATAATCGTTTTCAGCGTGTGTGTGTCCCCTAAAATAAAGCAGGGTCTTCTTGTGACCTCAGGACATGTTTGGTAAGCAGCTCAGTCAAAGAGTATTATTTCTGATTCTATTTGTTCTATTTGAAAGATTTCTATCCAGTATTTCACAAAAAAAAAAAATCATCCTGCGACCACTCAGATTGATCTTGTTTCCTTTTGATAATTCACAGACCTTGCTGTGAACATTTTTATTGTAAGTACTTTGTAATGAAGAAATAGCCCCTATGAAAGCTTTTGACAGCGCGTTGGCTATCAAGAGCAACAAGCACGCTGATTATGGAAGGACAAGTTGTTAAACACACTTTTAAATTTCATATTTCAAATATATGAGCGTGTGCCACAAACCAAATTCACTTTTTATTGGAGTAAAGGAAGAAATTTCAGATACTCATATCTCACAACTTTGTCAAATAAAAACATACATGCTAGATACTACAGGTAGGTCAGTCTATGTATTTTTCGGTCTGGGGGAAGTGAACGTTTAACTTTGAGCAACCATACATCCCTGCACTGTCAGGGTCCTGACCTCACCTGCAGTCACCTGCGTAAGCTCCTTAGCCTTACAGTCTGCCACGGTTGTCAACAATCACTCCTCATATCGGCGTGTTATAACACCGTCTGGACGGCAGAGGCACCACCACCGCGTTAAGTGGAATACAATCTAATCACACATGATCTCTGACAAGTGTTATTGATCGATATGTCTGAGTGTGATTTAGAGTGTCTGTAGCTCTTAACTATCTGTCTCCAGCTGAGACTGTGCTCATCTATCAGCCTATCTATCCGCGCATTCATCTCTTCAGTGACTCCTCTTGCCCATATCCATCTCTTGCCCTACTTGTCCCCATCAAGGCTTAGCTTTAGCTGCATCTTTACAGTCTGATTGCATTGTTGCATTGCATTGTTGCATTGTCAATCAGACCCCCCTCCTCCCCCACCTCCCCTACTATGTGTGTTAACCTGGGATAACCAGTGTGTCCTTCCCCTCCAGCCTCAGGACGGCTACCGGATGGTGCAGCAGTTCCAGTTCTTGGGCTGGCCCATGTACAGGGACACGCCCATGTCCAAGCGCTCCTTCCTCAAGCTAATTCGACAGGTGGACAAGTGGCAGGAAGAGTACGACGGGGGCGAGGGACGCACTGTGGTCCACTGTCTGTAAGTTATCACTATACTGAGTGCAGAGGGAAGTTCAGTCAGCACTGCCATTAAAAATGAAACATCTCCACCTACTGACTGAAGAGTTTCACTGCATCAAAAACCTATGAAACTCCTCATCCCTCAATCTGTGTTTTTGTCAAATCCTTACTTCTATATTATTTGTTAATCCATGTCTCGTTCTTTATAATTCTAGGAACGGAGGCGGCCGAAGTGGGACATTCTGTGCCATCAGCATTGTGTGCGAAATGCTTCAACACCAGCGCTCTGTGGATGTTTTCCATGCTGTCAAAACACTGAGGAACAATAAACCCAACATGGTGGACCTACTGGTGAGGAGCATTGCAGCAGCACTTTGTCAGTCTTGTTTGAGTTTGTTATAACCTCCCATGATGCTATTTAAAGGAGATGCTCCAGCAAGTTGTATTACTTCAATAAAGTTGGGGGGAGAAAAAAATATATTATTATTATCATGATTAGATAAATGTCTAATGCTTTCTGTCATTTTCAAGCCCATCTGTTTAGCAGTCAAATCATTGATCTTCATTTATAAAATTGGTGGATCGCCCCTTTAAAAGTACCTGCATTGAGATATTATACATCTAAACCATTGGATAATTGCAGTAGATGATTCAATTCATGGAAACATACAAATAAATATATCTATCACAATATCTGAGATGAAAAGGGCCTCCTGATAAGTGCCTGGCTTGTCAAAATGTAGCTATAAACCTGGCTTTATTTCAGATGATATTATGTTTACACGGTGCATATTTATATAGTAAAATAATTGACAAAGCGGGTGTATTGGGGATGAAGGGGAGGTTAAAGCTGCAAGTGTACTACTAATAGAGGCCTATGTGCAGATAGCCAGTTCATCTGGCCGTGAACGCCTCGCTAATGGTTCTGTTTGTTTCCTCTTGTCTCGTAGGATCAGTACAAGTTTTGCTACGAAGTGGCACTGGAGTACTTGAACTCTGGGTAACGCGCTACTGAACCCACCAGAGACTTAAAGTTTGGGACATTACAGAAGGTGGCAGCTCACATGTGTGCATTGTGCTAAGTGCGTGTGTGTGTGTGTCTTACCGACTCCACAGGAGAGAGGTATGCACATAACCAGACATGCAGCTCTTTTTTGACCAGCTCTCTTCTTCTAGATGGGGAAAGGTAACGGAGTTGTACAGTGTTCTGTTTTTGTCAGTACCGGCTGTAAGGAAGCCAGCAGGAGCACAATGAGGGTATTTTTTTTTTCTCCTCTCCTGTGAGTCTCCTTCTCTCTGGATCCCTCTTTCTCTCTGCCTCTGTCTCTCTCAGCCGCCTGTAGTCCTGTGGTTGTTGCCTTGATCCTCATTGGACGATGAGTATTAAATATTCTCCAGTTTTCCGTGGAATGCGATACTGTACATAGCGTTAACGTGTTCATTTTATTCGCTCTGATTTTTGTTTTATGTTCATTATTATAAGTCATTAAATGCAGGAGCTCAAAGCCTAAATGTTACTAAATATCCTGTAAATTTCTGACTTCTAGATGATTATTGCTTGATACTGTATGTTGGGGACAGCTGGCTCAGTCTACATCTGCTTACCTTTTTTCCTGTACAGGGATCCAAAGCTTTATTTGCTCTTCCATTTGAATTATTGCTGTGCATATTGTACATATTTCTGTAGATTATTTATTCACAGTATGTACTTTTTTTGTGACTCGCAGTAAGTGACAATCATATGTTCTATAAGTTTGGTTTATTGACTGTATTGTGTGTTTTTTTTTAGTCACTTGTGTGACGGATCAATTCCACTGTAAAGAAAAAAAGATATTATATAAATGTATCTACAATATGAACATTGGATTGTGCATTTCTGCCTTGTGGGTGGAGCTGGAAAAGATGACATCTGTTGGAGAGATGAGGAATAACACAATCACTTCCATGTTTGCAACTTTTAAAAGTGCCACAGTATTGGTCCGTTTTCATATCTTTAGTTATAATGTTATGCTACTACATGAATGATGGCTTTCCTGTAATTTTGCAAATGGATACAGTTATATTTCGAAGTATATTTTTTTTTAATGAAATTATGAAATTTAAGTTCTCACAGGCCGAACAGTCACAAAACGGGACCCTAATTGGACAACAAAACCTCTACAAACAGGTAAACCGTCTGACGTGTTACTTTGCCGTTCAAATGCTGCTTATTTGACTCAACGTTTAGTGAGAGTATCAAATGTATCATTGTGATAGTGTTAAAGGGTATTTGGTCAAAATATGTATTTTTACTGCTATTTTGCAGCTTTGTCAACATCTAAGAACAAACTGTATAATCTATCAAATTTAATATTTGAGCCATTTTAAAGGAACAATGTGTAGGACTGAGGAGGATATATTAGCAGAAAAGGAATATAATATTAATATTATTTCACAAGATTACGAGATTTTTAAGTTTTGTTCTGCTATATAAAAAACTTAACTAAATATCCCTCTTGTGAATCTTAAAGCTTTTAAGTGTCTTAAAAATGTGGTTGCCAACAAGTGGCTAAATGAGTCTACAAGACATCATCACGCCTTTACAGCCTCATTACTCACGCCACCGTGGAGTAGCTTGTTCATAGCCCACCATTAGCTTCTGCTTATTGCATTCACACTTCAAAAATCATAAAAGTGGTTTGTGGAGATTCACAAATGCTTTTTGAATCATTTGTAAAGATTATGTTCCTGAACAAAATGTAAGTATCTCCCATTTCTTGTTTGCCAGAGTTTATTTTCTGAAATCATCCCAAATATTTTCAGTCGGACCATCTGCACACTTGTTCTCAAAATGTTCTTTACAAAAACATGTTTTACAGTTTTACCTGTGTGGTGACTTTGAGAAGTTTGAATCCAAGGCACGATTGACTCCAAGCTTTTAGTCTTTATCCTAACTGCTGGAAAAAAGACCTGAGTTGGTTTTCAGAGTAGAAATAGACAAAGACTGACCTCTAAAAAGCTTGTCAAGGACTTACAGCACAGTAACAAAAACTTAAATGATACACTGATGGTGGTCGAAAAGTGGCTCCTCGAGTTTACTGGTAAATGTTGAGGAAGGCTGACTGTTTTGTTTGAAGTGGATTCATCCATTGATCTTTATTTCAGTTCCATCATGTATAGTGTAAGGGAGTATAGTATGTTCTGCATTCCCACTGGAAGAGTGATGATATTACACAAATATGTTTGTGTAATAAATTAACTTAACTATTTTTCAGCAGTGTATTGCATAAATTATATATGTAAAATACATTAATTGTTGATTAATGGTTAGAAAAAGCTCTAATAACACCTCAGAAAAAAAATGCAATCTTTGAAAACAAATTTTGTCTGTTTGAACATCTATTCTGGTCCAGGTTGTGGATCGTTTCCTGTAAAGAAAGAAGTGGCTCAGTACATCCTGTTCCTATTTAACAACTGTAGAAACATTATTAGAGAAAAACATTTTGCGACACAGCTCATCTCAGTCAAATCTGCTTGCTCGCGCCCCTTGTGTCATCTGATTAATTTGGGTTTGTCTCCCTCTGGTGGTGCCCCTCAGTATCTTTCCTGCACTTTCATGTGACCATGTGTATGTGTCCAAAACAGTTTTCAGTGGTACCGTGTTCAGGTTGTGCAACTGAGTACAGTGCTTGTAATATTAAGTACACATATGTTAATAGTACATGGCGTTCCTTGTTGTAAAGGTTGCAAAGTCTAAATCAAGGTCAAACTTAATTATACCCTGGGACTGCTGGCCAGCAGATATAAACATTACAAGTGTTTCTGACATTATACAATTTAAAGGAAAGACATCTTGAATCATACCTTTATATTATATATATATACATATATATATGTATATATATATGTATGTATATATATATATATATATATATATATATATATATATATATATATATATATATATATATATATATATATATTATTATTTTTATTTAGCTACAGCTGCAACAGAGCGTCTGACCACATGCAGTGTTTAGCCACAAGAGGTCAGTGTAAACATGCTTTTCAGTTTGGTATTATGCTACTCTTGAGAAATAGTGAAGTAAGCAAATAGACTTAAAAATAAGGTTTGATAAGGTTCTTGTTTTAATGGAGCCTATTATTGTGCAAATCCCGTACATCTCTTTGCAATTCTACTGTTATTAGTCCCAGGAATAAAAACTTGGATGGCTAATAAGCAACCGTCAATGTTTGGTTCAAAGCATATTCCATTTCTTTCAACAAAAAGAAAAATATATATATTTGGTTTGTGTTGGCACTACTTTGCATAAACAGGCTGCAGCAGGGCCTTGAGGAATTTCTGAAAGGAGAAATCTTTGGCACATCTTCATGTAAGCTGAACGTCTCATCTTTTCCCCTCACACACTGTTCCAGTCGGTCAGAGCCACGGGCGCTGTGGCACCAGGGATGGTTTCATATTTCATTGCAGCGCTGCTGGTGAATTATTTCTCTGTTCACACAAGGAGACCGACATAGGGCTGCTCCTGCTATCGAAGCATGACGTGAGTGGAGCTACTGGGAGAATCCACACCAGATGTTCCCTGAGCTAAAGTCTCTGTGTGCGGCTATCTGTGTGGGCACACAGCTCGGTGAACTTGACCGACCTCTCTAGGAACTGCGTCTGGATGACTGCTGCTTCCAGGCGGCACTCATCCTCCATAGTTTCTTATTCAACAACGGCAGGACGTCAGTGATGATAGGCGGAACATCTCAACACTGATAGGCGAATGAGGTGAATTTTTCTCGCCGCTCGGTGCAAATTGCGCGTTACTCATATCCATTTGCGTCTTTGTACGTAATCTTCTCGTGCGAAAAATTTGCTTTGCATTTGGTGTGGACGCAGGAAGGAAAAAAGGGGAAAATAATAAGAGATTTTGAGATAGTAAGTTACGGTATATACACAATTAAACATATGCATAAAGAAATACACATGAATGACGAAATACAATGGCACGTCCTATCATCACTCGCTCCTTCCAGAACTATTTTCCCAGCTGTAAATCACTGAGAGCTTCTATGTATAAAAGCTCTTCGTGATGTGAAATTCCTGTGATAGAACCAATAACACACATGATATCACAGAAACCTTTCATTTCCATTTCAATATATTGAACTCGGTAACTGTGTGACATTATAACATCATGGATCCTAAGGGGGGGAGGGAAAAGAATAAGAAAAATGTAATAAGAGAGTTAATGATATGCACAATTAAACATATAGCAAGAGCTGTTAATCAGTGATTGGCTAAACTGCGTATTAGACCCGTCTTCCTTGGGCAGAATCACTTGATCCCCAGGACGTGCACGAGCACCACAGACATGCAGCTCAGAGCTGCATGAGCAGAGCAGGACAAGCAGAAAAAGCATATGTTTGGTGCAGATATACTATTTTGACACAAATATTGATATTTAAAAATATACATTAATTAAGAAATCAAATTAAAACTGCAAGCCGAGATGTACAGGCCCTCGCACCTTTGTGCACGTCGGGGGTACTGGCGTGATGTCTTCTCAAGCAGCCGACCATAGACAACGCGCCCACGAGTTAGACGTTTTCTTCCTGCATGGAGTGAGGCTGTAATTTATACTTTGCAAACAGTCCACCGCTTCCTGTATCCACTGCATGGCGGTAGACATGTTAGATGTTACTGCGCTAACCAGTGGAGACAATATAATGTGAATGTCATCTAAATCAGATGCTGTTTGTCACATAACACTGACCTCCTGTCTGAGTGAAAATTGGCTTGTCGACATACTCAGGCCATGACTGCTATCAAGCATGGCAAGTTTGGGGCAGATTCTAGCAAGTCCAGTGAGTTACATAAAGGAAATTCACGTAAAACGACCGCCATGCCACGGCTATGCCGTTCCGTCAAATGGAAAGCTTTTGATAACTTTTAATCACAGAATTAATTCCATGGGAGGAGTTCCTTAAAGTATAGCACCTAGAAATGTTCGAGATATTATGGAAAAATCAAAATGGCCGACTTCGTATAAGGTTTTTAGAGCATGGTTCAAAGGGCCTTTTTTTTAAGTCACCATGTGTTCCACGTGCCTAACACATTTCATATACGTAGGGGAAAAAGCAGTGGTGGGCCGTCAGGGCCTGCTAAGCCTTCTCTGCTGGCCTAAACAGAATTACAAAGTTTAAATTTAAATCTAATTTAGTTTATATATATATATATATATATATATATATATATATAGTTAAAAGTTATATATATTTTATAATGTCATTGTTTTTCACAAATACACTACATGTATTATAACCGCGATCAGCTGTTAAACTAAACAGCAGGCGTAGGTACCAAATCCAAGGCCCGCCACTGGGAAAAAGTAATGCTGGGGCTGCTCTCTTTAAAATTTGTAGTGGATGCTATTGAGGCCATTTATGACAACAAAAGCTAAAAAGAGAGTTAGTTATATGCACACTTAAACATATGAAACACATTAAAAAATATACATTAATTAAGAAATAAAATTATACTACTTTTCAATCGCTGCTCTTTTCCTATTCCCTAAGGGGAAAAAAGAAAAGAGTGATAGTTATATGCACAATTCATTCATTCATTGTTGACTCACAGAATGTAATTTTATGATTTTTTCAGGCAAGAAGTTAGTTGTTGAAGCATCAAATCTGTGGTCGGTTTGTCAAGTTTCATCCTTCTTAAAAATATGCTCCAGTGATTTCAGCGATTTGAGGCTAGAAAAAAACATGAATGAAATGCCAAGTGACCAAAGTAACCTGCAAAACAACCACAAAGAGATTCAAAATGACTTTGATGAAATGCAAGGAGACCGAAAGAACACAAAATGACCAAAAAGAGATTCAAAGTAACCGCAAAGGGATGCAAATGCAAAATGACTAGTCAACCACGGAGAGACTCAAAACGACCTAAAAGAGACAAATCCTCTAAATATATGAGGGGAAAACAAATCAATACTTTATTCCACAACCTTGACTGTAATTTGACAATGAGAGTGAGTTAACCTTTCATCCCAGACATCATATTGCAATTGAGGTATAATATATTGCAATGCCTTATATTGTGTACATACATGCAATGCCTTATATTGCAATTGAGAGGGCCAAGGCCGCTGTTGTAGATGGCGCTGCGATTTGGCATTGCATGTCCAGTAGATGGCTGTGTCGTGCAGACAAAGCTCACAGTGACACAACGTCAGCTGTGGAGAGCTCTATTAAGCACTCTGTTATAGACTTGATTTGCCTCAAAGCTCATATTCAATTCAAGTAATTATCATGTTATCCCCTAAAGTAAACATTTAGAGAAAGCAAGAAAGAAATCAGAAAAGACTTAATCTACAATTATATAAAATGGCCAGATGAGCAAATATTCTGGTTTGTTAACCTTCTGTTAAGGTGCGTATTGTAATGCCCATCATTCAGCACATCTAGATGTATGTCACAGATAGATATAGTATATCAAAATGTTGGTCTCCATTATGAATATGTACATTGAAGTCATGAACATCATATTATTGTCCCCACACCCAGTCTACTCTGTGTGAATGTAACAATGTAATAAATAAACCAATAAATATGTAATGACTCCCCAATTGCTGATGAAAGATTAAGTGGTGTGTTTTCTCATAATCAAGATGCTCGCTGAATTACAGGATGCAGCCTCCTCCAAAGCAACCATCCAGCACTCACACACACATACAGCATTGCAGATTCTCTCTCTCTCACACACACACACACACACACACACACACACACACACACACACACACACACACACACACACACACACACACACACATGCAACAACTACAGATCCACAGACAGGTCAAAGGGTAGCTGAAGCAACTGGAGGACAACAGCCTGTTTCAATCTCCAGGGACTGGATTATTCTCTCTCTCTCTCTCTCTCTCTCTCTCTTTCTCTCTCTCATCCGGCCTTCATCTCTTTACCACCACAACCCCCCTTATGCTTTTCTACCACAAAAACAATTGCACAGACTGGATGGCAAATCTGTCTGAGAACAGAAATGGACATTTACCTCACTTGCCTTGCTTTCAATTCTGTATATTTTAATTGACGACAACAGACTGGGCCACATGTGGCCATATGATCAGATTTACCGCCTTTAAATCACCTCTCACATAATCTTGATTTGGCAAAAAATTGCAAAAGCTTCTAATCAATCCTGCATCCTCGTTATTCTTTTGGAGAATGATGCAGCAGCTGTTTTGAGCTGGCTTCCAATAATTCAGGGTATTTGCTTTCAGTTCCAGCCCTGCCATTGAGTGTTTACCAAGGGGGAGCAAGCGATCAATCAATAGAGCAGTTTAACATAAAAAAAGTGGCCTTGTCTAGGTCTTACATCCGAGGCCAATCCATATCTTATATTTCCTCCATTTCCATGCAGATGGAGGGGAGGGAGTGAGATGTGTCCTCTTCCCTGACATTGTTTCTATCCCCTTGACAGTTTGATGGGATTGCATTGTCAGCCTTCTGAGTTTGCTGGTGCTGTAGTACTCTTGGTAGAGGCTGCATGTGAAAAGGCTGGAGAAACAGTCTTCCCGGGCACAGATGTGGCATACATATTTCAGTAGTTTGAGACTACATATTTTAGAAGTTGCAAGCTTAGTGTCAACTCACAAGTGGATAGCCTAGTTTGGTGTATGGCTGGAATATTGCATCATTTTCACCCTTTTTTAAGCGGGTCCAGCGAGCAACATATGTATATCCGCACACACACAAACACCCCAAAACACACACAAATGCTGGTTTCAGAATATCTATCCCCATCATATAAAAAATCCTCGAGATGCTAAATAATATTGGGAATCTGCCCGAGGTCAAGTCCTCATCTAATTTCCTGCAACTCAAGGGGAAACTGACGGCTTGGCCCCCATGTTACGTGGCAGCCAACAGTCCCTCTCTACATAAGATCAGTCTGTTGCCATAGCAGCCCCGTGGAGCTTTCCTGCCATCAGTCTAGCAGAGAAGATGAGTGAACCAGCGGTGCCCCCATCCAAAGAGGCCTGCGTGTCTTCATCTGTTGCCATGGCACCATAATAGCGTTCTGGATAGATTTGGCATGGCAGGGAGTCAGTCCCTTTATCTTCCAACGCATTATATTGAGCTGTACTCGCCTGTGTTCGGCACTCGCAACATGGTGAGCCGACAAAGGGAGTTGAAGGGGGAGAAGGTAGATGTCAAGGTAGTGCATCTTTATTGAGATCTGGAGCGGTGCTCAGCTTATGGGGAGCATGCTCATCGGGCGCTTATTAGGCAGTACGTAGAGATGTTGTATGTTGGGGAGTCATGCCTGACAAGGGAACGAGCGGACTCTCCGACTGTCTCACTTTGTATTCGAGTGATTGGTTGTGTGCAGTCATACGACAGTTGCAATGATAATGTCTGAAAGCAACAAGGAAATCAGAGACCCAGGATAGCGTCACTTTACAATGGAGTAGACTATTTAGAAAAGAAAAGCATTTAATGGATCAGTTCATCCTGGAATAAAACTGTGACCAGTTTACATTCTCCACGAATGTTTAATTTTTCATATGTCATAATTTTTCATATTTTTCACTCATTTTAAGCACCACAGAAGAAGTTACAGTCACATCTGTTAATTTGGTTGGAGGCAAAAAAAACAATTACCTCAAAAATCTTGACAAATAAAACCTAAACTATACCCACATGACTATCACCTGTTAGTAACTTTGAAAAACATGTCTGTTTTTTTGCAATTTGATTTGACCTTGAATGTTGATGTTTTAAACATGGAGAAAACAAATGAGCTACAACATACAGTAATCTGTTTTCCCCACAGCTACTCTCATGGTATGCTTAAAGAGAAAATACTTTGGGTTTTAATTAGTGACATTCAAAGTACACTACATAACCTGTTTACCTTGAGAGGGAGGTTGCTGTGTTTTTTTCAAGTGCTTATCTCATTGCTCTGAGAGTGTATATCTAGCCAATCAAGACGACTTCTATGGAGGCTGTTCTCTGCTGTGCAGCCTTGTGTGCCGGCCTTTGCCTGTAGTGAGATGATGGCAGTGCTGGGATTACATCCATCGCTCCCGCCATTTGCTAACCTCGATGAAGACAAAGAGGCGGTTGAGCATGACTCATGTTTGGCTCCTTGAATCATTTCTCAGACCGACGCTGCTACTGCCCTGCCCTCTCACAGGAGAGAGAAAACTACATGGAGACTTGTAGAACTGGGCCGCACAGAGTTCTCTCACACCACAGAAGCGTCATCGTTGTATTCTTAAAGGATGTCTCTCCCTCCTTTTGTTGCCGAGTTCAGGAACCACTCATTTGGTAAAAGAGCCAATGTTCATCATCATGGAGAGTGTGGACGTCTAATGGCGACAGCATCCATGTGTCAAAGCTCCTATCTCGGGTTCTGCAGGCGTAACATCGGGGGGAAGAGCAATTCTCAGCGGTTGAGACCTGTGCCCCATACAGATAAGAAGATGGGCAGTTCCTTGTGGCAACTTAATGAAACATGTCAGTCAATTTTTTTTTCCTCTTTTTTTTAAATCTTTTTATGACCTGCCTTGTCAGATTTTCTTCCAAATGTAAAACATAAAATTGTCAACTCGAGCAGAATGCCAACTCGAGGCTGAATCAAAACGGCATATTTCATCGATGTGACTGTGAATAAGCTGCAACTTGGGTGTGTGTTTTTTTCCCCCCATGAGTTAGACTGTATTTCCCTGGTGACCTGATACTAACTTATAATAAATATAATGCTATCTCTGCTAATTAAAGCCATGCTCTACTTTATGATGGCAGTGGTTATTTCAAAACAAGAAACAAATATGGACATGTGAAATATACCTCCGGTAAGTGTAATCATTTTGTTTTCGCATATTTTGTGTTTCTGACTGATTAACCAGATTTGGGTGCATTTCAGGGGCAGATTTTGTGATTGGATGACCCCGGGCAAACACAGTTTTACTCTACTGTTCACCCTTTCTCTAACTGTTGTGGGATCACAAGGGGACAGGTATAGGGACACTACATTCCCACTCAGGATCAGCACCCACACCACAAAATGGCCACCGTGGTCGGCACTACATCTCCCAGACTGCCTCATCACTCACCCAGCTGCAGGTGCTTAAGGCAACTAATTGAGGCAGGGCTGGGAAGCATGATGAAGGGCAGATAGGAGAGGACATGGGGGACAGGAGCAGGACAAGCTGTATGAGTACGGACACCTCTGTGGAGGAAAAGAACAGAAAGGGCTACGAAGGGGAGGGCCTCATAACCTGGAAATTGCTGTGTTGAGTTTTTGTTTGTTTAAAGAACCACTTTCTCCTCTGGAACGCTTTATGTTTATTGATGGACTTTTTATTTATTTATAGGAATTACTTTAGTGGCCAGTGGTCTGGAAAATAAACCTTCACCTTCATTTATGAACATCCGTCCACCATTAGGACCTGCAGGGCTTCATTCTGCACATCCTACAACCAAACATATGTGTGAGTAATCTATCTTATTATGTCAGGCTGTGCAGGGAGGTCCTTGGTCACTTACTTGAAGCATTTCTTTGCAGATGTAAAAAAGGCAACATCTGGTGTAACATTTGTCTGCCCCTCAGGGGGAATTGCCTTCAGGAACTCCGCCCTCTGAAAGGAGCTGTTTAAGCCCCTTGCCTTCAGCTATGAACAAGTAGACGGAGCTACACTAGCAGCACTGACAAATGAGTGAAAAAGGTTTGCTTTTTTCATGTATTGCAATTCAAGACAAGATTCTGATGTCAGGGTCAGATTTAGCTCTTAACGGTATGAACGAATGATCTGTCAAGCCTCGTGTCAAAGACGGTTGTAATATAATGACGCTGAGAGGCTTTTCTTGTCACGCGGAAATGCAACAATTGTGTATCATTTGAATGTGCAGATCTTTTAAACTCTTGATTGTTGACCAAGTGAGCTCCTTTATTAATGGACCTATGAACAACACAGTGATTTAATTACAGTCGCAGCTAATTTCATTAGAGCATCGCTGAGATTAGTAGTTAAAAGGAATGAAATCGCTATATAAATTTGCTGCTGAAAACTCTGCAGGATGCGAATGATGCTATTGAGTTGCGCTAAACAAAGATCCATGTGAAACATTGCAGTCACTCCCCATGCCATAAACGATTCAAGCTGTTTGGGATTACTCTGTGGTAGACATTTCCCATGATCTTCAGCTATATTGTTGACTGCTGCAGAAACAATGATATATTTCAGTGAGGGTTTTGAGTTTTAAGAAACTGCCAAAACGGAAGAAATACATTAGTTAAGAAAGCTAGGATAAGATGTACAACAAAAACTTTACAAACAAATGATAATGAAATGGTATACATGACTGATAACCAGCACAGATGTCAGCAAAGGCTAATTGAAGTTTGTTTTCTGTAAAAGCTGACCCGAGTGTAGGCCTACTCCTCCTTTTTAAATTAGTAATTCAATTTATTTCGTGAAAAATCACAAATTTTCTTCAGAGTGCTTTACAATCTGTACAACATAGACCATCCTTTGTACCAGGACCCTCGTATTGGACCCGGAAAACAGTTGCTTATTTACACATCCAGTGCAACATTATTTGTGTGACAAAAATCACTCTTTTAATTCCTTAATTCCTGAGAGAAATATCTGCCTCTTTAGCCACCAAATGCTCCACTCTGTTCCCCAGCCAGCTGCTAACTGTGTCTGTCTGTCATTTGGTGGTGAGCAGGTAGGCTACTGTGGGTGTTTAGAGCTTTTTCACTAAAAATAGCTGCCTGCTGCGGCTGAAAACAATGCTATGAGAGTGGTTAGAGGGAAACGTAACAGTGAAGTTACATGCTGGACAGCTGTGAACTTCCTCTTCACTGATTTATGTAAAAACAAGATCCATTTATACGGTAAAGAGTTGACTATGCACAACATGGGCGCTATGTGCATTAACCTAAAGCAAAGTCAGAGCACGTAAGCAACTGCCTGTGTCGATCATGCAGTTAAAACAAAAGAGCCGATCAGTCGTTGTCCTGCCACACTCCACTGCTCTAAGTGCGTTTTAGAGGAAAGTGATGAGTAGGCACCCTCACTGGACCGTTTAGTCTTAGGCCAGTGTACAGCCTGCTTTGTTGTTGTATTTTCCTCACTTCCACCGACTCCACACTCCATTTTTCTGTCTCTCACTTACGCTCTCCCGAGCAGCAGAAGGTGATAACAGTGTCACTTATACAGTGTACAGCATGTCTTCGTGGTTTTACGCAACATGTTCTGCTGGCCGCACTCATTATGCAAGGGTGATTTTTGGCAGTGTGGATTGTTTACTGTAATAACCAGCAAAATGGGGTTTTCTGTTTCCTACAAAGATCAGAGAAGTTGGTATTTTTTTATTCAGACTTTACATGGCAAAGCCATGTCACCAAATTAACCAAAATCCAAACATTCAATGGTTTATATTACAGGCAGAACCAAAGTGGTGAACATTGCTATCCCAGCATGGCTAAAAATATATCTCAAATAAAAGACTTCTTGTCACACGTAACTGCAGAGAAATTTTCATTTTCGAACTGTTTGAGTGCACTCTTGCCGCTCTCCACATTTCAACAAGAGCTCTGATAGAAACCTATTAGGGGCCGTTTAGGCCATAACTATTGAGACACTCTCACACTCACTACTGAAACACTTACACATACTAATGAAACGCTCTTACACTCACTACTGAAACACACATACATACACTGTAAACCTATGCACATGCATATATAAAACACTATTGTTTAACACTTATACATTCATAACTGAATCTCTTGCATATGATTACGAAGATATAACAAGTATAGATACATGTGCAAGTGTTTCACATATATATGTACAATCAATCATTTTTTTTGTGATTTGAATATGAAGGTGCAAATATTTTTGATCAGTCTGCAGGCCTTATTCGTAATTGGCAATCGCGATGACATCGTTGTTTTTTTCAATGGGGTGCTGCGCTGCGTCAATGCCTACAGCAAGACCCAGGAGAAGACAGACGTTTTAGAGAGCTTGATGACCACACCTGGAATATAATTTAGGGTAATGGTATCACCATTACCCTAAATTCTATGTTGTCTATGGCTCGCTCTAGGAAAGGACCTGGGCCCTGTTTCTCGTACCTGGCTAAACAAAGTCAAGCAAATGTCCTAATCTCCATCTTAAATTAGCGAAATGATTGACATCAGGCTATCTGGGTTTCTTGACGGCTGATCCGCGCTGAAACGGTCTCGTTAATTCCAGGCCAGACGTCAGTCATCTCGATAAATGCGCGCGCCCGCTCCTCTTCAGAAGGGATAGTCATCGAGCACTGACACCACGATGTTCTAAACTCAGAGGAACATCTTTTTTATTTATCTGCTGAGAAGCAGGAGATGATCATGAAGGCATATGAGGAAGTCAAGACCGTAGTCATTCACAGCAAACGCATTGCGAATATTCCAAAGTTTTTGCAACGTTGTTGCCGTGATTGCAACTTTAACAGCGCCCCCGCTGCGAGACATAAGCTTCGCAAATATATCAGACAAGTTAAATGCGTCAGTGTTGGGAAAATGTATCGGCAAATTTTAAGTGCTTCATCACTAAATAAACTTAAGAACAGCGGCCTGCAGCGGCTGATAGTATGTGTCTGAGACGGGCGATCAGCTGCGCCTCTGGTGATCAATGTCCGCGGCTCGAGAAGCTCTCGTAAATAAATTATTTCTTGCCGGCAAAATCTATATCGCCGCGTACAGGAAGTCATGATGATGTAAAGGATGGATCCTGGCGATCTGAAAGAACTCTCTCCCTATAAAACTAATATCGCTCCTTCATCAATGAGGAAGTGAGCTGCCTTTTTGTCCGGTGGGAGTGTCCAGTTTATCCAGTGAATTTCAGTAAACCTGCCCGGGAGCAGGTTTAAATTTTTGGCTGTGTTGCTATGGTGATTTATCTAAACTTGCTTCGAGAAACCGAGAAAGCCAGACCTACGTCATCTTATCCTGACAATTAGCCCGCTAACTCAGTAAACCAGGTACGAGAAACAGGGCCCAGATTGAGAGACGGTTGTTTTTTTTGGTCATCGTGCTCTCTAAAACATCTCTCTTCTCCTGGGTCTTGCTGTAGGCATTGAACGCAGCGCAGCACCCTATTCAAAAAATCAACGATGTCATCGCGATTGCCAATTACGAATAAGGCCTGCAGACTGATCAAAATATATAGAAGTTGCACCTTCATATTCAATCACAAAAAAAATGATTTATTGAAATAACCCTGAAATGTCACGCTCTTACACGCTGCCAAGCGGGCCAAGATTGGCGCTTTGTTGCTGTTCAAAACATGCACTCTTTGCTTCCGCCTTCCGGTTTAACCGAAGCACCTTCCGTATGCTAGTGAGATGTCATTCATACATACTACTGAAACGCTCGTACATTCACTATTGAAACACTCTCACGGTCACTACTGAAATGACTTGCATGCATACATGTGAGACGCTTGCACATCCTCATGTAAGAGCATATATATATATATATATATATATATATATATATATATATATATATATAGCGCGACTCGCTGATTCTTGTCATTTTGCCACAAGCCGATTTATGAGATCTCCGTGAGCTCGTCTTTTCTGCTGTTGCGTCTCATCAGAATACAGATCTAAGCTCAACGTTGAGCATGAATTGAGAGTGGCCGTATCAAATCTACAACCCCGTTTTAAAATGATTTGTAGAGGAAAGCAGCTCAATGCAGCCGCTAATACTGATACAATGTGATGCTCACACATCTGCACTCATTCTGTTTTGCTTTGCAAAAAAATTGCTTCTTGTTTTCCACAATAACTATTTAGTAGTCACCCAATATTAGTTATTTTTTGCATAACTTTATTTACATTTTTCTAACAGTGATGACACTTTTTTTTTTTGTCTGATGGAGCAATCTGGTTTACTTGAAACACTGAATACTCTTCCATGCCAGTAGGTAGCGCAATAATGACCTACCATATGCTGCAATGTGACAGTTTGTAACTTTATGGGTTGTTGGTGTGCCGCGGGATTTTTTTTTTATTGTAGAAAATGTGCCGCGGCTCAAAAGGTTGAAAAACACTGCGCTAATGGACAAACACAAAACCAAAGCAGTTAGCAACTAGCTGGTTAGCATGGTGTAGGATGTAGCAGCTACAGAGCCAGACATTTCCCTGCAGAACAATAACTAAGCGAAGTGAATATTGGACAGAAACACAACACCAAACGGATAATAATAATAATAATACTCTATCTGCTGGATGATACAATAGTCAGTTGTTTGCTACAAAATTAACCAATATCAGCTTTATAGGGTGATAATGTCAGAGTTGTGTTTCCAGCACGTTGCTCTGCCCCACCTTGGCTGAAAATCAATTAATGTGGTTTCAACATTGTTAAAAAAACAGGCTGAAAATATTTCTTCCCTTTTGATGTTCTCTGCTTCCTGGTCAAGAACAATGCCCTCTATAAGTTTCTCCTTCTTGCTCTTTGATCAAACTTTACTCTGCTTTGCTTAGTGTCTCTTCCTCACCACTCTTTTTTTATGTCTCCTTCAGTACAGACGATCAATGACAGAATAGGTTGTGTTTCAATGAGATCTCTTCCTGAACCCGGAGACATATGACAATAACTCAAACCATATTTATTTATTCTCAATAATGCTGCCAGTGTGTTGAAGTGAGCTCACAATCATACCGTTTATGTTTAATTTGTTTAATTGCTTTTTTGTGGTTAATAAATGTCTGGTAAATATTCCAATATGTTGAAAGATATCATCTATGGTTTGAAGATGAAGAAGATTTTTCTCTTCAGAATACCACTGACATGCCGTTACAATTCATATCATTCAGTTTGCTGAGAAAAGACTATACAGACTTGCTTCTGAATATACTCGGACAGCTATGATTTTCAACAGTCCTTCCAGCAGTAAAGGTTAATTTGCCCGATAACACAAATGAGTCTCAGCCCTGCCAAGCATTAATTCATTGGAAAATGCTGATTTACAATATTAGCATATAAAAAGATGAATGACCTCAAAGATACTCAGATAAAAGCAGTCAAAAGTGGTTGTGTTAGGTCGACCACCGAGATGAAACTCTTTTGATTGGAAATACGTTGTCAGCAGTTGCTACACAACAGGGAAATGTCGTGATGGAGATAAGTGATTAATGTGCTAAATATATGCATTGAAAAAAGACTAGTGTCAGATGAGCAAAGATAAGCAAAATCCGTTTTTGGAGAGAACCCATGTCATCAAATTTACAGCATATTTGACTCTCCGAAGTCAAAATAATACTCCCAGCAGTCACATCCATCTGTCTTTTACTGATGTCTTTGTGTCACTCACTCTGGTGACTCTGTGGAGCCTTTTAATATAATTAAAGAACTCATCCAAAAGAAGAAAACACTGCAGAGCTCTCTTGTTGGTCTCCCATCAAACCACCTATAGTCTCCAAAACCACAAAGTTTGAGGTAACGCCATATGTGTCACACAACTGAAAATAGAAATAGGAGCAGAGCTGTGAAAAAAGACAAACTGGCCACATTTGCCAAAAATTCACTTGCAGGGTTTTGCTGAAATGATGAATGACTTATTTTGTCATAGCCTACATATTCTTAAGACTCTGTATAGTTGTATTCTTTTTTTCAGACCCAATGGTCTTGTTTTGAGAGAATGGAAAAGATATTCAGTGTAGTATTCCTTCATTAATCAAGGAATGCTTCAGCTACTAAGCATCCAAGAAAATAGGAAAAAATGTCTATTTTTGCTTTCTCACCCTGCACCCTTTGACTGTTCTGAGAAGCAGTGACGTAACTGAAGGTCATCCAGCCAAGGCCGAGACGCAGCATTCCTTCCACTCGGTTTACCTGCTCAGGTAATATCATGTGACTGCTCCTGTATCCATGGCAATGAACCCCTGCAGATGCCCTCGACCCTGGCTCATCTGATGGGCTGATTAGCATGCATGGATGAGGCCTGAGCTCTGGTCCTGTCAGCTCCTGGCATGGGCTCTGGCTCACCCCTGCAGAAGACCCAGCTGGCAGTATGCCTCCCTCCCATCACGCTCACGCCTGCTGAATTCCACATGACTGGACTCGTCCTTTAGGACCCAGAGACCGTGCGCCTGTACAGTGAATGTCCGTGCCAGAATGTCTCAGTGAATCACATGCAAAGATGGCATCTTTCTAAGTAGAACCTCTAAATATGCAACCGAAAGATTTCTCCCTGGACATGTGGTCCTGTTATAAAAAACTGACAATATCGTATTTCATCATATTTCCTCTAGTCTCTCAGGGTGAGTGCTTCTCTTTAAATTTCCCATATCCTTTGCCATTCTGAAAGTCATGCGTTTTGACGGGGCAGC
Organism: Taurulus bubalis; assembly: GCF_910589615.1. NCBI lineage: Eukaryota > Metazoa > Chordata > Actinopteri > Perciformes > Cottidae > Taurulus > Taurulus bubalis. Next base: position 26,725,935 of record NC_136589.1, read on the forward strand.
TTACAAAGATGTCAGCTGAAAAAGGAATTCTCCGTACAAACCCGTCAGCTGTCAGTTCTGCCCTCTCATTTGATTCTTCGCTGCCTCTGTGCCTGCCCTCCATCCCAGATAAAATAAGGAACCTCATAAGGTGTTTTGAGAAGCATTATAAAACGGTTGCCATGGAGACCCAGTCTGAACAGGCTCCACATACAAGCAGCAGAATAGGAAATGACGGATGCAATATTTTACATAAAAAACAACAACTGCCTTTTCTCCTGTCAGCACACAGTCTGATGGGCAGTTGCATTAAAATGCCAAAGATCAAGACCCTGAGAATAGGTATGTGAGGCTTCGTGCTGTGGTCTGTGAAGCTGCAGTGGAGGGCCTATTTGCTTCTGGCTCCAGCGAGGTGGGTTCAATGGTATTTACTGCCTCATTTGGTCTTTGTTGTTTCTCCCTGAAGAGATGACCCATATTATCAAGGATGGGAGATCAAAGAAGGCTTTCTTGAGATCCCATGAAGCTTGCATCTTACAAAGCCCGAGAATTAGTCCTGATTACACAACCGCCTCTCTGCACTGCAGAATGTGGCCATGAAGCTAAACAGCTTCTTTGTAGCTGCTCAGCCTACAGGATTCATGACCCCGCAGTTTAGGAGGAACAGAGCTTTTGATGTTGAGGATTGTAATTACTGCCTTTTTTTTAGATAATGCACACTCTGCTCATTGCTGTTTATTATCCTCTTCATAGGCATCTTCAGAGAAAGTGGTGGAAAAATTTAGAAAGTTTTTACTTTTTGGCCAACTTCAGCACAACTCAGCACAAGATGTCCGAGTTCTCTATGTAGGGCAATCTTCCATTACATTTTCCATATTTTACCCATGAATTCCTATTAATGTTACCAGCAGATAGTATGTGAGCTAATGCTGGCCTCTATTCCTGTTCAGGTCCGTGGTTGCCCATTCATCAGTCATTTCTATTGTGGAAATTAAACGAGGTCACCAGTGGAAACTAGCTACCTGCTGGGAGCGAGGGTCCACCTGCTACTCTGCACTCACTCGTGCACCGTCTCCTGATCCTTTCTCCTTGGCAACCCAACTACTGGTTCATGTGCCTGCTACAACTGGGTGTCTCGTTGCATTTCCAGTGCGCCGCGTGATGAGAGCACTGGACCATGGCAGCCGAACATAGAAATGACTGGACCAGACCAGTAAGGCCCATATGTCTCCACGACCTGTGTCAGTCGATATGCAGTCATGCAGCTCATTAGCTGCTAAATTGACACTGCAGATTGACTGTAATGGCAATTTATCAAAAATAGATCTTCTCCCTATAGTACTTGAGCAGACAATGGTGCAGATGATGGTTACAGTGGGAAACTGGTGTGATTTATGACGAGGTCCTCCATTCCATTGTTTGTGTTGCCATTGTTCAAGATAATGAGCATGGTGCAGCTATGGTCCAAAACTGAAGGTCAACAGATTGATCTGTGTGCGTTAAATCATTATTATTAATAATAGCATTCTAGTTTAGTGAAGGAGAATACTTTTATTTACTAGTATTTCTTCCTGACCCTGTTTCATGCACTGATAGCATCTGTTGTGATGTATACAGGAGGATGCAATGAGTTTGATTGTTTGATCCTTTGGTGAATTCATGGAGTTCTAACGGATAATCCATGTTATAAAATAGATCAGGTATAACACATGGGTTGTAAGTGTGGCCATATTCTATATTTTATTTGTCAACAATTCCAATAAAAATAATAAAACCAGCAATAAACTGATCTTGACACGTTTTGTATGTGTATCCAAAGTCTGATATATTGTAATCTTCTGTGCTATAGAGCCCCATTGGTAATAAAATGCTGACCTGCAGCTGAAAATAGTCCCATATCAATGTACTATTTGTTCCTGTTTGACATTTTCTAAAACTATAATGCCCAACTGTTAAATGTATCAGCCTACTTCGTAAATTAATATATATATTTGCGACTTCTTGTTAAAGCTTCAGGGTCCCAAGCCAATAGGTGCCTTACTTGCTACAGACAGGGTAGTAGTCGTAACCTTTTGAGAGACGGACCTATGCATTGTTGGGTTTTGGTCTTTGCATGGGATTGTCTTGACATTAAGAAAAAGATATGCCCACCTCATTCTGAGGGCCCTGATTGCACATCTAATTAGACAGGAGGCAGATGTTTTACTCCTCAATTACTCATACTAGATTGGTTGTTTCCAGTTTAACTGATGGCCCATCATCTCCCTCAAATCTGTAAAAGCTCTCAGCTGCTGTGTCTTTATTTCTAAGGCCTCAGAAGGGAGCACCACTTTTATCTCTTCTACTGCAAAACCCTTTGACTCCTGCAGCAAATAAGACGTAATGATGAAAGTGTCCCGGAGGGAGTTGATCTCTCACTGAGCCCATATCTCAAGTTTCCACATCCCCAATTAGCCAGTACAGCCCAAGCTGAAGAAACAAAATGAACCCCCTGCAGCTCCTGATGCTGCTTCAGAGTTGTATTTTTTTTTTTTATACATATATATATATATATATATATATGAGAGAGAAATAGTGTCTGACAAGTAAAGGCAGCCAGAGGGCAAAATGAAGGCCGCCTTCTGTGCTCTGGCTGTGCAGATACAAAGCCGGTTAGATTTCAGGAGGAGAACTATTTTTGACACTAGTATTTGTGAGCTCGACCATCGTGCGCTGTCCCCTGGGAGCGTGGATGTGTGAGGAATGATCTTTTTTTTTTTTTAAACCTCAGTAAATGCTATATGAGCAAAACTGTTTATAGGAGACATATCATTCAAGGCGGCAGGACTGGAGACAGGTGTTTTAAATAACTGTGAAAGATGATCACTGAGGATTCTATTTAATTGCTGCCGTGTGGATGGCAATGACCCTCCCAAAAAAAAAAGCCCCATTATTAGGAGTGTGTGACATAACAAAAAGCTCAGAATCTCTACTTTGGCTCCCTCTCTGTCTCTCACCCGTCTTTTCACTTTTTCACATTATCTTTCTTTCTCTTTCTATGACTGAGAATGCCCACTTCATCACCATGCACTCGGTGAGTTTAATACGTGGGGATGCCTCGATAAGAAATGATTAAGTATGTGAGGGTGAAGTCATTAGGGCAAGTTGGAAAGTCTGCAGAAATTCATGCTAATCTCCTAATGAGTCTGCAATGCAGCACTCTTTAACCTGTAGGTCACGGAAACTATACTGCACATAACAATGAGATGGCAATAACTTGAATACTTTACAAAACCTGCATTTTGCCAATAACATATGTTTCTCCAATGCCCTACATTGTTCAAAGACTAATGAATTAAAGTTTTTTCTTTCTCTTTAATGCATTAAATTAATTAAGCATGCAGGTGCCGGCAAGTCTTTGGCAAAGAACACATGAGCGACTCTAAACAAAGAAGGAAGCTCACATTGAATCCAAGACCTCGTTTTGTGGGCGGTGAAGTGGAATCAGACCGTGTTTGAAATACTGAGGAAGTAGAACATATGTCACATGAGTGTGCTCTCAAACTGATTAAGTGATTGGAATCAAGATATTTTTGAAGGATATCTTGAATATGAGATCGGGGGATTGATGTCCAGATGATTTGATGAAGGGTGTCGACTTGTATAGTTGTGGTTGGATTTTGCATTTATTAACAAATGTATATTTAGAAAGTGTAATATTCAAATTATACCGTAAAAATAGCCTTTAAATGAGTGAGATACGGGTATAAGGTCAGTTGGGACAGGATGCTGAGGCTTCCATCTGTGCAACCACTTGGCCTATATCCAGTTGAGTATATATTAACTGTGAACCAATCTCACTCAATGATTTTGAAATAATCGCTGCTGGCTTTCCTTCCTGGGTATCTTACAACAACATATTTTGGAGTATTTGTTCGCAGTAACAGAGTTTTAAGACATATTAAGTCCCTGTCAGAAGCTCAGAAACATCTGTTGTGTGTCAGTACATTCCTATATTGCACAAGCTTAGAGCTCCACTGAAATCTGCCCCAGACCTCCAGACCAACACTGGTTAACACATCGGATTAAAGACAGCTCTTTAAAACCCCAGGATTATTCCCCTGTTCGTATATACTTTGACTCCCAACTGCAGCATGCACACTTGAGTTTTTCTGTGTTCCTTTCCTCTAATTTATGCCATGAACAAAAGACATTTCTGGGTCATAAATTCGCAGTCAGCTCTCTGGAGCATCAGCTAGCTTTGTAATCCATGCTCCCCCTCCTGCCATGTGTGTAGCTGCTGCCTCTGTCTCCTGTCTCACAACACTGAGACACATCTGGACTCTGTCATATTTAATTTTTTGAACATGGGGACGCAGCATACAAGCAATTATAGCAATGCAACCCAGGGAGAAGGGTAAGGAGAGGAAGGTACATGTTGTAAGAGACAATGAATGTTGCCTTTCTCTGACCTCTAAACTGTATGTGCAATTTAACACAGTAATGTATCAATGCATTGCATTTTCCACCTAATTTTCAGAGCGATGCATATGCAGTAGCCGGTGCATGCATTTGATCATTGCTGCCATACAAAATTCCGAGATCAAAGTGCAACAATTATAGACTGTGGCAAAAATGTAACTGCATTCGTATAATATAAGCGATTATTAGACCCGTTTAATTCAGCAGGTTATTCATTATTTTGTGTCCGAACATGGAAGAAAAACAGGATCCGGAAGGGTTAAGAGTATAACGCACAGTATGATAAATGTCCTCAGCAGCCCTCCTTTTTCACGTTTCCCAATAATCACCACCAATGGAAACGCAGTTGTCCCGCCCCTGCCGGTCTATTGTGAGTACTCGTTTAACTGGAGACCACTCTTCCAGACTCGGCACCAAAGTGGCGCACCACGACATGCACAGCTGAGTGCGCCTTTGAAGATGCTTGGTTGTCAAGCCACGATTTCTGGTAAGAGACTCGATGTTTTATGATTTCATGATTTTGTACCTCCTGCGTCTTAACCATGAATGTCCGGGCTTCTTTTGTGTTTAGTCAATGTGGCAACATTGACTCCTAACAGGGTGTATCGAGGTAAAGGAGGGTTTGGGAAGTCTATCTATTGTGTAACAGAATAGGTTTAGTTGGGGGAGCGTTATTTTTATCTCGATTAAATCGACGGCCAAGAGTTTTGATGTCAGGGAGGCGTTAGACTTGAAACAATGCGTCCTCGAGTCGAGTTTCATCCGTGAGATAACATCATGATGTTGTTGCAGTTTATGGCGATATGTCGGTCTGTTTTAGATATTTGATTGGCTGCATCTTTCCAATATGCGATCAACATAAAGTAGAAAAAGCCGATTCGTGACGAGTTAAATGACTGGCATCATGCGTTTAGATAAAGGTATAATTATTACCACACAGCTCCAACGTTATGAAAGCATGGGCTTCGTCAGACCGTGGAAGAGGTGTGGGTGTTTGTCATCTTGTCGGCACCTTGTGAGCCCCAAAACACCCACAGTGTTTGGTTTTGTGCTGGAGCGAGATGCGTCGCTGTGTCTCTGGATATTTTCAGGGGCACCTCCAACCTCTACAGCACCTCGTATTTGCTTCACGGGGTTTCTTTTTTCCCAACAGAAGGGAAACAGATGCGCTGTAATGTCAACAGTCGATTACTCATGCAACATTGCGCGAAAATATGCGCCCCCGCAGCTTGGACGAAACCGGCCTTCCTCTCCATCCTGCCAGACGAGCAGCTTCTTTAAGGAGACATAACCGAGGAGTTGGCAGCTTCCTGTTCAGCACCGCAGACAGAGACACAGTCCGACTTGTCCACACCCACTTCTGGTCCACGTTACTGCTGCCCTTCTCCTTTCAGACAGAGACAGAGGTCCGCCTACGCGCTCTGTGTGTGCGGGTTGACTTGCTCTCGCCCGGGAGGCATTCGAGTGCTTATAGGATGCGATATAGTGAGAAAGTCGTTATAAACGGCAGTAGAGTACCGGTGGGTTGTTTGCTGTGGCTCAGGTGCAGAGCCCTGTGTTCTACTTGCCCTGGGAACTGCCTGTAATAACTTGGATCATAAAGGGATGTCAAGCACTCTTAGGGTTGAGAGAGCAACAGAGCAACCTCTAAAAACGTCTTTTTAATTGCTTCTCTGAAAGGAATGTTGTGGAATAAGTTATTTGTGAACTTAAGCCCTAAGTCATACACAATTAGGCGTGATTAGTCAAATGAAATACCTTGCTATCCGCACAATCAAGGAGGGAATGAGTCTGTCTAATTAATCAGCCTTGTCTTCCGATTATCATCCACCACATGTGGTTGGAACTCATCAGCTGATGTCTGTAATCATGATGAGTGTTTGTGCCTTTATTGCCCTTTGGACCGAAGCGCCTACTATTGTGCTGCATGATCATAAAACAAATGCAAACATCTTACGTGGCCCAGAATGTGTTGGTGTGTAAACAAATGGATAGTAGCTCATATTTGCCCTTTGTGAGGTGCTGTGCATGTGAAGGGCGCTGTCATCTTGAAGCGCAGCTGTGCTTGGTTGATGGTGAAGTGGATTTGGATGGAAGGCAGGAGGAGAGCGTTGGTAGGAGAGGTTGGTGTGAGAGAGGAGAGGCAGAAAGGGATGGAGAGTATGGAAGCGAGAGTGGGGTGGAGAGAACATGCCCGCTGGCCTCCTGTCTGGACACATTACATTTTCATAGGCTGATATTGCACCGGCACAGCTGAATATAGATAAATAGCACTCCTTGTCCTCCACTGTCAAGTTGGGTATTTGTCTCTGTTTCTCTTACATCATTGTATTTATAGATCCAGCATCAGCATCAGCAGATGTATGTTATCTGTTGGTTTACTGACCATCTGATGACTAATATTATATCTGCCTTTGGTTAGCAAAGAAGCAGTATACTATACCTGTAGAATAATCTCAGATACAAGGCTGGATTTGCTAGTGGATCCTGGACCGCCTCTCCTTTTCTTCCAACCCATTTGGTCCCAGAAACCAACGAGTATTCCCACGCTGGAATATTAAAGCCCCTGAAAACTTAACTTCAAGTATTTCTCTATGACATAAAATATTCATGACAAAAAAGTAATAAAGAGTTGAGTTGTTGAGAGTTTAAACTCTTCAAAAACTGCTTCCCACCTTGTGCGGGTATTGTTTCATCAGATTTGGTTGACAACAACCCAGTAACTGCCATCAGATTTAGCTAAATCCTGATTGGTGCCCAGACGTACATGACATTGAGTTTTTCCAATTGAGTCCCTACCATGTCAAACTGGTAAGAATTATGGAGAAATAGTGTCTCAAAACTGTTCATACTGTGGCAGAAATATGTCTGTTCATGTTGGACCCCAGCACTGATAGTGAGAAGCTGGGCCTCAGAAAATATCAGAACTAGATCTTCATCGCATAAATCGCTTAACGTTTCAGTGTATCCCATGTATTAGTGGTGCTTATCACTAAACTAATTTGTAAGTAATTGTCTAAGAGTGAACCTGGACCTCCGTGGTCCCTGAGGGTTAGTTGCCAGCTTTGCCTGGTTGATAATCCTTGTATGTATAATAAATCTGGATTACATGTGTAATCTCTCAGTCAAATGAACATATCCACTCCGTGGCTCTACATGTCAAAACATCTTTTATTATAATTTAAATCATTAAACTAATGCTCTCTTTTCTCTTTCCAGGTTGAGTGACACGCTTGCAGTCCAATCCTTACCATGATAGCCACTGGCGGCCTGCTGCGCATGAACAGGCGCCAGGATTCCCTCCGCTCTAAAAACCGGGCGGAAAACAAAAGGAAGCGGAAATCCAAGAAAAAGAAGAAGAACGATGTGGTGGTGGTGAAGGGGAAGCTCAACTTCTTCTCCCCGGCCGGTTTTGTGGCTGCTGTGGGAGTTATAGTTCTCATGGTGGGGATTGCCATGGCGGTGCTGGGCTACTGGCCCAGCCAAAACCAGCAGCAGTACCAGGAGCGCCGCAGAACTGGAGGATACCACTCCAACAGGATGAGCTACTCCAAAAGTCTGCCTGTCTCCTCTAACTTGACCCGTAATAAGCCTCCCTCCGGACACAACAGTTTACTCAACCAGAGCCGTGCTAACAGCAGCGCCCCCGAGCCCTCCCCTCACTGTGGCTTCCTGTGCGACTTCCTGAATAATTACCTGTACTCAGACAATCTGAAAGTCTTTGGGCCGCTGGTAATGGGAATCGGCATTTTCCTCTTCATCTGTGCCAATGCAGTCCTCCATGAAAACCGAGACAAGAAAACCAAAATCATCAACCTGAGGGATATCTACTCCACAGTTATAGATCTACACAGCATACGGTCAAAGGAGTACTCACCAAACGGTTTGGTGAACTACACTCAGTCGAGGAGTGCTGAGGTCCAGCTGGGCTCGTTCCCTGCAAGCGGGGCGCTTACTCGCAGCTCCTGGCCCTCCACCGGCCTCGGTTTGCAGGGTGAGTCAGGTGGCGATGACGTGTTCAGACGCCCGTCGTTGGCCAGCAGGCCTCGGAGCTGGTCAAGAGATGTCCAGACATTCACGGACACCATCTACAGCATCTACAAAGACTATAGCAATAGCAGCGAGCAGGCCCCGCAGCCCCGGCAGTGGGAGACCACCTCCATCGTCACCTCCTCTGTAAACGCTTTCACCCTCCCTGTGATCAAACTGAACAACTGTGAGGTGGAGGAGTCTGAGAGAGCGGAAGCAGAGGGACGCTCAGAGGAAGGGGTCGTCATTGAGGCTGCAGCTGAAACCATTAGCGAGGAAGGACAAACCAGCGGGAGCAAGACAGACGGGACGGACGCCAAGGAGAAGGACGCCTCAATGGTGGATTCTCCGCCACCCCATCAGAGCCACGAGGACATAAGCACATACACAGCTGAGCAACAAGGGGCGCCACAGGTTCAGCCTCAACCACCGTGGCCCCAGCTGTTTCCTCCATCGCCTGTTGCCAGGGCAATGGGGTCACGGATGTCGCTCAACTCCATCACAGATCAGCCCAGGCCTACACGCCGCTGCAGCCTGTCTGTGTCTGTGGGTCGTCAAGGCGACAGAGCCAGGCGCTTCAGCTGCCCCCGTCTGGAGCGCTCCAACAGTAAGGGCTACATCAAACTGGCTGATCTGGGGGGCGAGTCCTTCGAAGCCCCTGACACGGACACTTCTTTAGTGGCAACTGGACAGGAAGTAGCAACAGACACAGACGCAGCAGCAGCAGGAGCAGCAGCAGCAGCAGCAGCAGCAGCGGAGGAAGGAGCTCAAGGAGAGAACAATCTGACGTCCATCACCGCTGCAGAATCCTAGACTTTTTGCTGATGAGCCTCTAAAAACTCTTTGATGTCTTCTTTGCTTCGTACCTTCTTCTCTGATTGCTGATGTGAAGCTGGCCATCACGAAGTAATGAAAATCTGCAAAGTAAGCTGCTAAGGACTATTGAAACATAGCCATGAACACTCAAGAGCAAGGCTCTTTATAAATACCACATCCACAGCTCAATATTCAGATGTAATTTTTCTATTTTTTCAATGTAGCAAGAGCAATACTAAAGACTTGTAAGAAGATTTAGTAAAGATTTGTAACAAAAGAAAATCTGATCTGATGAGTTTAAATGTTTCTTTTGTATAACAGTAGGGTAAACAATGTAGCCTGTAGAATTGCCAAAACTGTCACAGAGAACTACTGTCTGACATGTTGTACTGTAGCATTGAAATATGCCACAGAAAAAATAAATAGTCTAGAATTGTTTCTCTACATCGTCATGTAACTACCCAGTGAATAGGTGAACTGAATTGAATCTCAGGTAGACGTTTGGTTTAGGATCAGGACCTTGAGGACAAGGTCTTCCCTGTGCACACGTGTTTATATGAAACATTCATGGTTGAATAAACTTGACTGTAACACTCCTCCTGCCGGGTCTCGTAGTTGTCTTTGTTGATAGCCATTGCAACCAGTTTGTTTGCTCCATATAGGTTTTTAGAAAGAAAATAAATGGAAAAATGTTTTAAAGCTGTGGGACTGAGTGGTTAAGTGTGTGGTAATCCTGCAGATGGTATAGATTTTGGTTTTGTGCACTCCAGTCGCACTTCTTCCCATTACTGGGAAAGACTGCAGTGGTATTGATGTTACACTGTCCGTGCTCACTGAACTGAGACCACTAACCTATAGGTGATATTTACAACAGCACTTTTAATAATTGGCTTCACAGTTAAAAAGTGGAAATTAACAGAGGCAAATAAGCTGATTCAAATGGGTGACAAAGTAAAGGAAAATATATGCGTCTTAACAAGGTGTTTTAGAACGACCCCAACTGTTCAATTGGGTTGAGATATGGTGACTGTGAAGGCAAACACATATGGTTCACTTACTTTTTACTAAACAGCTCTTTTTATTCTGTGTGTGTGTGTGTGTGCGTGCGCATCTAATGCACTCCTGTGTGTTGTTATGCAAATACATTGCTCATAGCTATCACTGATGGAAATTAACAGGACATGTGTTAAAGTAATACATGGGTGAAATGTTATGTTACTTTTCTGGATTACTTTTTAATACTTCTGGCCAATACATTTAAGAGTCGACATTGTACGTTTTACTCCATTACGTTTTACTCCATTACTTGGCAGGTGTACTGTAGTATAGATACTTTGTATGCTACTGTAAGGTTTTTCATTCAAAATACACTTTTGCCAATTAGGTATTTTTTCATTTATTATTTTGTTTATTTATAAACTTTATTATTTTGTAATTGCTTTACAAGTGACCAACATGAAGACACATATGATACATATACACATGTAGGTCAGTGTGTTTGTGTGGATGGGTGTGTAAAAGCGAGTGTGAGAAGGAAGATAATATCAACGGAAGGAAAGGAAAGAGGAACAAAACAAAGCTGTCGTGCAAATGGGGGCCATCTCTGGTTGAGCCTTAAAAAATAGAGGCACTGGGATGGATCATTAGGTCAGAACAGCTGGGTCAAATGCAAGGCAAGATTTTATGTTTTAATTTCCCCTATCTTTTTATTTTTATTCTTATTTTAGGTTGCTTTTTTTTACATTTCTCTAATTCAGTCCAATACAACAGTCCTGCAATAAATGACTCCTCTAAAATGACCATGAAGTTGAATAAACACCTCACTAAAACAGTTTCAACAATTACTTTACAAACATAACCGTCATGAAGGTAGGATTTATTTACCTTGCATGGAATTTCTTGAACTAACTGCTGGATCATATTTAATCAGAGATTTCTGTGAAACAAACCATCTGGCAGGTCAGATTTATCGCAGGACTGCCGTATTAGATTGCTTTAGCTTTGCTCGGTGTAGACAACTGGGTGTGATGTTACAGATTTAAACTACCTTATGGGCTTGGACGAACAAAGTAAAAAACAGTTTAGATAGCCCCACTTTGACCAACAACAACATTACAATGCTATTTAATTCATCACTAAAAAGAATATAAACGCCAACAGGAAAAATCTGCTACTTACAAGCTTATTTGCTTATAATACTTTTACTTAAGTAACATGAATTCTTGACTTTTACTGGATCTGGTGTTTTATAATGGTGTTCATTTACTTCCAGGTGTTACTGTTACTTATGGGAAGCCTCTAAGTTCTTCTTCCACCACTGAATTTCACAAATTCAAATGATCTAAACAACATTATCTCAAACTTAAGTCATCTTTCAGGAACGTTGACTTTGGTCTGCAGACTTTTATCATGAAGCATCTAACTGTAGCTCAAGCTAACGAGGCCACCTGGTGGTCATGTGACACAGATGACTATCAAACGTACGTCCTTCTTCCTGCAAATCTCCACCAGGTGGCACTAGGACTTTTCTCCCCGTGTCGTCATCGTGGGCGTGCCCGTTTACGAGTACTACGGGGGCCGTGGGAGGGGGCAGGGCTAGCTCGACCCCGTCTCTGGAAAGGTTTGCCAAAGTAGGCGCTTACAGGTGTCTGGTCCTTTTCACGCGGACGAGCACCGCGTCGGGATTCCTGGTCTCCGGTCACACACACTGGTGTCAGCTGGCGTTAACGGAGCTTGTATCTTCTCATAACTGTCAGGTAACGCGTGTATTTCAGTTGTTTCACTTCCAACTTCACCACGTATTTAACGCTTGACAGTGAATTAACTGAGCTTTGCATGATTTGGGCAGCATTGACACTCAGCGGTCATTGAGACTGTTTTAATTGTTTGATTTCAAGAACCTGATACGTGTGGACCCACTCAATAAATGTTTTGTTTCATTTTATTTGTCTTTGTTTCAAACACTGGGGTTTCCAACACACTGACGTGCCTGCTGCTGCTTTCCCCTGTGACTTGGACTGTGCAATGGTGAGTACACACGTTTATTCACAAAAGTGGGAAGTGTGTTTCCTAAACACTGAGGCAGTTCACAGATAATGGGTAAAGACACATGTCTGACTGGGCAAATGAAAAGAGACATTCGTTTCAGCGGGCACTCATTAAGGCTATAAGGTCAAACAGGAAGCCAAAGTGTCATTTCAAGGGTCACTGGGATCACAAATGTGGCATTACCAACTTGTTTCAAACGACTGGGTCATGCAAAAGGTTGGTGTAGTTAAAAGAAAAGTTCAAAAACTACTTCTCCAGTTTCTGGTGATAACATAACTAAACCAAACCCTCAACTATTTACTTGTGTCACTTTTTGGGACCTTCCATTGCCTTCCATTAATTTACTGGAGACTTAACCGAACCATTCCACTACTTGCGTAACCCTTACTGTAACCAACAACCCAAAAATCCTCCTTTTCCCAAATAGCGAGACAGCCTCTATCGCCAATTGGACAAGGCATCCTCAAGTACCTGATTTTAAGACTGTAATGTGTCCCGAGAGGGAGCCTAAGTTAGGAACACACACACACACACACACACACACACACACACACACACACACACACACACACACACACACACACATACATACATACATACACACCAACCTGATAAAACTTTGCTGGGCATAGGCAGACAGTTCGGAAATGGGAAGTCATCACAGCATGTGTTTCCGCTTGTATTCTCCCCAAAATAGACATGTGTTTGAATCAATGAATGAAGAGCTCTTTGATTTAATACTCTCTTTCATGGACTCTTTACTGTACACATGTACTAAACGAGGAACTTAAACTTTACTGTGTGGTGTTTTCTTTTTTTTTTACATTTTGTAATGACCCAAGATCCATATGGCTGTAATAAAGTCGTAATATACATTTTTAAGAGGGACTATTGCATTTTATAGTGCCACATGGCCGCTCTTGCAGTTCAATAATTTTAATGAAGGTGACTGTACGGGACCAAGGAGATAAGACCGGGCAAAGTCTGTGGGACTTGTCATGTTCACTGGGTGGTGGTAGCATGTAAGCCCTGCATGTTTCTCTGCAAAGCATTCATAAGTAGATGATTATAATATATTTGCTGAGCTGGTGCTTTTGATGTCACCATGACTGACTTTGCTTGTCTTGAAGAGATCTTTGCAAAATGCAGTATATTACACCATATAAGCAGGGGAGGTAGTGTTATTTCCTTCCAAACTGATTTTATATTATTTGAAATTGCCCTAAGATTTAAAGACTAATTATAAATGACAATGGATTCCCAAATTGAAGAGTGTTTGGTTGCTCCTTAAAATTGTTCTTTAATATAGTCAAAAGTCTCTCACAAAGCCATCAACCCAAGCTCATTATAGCGATATAATAGTCAGAAATAATGACAAAATAGGCCCTAAAATCCTCTGAAAATGTGATTTAAAACCTTAAACCTACAATAACAGAGTGGTTTGTCTCCTTGGGAGCAGTGGAAATAAGTTGAGCATTGACATGTGAAAAGATAACGCTAGGCTACATGATCACGTGACTTCAACGTCACCACCACAAAGCTAAAGGCGGACTACGGCATGATGACATTTTGTAGTTGTGTTTTTTTGCCAATTGTTAGCAACTGCCTTTTTTTTTAAGACTCGTAAGATTCTAAATTCACGAATGGGAAATTAACTAACATATTTTATGTGGTAGAACAAAACATTAAAATATCTTGAGCTTGTGTTCACCACAGACTTTATTCCAGTGCATCTAACCAAAACCCATTCCAAAAAAACATTGACTCTGAAAGAAGGGATCTGAAAGTGCAAAAATGCTGACTCATTTCCTTGGCTTTAGGACTCAATACTGCTGGAGTCTATTTGTGCCACCAAGGTTTGACAGATTTGACTGACAGTGACCCATCAACTGTCATCAGACTCGGATTTGTTGCTAAATCCTGATTGGTGCATGGAAGTATGTGACATCAGGTTTTCTGACTCGGCCAGTGAGAAGAACACAGACTGAAAGAGAAATGCTGTGAATTCCAAATGGAAAGTTGCAATCTCTGATTACAGCTAGCAAACAGTCATATTTACTGTATATACTGTATATGTACATGGGGAAAGTGTATTTCAATTTTGCCGGTGACCATGTTACTTGCCTGGTTTTCCAAAGCCGGGGCACTTGAACTCAGAAGGGTTGTAATTATGGGCGAGCAGCAGGGAATTTCCCATCTCTCACTTTGACTGGAATGCAACATAATGTACCAAAGTGTCTGTTTCATCAAGGATGACGTCTGAAGATGTTGTTTAGGTGTTACAACTGAAAGGTCAGTTTTGATGACTTGCAGTCGAGAACATCTCGGGAAATGTATTCCCCGTAGCAATTTCCTTTTGAATGTTATTTAATTTCTTACTGTCTGATGTCGGGCTGACATAACGAGATCAAATCTTCTTTCTGTGTCTCAAGATCATTCATCCATTCATGTTCATAATTAAAGCTCATTCTGCTGCAGACATCTCTCGACAGGTACAACAAAACTGTTGTTTTGATGTAGTGCTGCCAGTGATAAAGACTATCCCTGCTTTTTATCTGTGGAGTTGAGATCTAGTGTCAGATCAGTTCATGATCAATCGCGCTGCTGGCATTGTAGTGGAGGAGAAGACATTATTTCACCTGATAGTCTTTGCTGGTACGACTTATTGTTCTGTGTTTTTACAAAATGAAGGTTATGGAAGTGCCCATGTGTTAGTCAGGTTAAAGGTACAAATAAATAATCACTGTGTCCCCAGTCTGTGTCCCCAATCTCTGGCATTATCAAGATTTAGTGATAAGACATGCAAAGGTTGGAGTAAAGTAATTTGTCATGGCATTCTTTGGACTAAAGCTGAGATGAATCTTGAGTTATTACATTATGCCCTCAACCTTCCCGCAGAGTGCACTCAGGATAGTGAGATCAGGATTATGGGCCAGTTATTAAACTATAATAAAAACTAGAACTGGAATAAAACATATGTTCAGATCTCCAGAGCTATTTTTTCATATAATTGGATATTTAGATTTGTATCATTTTTGATGAATTAAAGAAAGCGAGAGAAGTGGAGCGCGACAGAAAAATAGTCTGCCACTATTTAGATAAATGATACAGTTTGTCAGTCATCTCCAAATAGCAGACCAAATTATCATCCCATCACATATTAGAAAGTGGGTCCGTTTTGATTACATCAACAGTAGAAGTGTCCATCAACAAATGTCCCTGAGCAAGACACTGAACTTCTTTCTGCTTACTTGTTGTTTTTAACGGAACATCACGAGCATCAGCCCGAAATGTAGAATGCTAATGAAACCATCAACACCGATTTCTTGCCCTCAGGTGTGCCCTCATTCAGTCAGTTGAAGTGAGCTGAACTCGACACGTGAGTGCAGTGCTGCCTTCGGGGGCTGACAGAGATAACACCTATGACTCAATCTTGCTGAGTGGTGAGATAAGCTTGTTGGGAGTTTCTTTATCTTACAGTGTTGCCTGATCACTTGAGAGCAACATGAGGCTGCCGCTGCCTTATAAAGCTACAGCCCATGGGATGGCACCTTGACAGTCACAGGGTATTTATAGTGAAGAGTAGGGGTTCGCCTCAGACCGGGCTCTCTTTGAAGTCAACCACAAACATGCTATTGTAAAGGAACTTTACTTTCCTGCCAAAAACTCTGTTGCGCTGGTTTCAATGTGCTATTTTCCGATCCAGGCACTGAGTTTCCCTTTGTCCTCGCTTTAGTTTATGCAAACTATTACAAGTCCCACATTCTTTTTTCTATTAAACATAGAAAACATACTAGTCAATATTAGCATTGATATTTGGATGTTTAAAAAATATGGATCTTTTAGATTTGTGGTTTTCTTTGGTCGATTTACAACTTTGGTCCGGAATGAAATATCGAAACAATTATATGATGGATTTCCATGAAATTGTTAGAAACATTAATGTTTCCTTCAGAATAATAATTCTGGAGATCCCCTGGATTTTCATCTGCGCCACCATCAGGTGAAAACTTTAGTTTGTCCAATACTTTGGTTTATGATCAAATTCTGGCAAAACATAATGACATTCCCACAGGCCCCAGCTACACTGGACCATCCTTTATGAAAGGTGATGGTGGCGTCCCACAATTCCATGCACCCGCAACACAGCATACTCTCATCAATAACATCTGCTATTGCATAATTACGTAGCCTAGTGTAAGGGCAGTTTTTTCCTGAGTCCTCAGCAATTCTACTTCACATTTTTCCTTGACCTCAAGATGTTTTACACCCAGGTCAAGGAAAAGTGAGAAGGAAATGTGTTTTATCCTAAATACTTTCGCACAGAGCATGAATATTATGCGGCAAAAAATCAACCAATCAAGTTGTGCTGAATGGATTGCACCTATATTTATGAAATAACAGTTATTCCAGCTGTTTGTTTTTTGTACGTCACGGGTGCTAAAAACACTTCCCTAAAGGATACACTGTATATTCCTTCTCATAGCTCCTCAGGCAAGCCTCCTTGATCCTCAAGATGCATTTTAGGAATTGGAATGTCCTTCAAGATAGAGCGCTGTGATCGATTTCTGGCTCACAAGCCAGAGGAGTGAAGAATCGAGGAGGCAAAAAATCAGGAAATGAGAAAGACCCCAGATCCACTCCTTCCGTTTCTACCTTTCACAATTAAAGCCCTAGACATTATTCACAAGCGTGTATTTTACATGTTTGTGTCGTTCATTGGTCACGCCCCCGGTGTGTAACGGCCTTGATTTTGGTTTTAAGTAATTGTTTATTTTGATTAAGGTTTTTTAGGTTAAGCACATATTTGGGCCTTTTTAGGTTTTGAAAGAAAAAGGAATGTGTTGTCAAAATGAAATCCGTTTAGGGATGTTACTACCTCGACATTGCGGCTTGGACTGTTTAAATGGTTCCTCTCAGTTAAAATGCTGACAATCCATAGAGCGCTCTTAAAGGGAAGAATGACTCGAAAATGCTGCTGCAGTTTTTTTCTCCAACCACATGTGCCGCCCCTCCCTTTCTCTCAAAATGCCTGGTCTGCAATCACTCGACGGGCACAATCACTGCTGCTTTCCAAAGGTTACAAACACAGAACACATTTACGATTCCTCGAGATAAGATGTGCTTCCTACATGAAGAAAACAAAAAGGGGAGTGCTCTTCATTATCTTAATAATAATCCATTTTCACATTAATCTGCACTATGCACCCTTGGCTTTACATGAAAGAGAGCCAGAGATGAAAATAATGACTTCTCTAATAGGCGGGTGACAAGTCACAAGAGAGTGCCCCAAAGATAGGGAGTCGATTTGGAGCTTTTGGCCCAATTGGGGGTGTCAAAATACGACTGTAATTTGGCATGTATGCTTACTGACCTGCAGCCCTTTGGGAGTGAAGGCGTTCACAGCTGAGTAGAGCTGAACAGCAGGGGACGGTAGTTTTGGTTAGTTAAAGGTGAAGAAGAAAGCAGAGCTGGAGCCAATTCACTATGAGTTCACCGAGTTCAGACTGTAATACAAAAAAAATATGTTAATTCGCATGATAACTGTGAAGTCTCCATGCTAAAATAAATAGTACATTAATATTTTGGACAATGGTACTTTTTTAGATTTAGAACATCACCCTGAGAGTGTTCTAATAATTAATTACGTTATTTCAGAACAACATAGGTTGGTAAAGATGCGGTATACATAGTCTAGTAACAAGGGCCCAGTAAAGTCACTGGTTGTTGTGTACAAAAGCCCAAAGACAAAATGGAAATGTAATTCTGTGTTTGGGCATATGTCTTTTTTGACAAGCAATTATTTGCCCCCTGACATTTTTTAATTAGATCACATGGATCCTTTGCCATGTATTGTAAGGGACATGCCTCAGTATAACGAGGTATTGATGAAGTGCCAGCTTGCTTGTTCTGACCACAGCACTGGAAATTAGATAGCTGTAATGAGGTGTATACTGAGTATATACACCAGCATTTCATGTTTTTCCCAGATCTTATCCTCGCAGCACTACCATTTAAATAAACCACTAATTTGAAATCCATTCATTATAAATACTTGAAATTAATTATAATCACTAAATGCCACATTGCTGTGTAAGCAAGAGATCAATATAATGCAACTTCCTTCCTGTAAGTCACGAATCATGTTAAAAAAAAAAAGAGAGATAGTGTCAGCATTGCTCGTTAATTTTGTGTGAAAAGGACAATATAACCGTATATTTCACAATTTTGTTCCTACTTGAGAGTGAAAAGACATTAGAATTCAAGGATATCTGAGTTCAAGGTCAGGCTTCAGAGCAGATGAGCTGCACAGGAACTAAGTGTCTATACGCAGCAGAAAAAAGTGAAGCGTTAAGCAGACACAAGCTAAGTAGAGTCCAGAGATCACATGTTGTCTGCCTTGTGTAGTATTAATCATACTGCTGACCAAGGGCTGTTCTGGAGGCTCTGAGGAGATTTGCACTTACACTTATCTGCAAGTCACTATACATACAGAGAGTGAGAACTCATAGACAGTAGAAACTCAGAGCGTTATATATATTTGAAGACGTGTGGGCCTAATTTTTTATTTTTACTGCAAACATTTCCTGAAAGTGTTAATTATCTGGAAGTTGTTTCCGTTTAATCTAAACTTCCTGAAGATCATTTGTCAATCAAGCGCAGTGGGTTAGCATATCAATTCCTGTTCAGCGGAGATTATTTCCTCAGGATATCATCATCAACATGTTACATCACAGATAAGAAAGATAAAGACATTTAAAAGTAGAGGTATTGTTGTTTTGTACTTGCATTAGACATGAATACAATAAGACTGGCCAGCAGTTATACATTTTCACTGAGTAAAGGCCTGAGTGTGCTGCCTGGTTTATGTTTCTTATACTACACACTAATCAAAAGAATTGAAAATGGAAATAAATTAAGTATGCTTTAATATATTTCAGCTTTGACTGGTTGTTGGCTGTTAGTGCTGTTGTTTCAGAAAAATACATCGAGGGAATACATAAATAAAAGCTCCATTGCAATTAGCCGTTTTTAACAATGCCAGTATGTGAGTATTGATGCCAGTATTGATTGTCTTTATTTCCTTTTGGAGATAAACAAATCCGTCATTTAAGATTTAAGATTGTTCTCTGCATTACGGCACACAGTCACCACCCACTGGCCAGACGGGCCGTGATGAGCAATGTCTCAGACGATAAGTCTGGTCGTGACAATACTGTGCCAGACTCCGCCTGCTCTAAATGTAGAGAACTATTGTTTGGCTGTGCACAGGACCGCTAATTTACAGTGTGTATTCTCAGAGAGACATATTGCGGTGATGTTCTTATAGCAACGTTTATCACAATGATAATGTTTGTGCTTAAAAAACAAGAATGAAAGGGGGGAAGTAAAATAACCTATTTTGAGAAATTGTAGAATAACAGGGTGTGAAATTACTTAGTAGAAAGAACTTGTACCATAAGGGTTGTTGGAGCTGGAAAGCTTCCTCTCCTCGTGTTGTCACCTTAATAAAATACATTCTTAGACCTTTTATGGTGACTGGAGCTATGACATTAGACTCAGCAGACATACTGCCATGAGATATTATCGCGTCACAGTGAAAACACTATCCTCCTGACAGCCCTCGTCGGCTATTATTTCTCCTCATTGCATCGAGGGTTGCAGGAATATTTCGTTACACCCTTTGTTTAGCTACTGCAGCTCTACACATCACTCTCCTCGCTGATGGTTGCTTGTAAAGTTAGTGTTTTAGGAATTTAAACTTGCATGTGAAGTAGCTCAATCCCCTTGGACTGTGATGTGATTATATGTCTTCAATGTAAAACATTCGTTGTTGTTGTTGGTGAGCTTGTTTTTTTACGAGCTGTTACAATAAGCTAGAGGTTGAATGAGGAGCCAGTTGTCTTGCTGCCTGTGAGAGTTGCACTGTGTGCGTTAATTCATTTACTCTCTTCTATCTGCAAAGCACGTCTGATAAATGTCTGTCACTATTTAGGGAATTCATGAATGACTGCAGCAGAAAATTCTCTGAAGCTGTAATGTGCATGGCTGTGTGTTTATATTTGCATATACTGTAAAGTGTTGTCATGTAGTATCCTACTTGAGTAAGAAAGCAATTAGACAAAATAAAAGTCAAATGGGTGACCGAGTTAGGTCAAGTTCCCACTGGGAGGCGGGAGGCCAAAGCTTAAAATCCTCAGAGGGGAACAACCCAGACACTAATTAAACACTTGCTTTTATGTCTGTATTTGTGCACACACAACCACATGTATGTACCTTGAGGAGGGCAGCAGATGTGTGTGAGTGTGCGTGCGTTCATGTGCTCACTATATTGGTTTCTTTTCATATGTCTTGGATTATGATTTTCATTTCAATATTTTAAAGTGCTCCAGACTGGGAGCAAACAGTAAGTCTTTGAGAAGCATTTGGCTGTGGCTGGTACAGGGTGAGCTAATTTGAACAACTTGATATACTGTCGAGTACCTTTTTTAATCTATAGCAATGCATCATATTTTATGAGCGCATCTGTTTTGGTGAACAGATTGGTTGTTCAATTTTGAGCTTGCTTACTTTGTCTCAAAAGTCTGGACAAAAAGCAAAATTGATTTGATTCTAATTATTTTTGGTTCCCCCAGTATGTTTTGTCTGTGGTTTTAATAAAACCTTTTATTTTTATTGCAGACAATGATTTCTTAGTTTTTTTGATAGCTTGAAAATAAATGCGCAACATTCTCGATCTGGCTTACGTGAACTCTGAAGGCTGCAGCTAACAATTGTTTACATTACTGATTAATCTTCTGATTACTTCCTTGATTAATTGTATGGTCGATACAATCTGAGATAATACTGAACAATTTTCAAGGGGATATTTCATCAAATTACGTGTTTTGTTCGACCAATATTCCAAAATATGAAGATATTCAGTTTACCGGTACACAAGAGAAAGAAAAGCAGAAAATCATCACAATTGAGAAGCTGGAACCAGAGCAGATTTGTCATTTTTACTTAAACAAAATTACATAACAATTCATTTATTATTCAAACAGTGGCATATTAGTATTATTTTCAACTAATCGATTAAGTGAAGCATTGTTTGTGCTCTAGTGGTGCATTGTCAGCGTGACATAGCTGTATTATAGCTGAATAATGCATTCATATAAAGTAGCATAAAGTGGAATAATGCAAGTAAAGTACAAGTATCTCAAAACGATGTACTTTTAGTAGAGCATTTGAGTAAATTTATCTTTTTACATTTCACCACTGATTCAATTTCCTTTCACATGCGCTGCCCTTTTCCAGTGAAACAACAAACCTCATTCCATTAATTTGCGTGTGTGCGTGTGTGTTTTGAGGGGGTGTGCTGCTAAAATAATGCCCCTGCTGTCCTGATATCCCACAATGCTGCTCCTCGGTGTAGTGAGTTTGATAGGCTGGTAGAGAGGGGGAACTGCAGCAGAGTAGCACCGCTGTCAGGAAACAGAAGCCCACTACGAACGCAGCTCGCGTAAACCAGCTGAACGCGGACGGTTTACCTGGTAATAAACCTTTTATTTTGCTGCTTTTCTCCTCATATCTAACAGTTCGGCTGTCTTGCGAGGCGTGCACGCGTCCTGGTTGGTTCCGTTCTCCGAGTAATGTCCTCTTATGCCTCATTCGGGTCGTCCGACCACAACACCCGCGGCCGATGACAGATAATTAACATTAAAATACACTTCTACTGTATTCACTCGGACGGAAAAGTCGAGTGAACGTGGCTAACCGTGTCTGAAGCGTAACCTTTTCATTCCGCTGTTTTGCATTGTAGCATTTGCGTAACATTTTCGCGTTTTTTCGCTGAATGGGCTGCCTGCAGCGGCCGCTATTTTGTAGCTAAAAGTCGGATATTTCAAAGCAACAAGCCGCTCAAGGTACAGTAGGCTAACGTGCTCCAGTTTCGAGGCAGAAAGTGGGAAATGGGTGAAAACGGGAGGATGTATCTGCTTTTTCCAACCTTAAACCCCTCGTGTTTTACATCAGTGAAGGACAGTGCTGAGTCACTGGCAGGCACGGTAACATTTGAGAACAGTTAATGGATTAACATTGTTAATTTGTCGGAAGGTTAAGACGACATACTTGGGTGTTTTTGATCTGCAGTGCGGTAGGCGTGGTTAGGGGCAGGATGACACGGTCTGGAGCCTCTTTTAGCATCCTCACATCAAGGTTGTAAGCACGGAATGCAATGGCCGGAGTCTGACTTGACAATTTAATTAAGATGCACAGTAAGCTGTTATTGCAGTAGCATGGAAGGCAGCAACATCGTGGGCCTTGTTTACAGGCTTTCATAGTGTATGCATTGAGAGTATATCTTTAGATCCCAGCATAAATTGCCTTTAACCTGTTAACAGTGCGTTAAAATTATTAAAATAATCTCTGTCACACATTTGCTTAAACACTGCTGACATGCTTTGATATTCATGATGATCTTTCTGCAAAACGCAACTTCTGTAGTCATAGTGCAGTTTTACAAGCATAAATAACCCATTCAGTCCAAATCACCTTCTTTTTTTTTTCAGGCTTTTGGATTTCTGGAACATATGACACTAAACCCTTGATAAGGAAAAACTACAGATATTATGATTGGGTCACAGTGAACTTACTACTGAACATCACAGAGACACAATGGGGCCACTTAAAGTTGCATTGTTTTTATTTTTAAAAGGTTAACAAGGGTGAATTTGATGACATCACCTCGTGACTATTTTCTGACATCAACTGATGAATTGTGAAAATGATTAGCAGATTAACTGATAATGGAAATGCCCAATGACACAGTGGGCTCACATAAAGGCAATGAGCAACAGCCTATTTAAATTAGGTTTGACTGTAAGAGGTCAACAAACTTGATTACATTACTACTCAACTACTCATTCTATAAATGGTAAACATTTTACCATCCACCACTCAAGCTGTGACTGCTTTTTGTACGGCAGAAAAGACTGGAGTATTTTCCAACGAGCATACATAACATACTGTCCAAAATAACTCTAAAAGTGAATGTGGTGATGGCATGTCCCAGCTGATGTCAACAATCCATTTTAACATAATGCTCTCCGGCAGACATTACTGGTTATCAAGTCACAGCCAATTTACTGATTACCTATATCTAATCGCATAAAATGCTTAATCCCCGTTGGCCCGCCTAAGAAGTTATTAGCTCCAAGATTTAATTCTGATCTTTTACATTAACAGGGGATTTTACTTTGGTCAAAGGTGCTGTGCAACTGAACTGAGTTGCGGCTAGGCATGTATTTCAGGTATTTCCCCTGTCAAACTCATTGATGATGTTTGTGCTTTCAAGGAAACCAACCCTGGCCTTAAGCGACTGTCCGGCAACGAAGCCATTGAATGTGGGAAATAATAAAGTGCACAGTCAAGTTGAGATAACAATAAGTTAGATGTTCTGTCTGTTGTATCCCTGAGTGCCTTGCTGCGAGTGACAGTAATGCTAAGAATGTAAACGCAGCAAGCTTACAGGAGTTATGGACTCCTCAGCAAAAATGCTCTCAGCCTGGAATCACCTTCATGTGACCAGTATCCCTTCCCCAATTGCTGCTGTGGAGTGTCTAGTCTTGTTCAGTCTACAAGAGTTCAACTAAAAGATTTTTGAAAAGCCGCTGACTTGGCTACTAAATACGTGCAGACGTGGCAGCTCTTATGAGACATGTACGTTTCAGAAAATAACCATCGTCAGTTAAGCAGTGGAGGATATGAATGGCTTGTGTACTCAGTTGCCAGTTTATTAGGTACAGCTAGCTAATGCAAGTGCAGCCTAATAGAGTAGATCTGCAATATATATACTACCTTCATGAAGGTTATAATGTTTAGTTATTGTTGAATCTGTTTTAGAGAGATGTTGTTTACATTTAATGATAATTTTGGAGGCTGTAGTTTGTGGCACATTGTGTTCTAATGACCCTTGTTTCTATTATTGTGTCCGCCCCATTCATATCACTGAGGGCAAGATAAACAGAAATGCTTTGCTGTTTAACAATGCAACACAGTTCAACAGCACCACAAACTACAGTCTCCAAAATGTCCGTTAACTTGAATCAACCTCTCTAAGACTGTTTCAACACAAACTGAACATTGTAATCTTCATGAAGGCAGGATTTATTGTTTTATTAGACTGCATTTGTTTTAACTAAGTGTACCTAATAAACTGGCATCTGTGTTTCTCTGCGAAATATGTCTTTATCCCAACACTACTTCAATGATAAGAAAATATTTTTTTAAAACAATGTCACAGCGCATCAGTCTTTAGATATTTCGCTAAGTCACTGATGCTACCATTTCTCTAATTTGTAGCTTCGTAGGAAGATTTTTTCAAAGAGGGTTGTGTTATTGGCTGACCTGTTTGTTGGCTCTATAAATGAAATATTAGTTGCCAGAACTGTCTCTACACTTAATTTGCGCTGCACCAGAGCCGGAGAATAGTCTGGCTGAACCCACTAAGGTAGAGAACAGATCTGGGCTGTTCATATTTCCTGAATTTTTAAAGGCAGAACTAAACTTTGCTAAGCTGTGAGATGTTATTGAGAAACATGTTGTATGATTTGTCGTATACCTTAATCAACGTTGTCAACATGTCTATCATTATATTGTAGCTTGTTAGGTAGATCAGTCACTTGTTGTTTCTGTTTTTCAGTCAGAAACGATAATATTCTCTGTAGAGTCAGGCTAATAATTAGTTCTTGGTGTTGCTTGTTACACCAGTTTAGCAGGATTGACAATCAGGTAAATCGAGTCATTGACCCGCCCCTTTCTGCTGTCCAATCCAGTTCAATTGTACCTCTTTCCATTCCAGTCTAACTTTTTTTTCTAGGGCTGCAACTAACGATTACTTTCAGCACTGATTAATTTGGTTATTATTTTCTTAATTGATCAAGTAGAAAACTGCCTAAAAAAAAACTTGCCTAAACGCAGCAAACTATTTTCATAAATTATTACATAAATCTAAGATGATGTCTTGTTTTGATCATCCAACAACCAGACACAATCCAAAACACAGAATGGATTTACTAGAATGTAGGACAAGGACATTGTATTTAAGTTATTATCATAAAAGTCCCTTTCAAAAGTAATTTTAGTTATTCTGACCGTTAAACTACTCACATTTTTATTCGGTTAATGCTCATAAAATTGTGTTAGTTGATTTTAATAGACAAATCTTTTCTTAAAGAATCACACAAAAGCACCACTTTTAAATATTGTGTTTACAAGAGATGTGCTCACTAGTTTTTTACGATTAAGTCATTCTGATTGACTAAAAAGATGATAGTCGACTAAGACCAACAACAGATTAGTTGACTAATCAACTAATGAAGGGACAGCCCTTAACAGGCTTAGCTAATGTTGCATGTAATGTAAGTCGCTGCAGTTAAAAGTATTCATTGAATGCCTCAAATCTAATGTAAATGATAAATGACAACAAACATAGGAAACCAAAATGTTTTGCCTGGAATAGAACATCGCATTCATGAGAAGACAGATCAATAGATTTGTTTGTAGTTTTGAAATCGGGTGTAGTTTTGAAATCGGGACCGTTGAAACACTTCGGGGATCTGTGGCCCCTGACCAGAGGTGTCTCTCACTTGAGTTTCCAGACCAGTTACATGGTATCCTGTTACAGTAGTGTGTGTGTGTGTGTGTGTGTGTGTGTGTGTGTGTGTGTGTGTGTGAGTGTGTGTGTGAGACAGCTGTCAGCCCTGCAGCCATGTAGAGGGGTCTCATCATAAACTGTGGGCCCACTCGGGATGGGCCTGGACGTGTCAAAAAACGGCAACCATTCCCCTGCATGTAACCTCCATAAGCTCCTCGAGGGGTTATGGGTGTGGGGGCAGGAGTGACAGGGATGGGCCCAGCTGTGGTTTACTCTGGCTAATGGCACTCAGCACTGTGTGTGTGTGTGTGTGTGTGTGTGTGTGTGTGTGTGTGTGTGTGTGTGTGTGTGTGTGACTTTCCAACAGTATGCATTACAATCACAAATGGACCTTTTTAAAATGGAAGTTTGCATCCATGGCGCAGCGCCACAGTATTTAGTGTCAGTGATCAATGCTATAATGTAACCTATTGATAAGCTTGGCTTTTAGCGTGGCATGATTATCCACTGCAGTGGGTTGTCTCACCAGTCTGTCTGAATGTTATTTGATTTCTGATTTAAATTGGTTTGTTTATTGGCACACAGCGGGTTTGATTATTTGCGGGTTACCTGATTTATATTGTAAAGAAGAAATGGACGTGTAGTAATAATTATGTTATTGTTCTTCTGAGGAAAGTTTGTTTCTGGAGGAAGACAAGTAGATAGATGGTTTCTCCTGGTTTATATCTGCAAGTACAGCTCAGAAGAATGTGTGCTTTCCATCAGGTGACCGTTGAGTGAAAATGTTTGGTGTGGTAATCTGAGAGATACATTTGATAAAATCTTTGGCACAACGTGCTTATTGTTGTTGTAATGCTTTGCTTGAGTTTCTCAGCATTCCTTGTTTTCTTTAACTTTTTAGTCATGATGTCTGTTACTGTAAATGCTAAGTGACCAATTCTTCTTTTTTTAAATTCCTTAGATTTACTGATACAAAACACATATGCATTACTTCCTCCTAGGGATGGGCAGCATCAGCCATTACATACATATTTGCTATATTAGAGGGATTGATCATTTTTACATCATTCCCATTTTCATTTAAAACATTATATTGATTGTGTGATTTTTGTGGGGATCTTTACCAATGAAAGATGTTTTGTAGGTCTGTAGAATATGATGTGTAAGCCAGGACGACAATGTTTATTTTACAAGGATATTGTCACATGCACATAACCTTGATATTATAATATTGCGCCTCCTGTAATTTGAAAATTGCAGTAGGCAATGTTGCGATTTGATATAATTTTGATTAATTGCCCTCATGGGTAGATGCTTCTGATTTTTAGGTTGTAGGTACAGGTTGTAATTAGGCTGTTTCTGCCTTCTCAGACAACAAAAGGTAGTTGGACATCTTTTGAATTTTGCATAATTAAGTCTGCAGCAAATGTTCAACGGTAAACCCAATAATAGATGTTGAATCTCTTTTCCTCAAGATTATTCAGCAATAGAGCAACAAAGCACGTGTTTATTTATTAGAAAGTCTGACAGATAATTTGATTTGAAAGACTTTGTCTCAAGCTGAATCTCTTAGTCAACATGATAAGGCTGCATTGGTACAATAAGCAGCCGCTCCTGTATACCAGCAGTAATCCAGGACACTAAATTAGTTGTGAATACGGCGTTCTGAATGCGTAATGTATGTGCCAGTCCATGCTGAGGGCCCCACACAAGGCGACTGTGTGGGCCGTTGTGTGGCCCTGAGAAGAGTGCCTGTCACCAGTGACTGAACGTATTCTTCCTCCATTTCTATGGTGCTAAGATGTTCCTTTCCTCCCCTCCTACTATAGTTCCTGTTTCATATGGGGTTTAAGAGAAGCAAAGGTTAGCTGTGCAGCCGTCACTGATTACGGAGCCGCTCCTCAACTCTGCCACGCATGACACAACAAAGTGGCAGAGCGGTTTTGAAAGGACTCAAGTTGAATTTGCCTTTGTGGTGCTTTAGCATTAGTTGGTCTCATTTGGAAAAACATGGTCTTTTTAAAAGCCAGGGTTGGTAGGCTTGTGACTTCATCGCTTCATTCACATTTCCGCTTCTCAGGCCTGTAATCAACATTTGGCCATTTTTACGGCCTTTGTATGGCACTTGAAGTTTAAACATAAGGAAGAGTTTGATTAGCATGTTTCGTTCAGTGACCCTTATTGTTACTGACTTCTATGAAGGCAAGTGCTGTAATGCTGTTTTGAGGCAACGTCATTGTGATCCATTTAAACACCAACAACTCTCTCGGCTGAAGTAGGTTTTGGGGGTTTTATATTGTATTCCCAATTTAAGTAATTCCATATGAATTCAACCCACTTCTCATTTGTAAAAATGAATTAACCTTTGGCTTTCAAAAACACAATTTCCTATTTAAGAAGTATATCATTCTGCATTCTAATAAGCAGTAATACCAAATGTAATACCTTGTTTGAGGCTACATGCTAATAATCCCACCCATGAAAGGAGACAACAAAACATTCAATGTTTGCAATGCAACTGTCAGTGTAAAATGATCAAAACAACACGGAGGAATGATGAGGGCATGGACTCCAGCTGTTAATAAATCCAGTTATGTGCCTGCCAGTCCTGTTCACAGCAGGACATGTGGAGTTAGGCATGTGGGCCGAATTTAGTCCTTGAAAAAGCTTTCAAGAATGTTTGAAGACTGAAGACAGGTTTCTTATTACAAATAGTAATGTATTTTGACCCCCTAAAGCAAATTCTAGCTTGAGCTGTTTCAAAAATTAGCAATACAGAGTAATATTTTTTTCTTTTCTTTTGCTGCTAAGTTTTTATAGCTATAGTTTCCCCATTGTATTTGTCCTAGTTTTTCCATTTAACATGGCCGTCATTTTGGGGATCACCTCAGCCCACAGTGTTGCGTTTGTTGATCCAGTGGCGTTTGTCCCCGGCTGGAAGTCAGAGAGAGCCTCCCCAGAATTCTCCCGGAGTAAACACGGCCCTATAAATAGAGCTCAGGGAGAAGCAGGCCAACAGCAAAATGACAGGCATCTATACTACAAACCCCAGACTCCCTGCAGCAGAGGCCCAGTGTGCTGTCCCGCACACACAAACACACCCTCTAGACCCCAAAGTCAAAGTCTGTGGGTACGGTTTGCACCCCAGTGCCCCCAGTGCAATCCGTCCCATCTGTCATCTTTGTTTGCCATTATTAGATGTTTCCTTTCATTACACAGTTTTAGGCTCTTGGGACGGCATCTGTCGCTGGTATGCTGCTATTCACAGAGGGAAGGTCATGCTGTGAAAGACGTGTACTACTGACGCAGTTCACTTACTTTGGCTGGTTGTTTACAGGTTTTCTGCCAGTGTACAAGTCCCCTGTGGACGTATTATTTTCATTAAGGATTTTCTTTCTTCTGCTTAATTGATTGTTTTGGAAACATTATGTATATAGTATGTTTGTCCATCAACAGATCAAGAATTTACTAATGGTTTACGTCATGTTTTTAAACAAAAACGCTGATTTTTCTGGCTGCAGTTTCTACAGTGCGCTGCTTTCCTCTGTTTTATACCATTGCACACTGAATATCTTTTTTGGGGATATAACAACACCTAAGCTTGTATTGGGGGAAATACATGTATATGCTTTACCATTTTCTGTCATTTTACAGACTTAACAATTAATAGAGAAAACCGATAATGACAATAATCCAGTTGCAGTCCATGTGAGAGTGCTTTGAGCCAGTTATGTGTGTGAGAGACATACAAGAAAGAAAGAAAGAATACTAAATAAGTAAATATTTGATTTATCTAATTATGCCATTTATTGGCTCTCTTTTTTATCTCTGTGTTTCACCGAGGGGGCAATGTGGACAATGAGATGGCATTCAAACACTCTCACTACCAGTATTGGCTGCTCTGTTTCAACAATGTTCCAAAAAACGTGCATACACACTGAAATTCATCCGTGGCGTTCAGTCGGAAAGTGTGACTTAAACACTGGATTCACATGGTGCCGGAATAATCGAAAAATTTGTTCCTGACTAGAAAAATGAACGGGCCCTGAAGTCGGAACAACAAAAACAACAATTCCCACCCCCAAAAAAGGTAGTCAACCTCGAGGGAAAGGCTGAGTATATTGTAGAAACTGGATGTCAAGGCACCAGCAGTCTAAGCACTTTCCATTATCAGCTGTTGAGATTGTTGAGAACGAGACTTGAGTGCACCAAAAAGCCACAAACCTTTTTAATTAAATTTTTTATTCTACTGTCAAACAATATCCACTTCTCTGCATTTGCATCAGAAAGGAGCGTATCATTGCACAGGGCTGAAAAGCAACACTGGATAAATTTATAAATAGTCAGCTGACTCATCTAGTTGTCCTCTATTTACCCTCCTCTTCCCACTCCAGCGTGATTTACCATGACAACTGAATCGGGCGCAGACTCGGAGGCCAAGCAGCCGCAGGAGAACAAGGAGGCGGAGAAGGGGAAAGCTAAAGCAGCCGCCGAACCCACCTCTCCTCAGAACCACCCGGAGCAGCTTCCCGCCGCCGCCGCCGGACACAGTACCCCGGCCAGGAAAGACCAGGTCAGCCTCTTCGTAATTACAGTCACCCCACAGTTAGTGATGGCTTGATTGCAGCGAAAATCAGTCACCTTTTAAACATACTTTTTCGATATTCTACTAACACTTAAATTACATATCTAAAGGTGTTTTTTATGGTGTAAACACTGTGCGTATCCCTTCAGATTAGCTTGAATTTGAGAAAACATACATGCCATTCATCCCACTCCTGAATGAATTGTGTCTTTGTGTGAAAAATGTAAATGAACAAAATAAAAACTGACAACATCACCCGAGTGTCCTCAGTGGCGTTTATAGCCACGCAACAGATGCATCTGTTGACAAGAGAACTTTTCTTTCAGTCAGTGCTCTATGCTTTAATTTGGGAAAATGGGTTGAGCTGACTATTATCAGCTGACTATTATTCCCAGTCAGCTGATTCGATGGATTCACTTCACACAGCCGTGGGAAGAATGAATAAACAGACCATGAAGAAAACCTCAAGGCGGTTCACAGTTTGAGATCTCCAGTTTAGGTCAATGAAATGAACTTTGATTTGATTTTTCTTGCAGAGATGACAAAACCTTTATTGTCAGTATTTTAAATAGACTCAGGTCCACACTGCATGTTTAACAATGTGGTATTACAAAATCTAAAAAGAAATCAAGAACCACCATGTTGGCAATAGCAGACAGACAGGTTGGTTTAATTCGCTCTCTAGACGATTTCAACTCTCTGTATGGACCTTTTCTCCTCTCCTGGCAGTGAATAATTACAAAAACAGTGCTTTTGTATGCCAAGTCCGCCGGGCGTGGGTACTGATATGGTTCGGTCTTTTGTAGGTCCTCATATCGGAGATATCTACACCAAGAGGCACTGAAGTAATTAACAATGTGCTCAAAGGGGATTTCATTCCTTTTTTATATGTCGTCCTCCCAGTCACCGATGGATGTGTACATGTAACAGATGTGATAAAGTGTATTTTTAACTCTGTTACATACACACATGTAAAAACCATCCGATCGCCGCAGAGTAGCTTCTGAAGGTTTCCACATAACAATTGCTTTAAATCCAGGGTTGGGAACAATGGGCGAAGCCGCATTAGATGAATGGATAAGTAAAAAACCTCCAACTCAGGTTAAAAACTAAAGTGCTTGGCACAAACAATCTATTATCTAATCACTCTGCAGATTGAATTTCCAGTGCTTCTAAACTGCAGTAGGGCGTTCTCAGACTTGAGGCAGATTCCTGCTTAGTCTTTAAGCTTGTAGCTGGTGGTCTTTATTTGACAATTTTGAAAAAGATAAACGTAATTTACAATCATCCGTCAAAAGTCCCCACAGCCAGATGTGAACAGGCTGTAAAAATGTTTGGCCTTTCTTGTGATTTTTCTGCGTGTTTTGAGCACGCTCAGGCTCACAGCCCCACTGACCCTGCAGTGTGGCTTTCATCACGATGTGGAAAAATTGAAGTATGGCAATGAAGAAATGGAGCATGTTGAAAAAAAGTTGAAGTATGGAAATGAAGAAATAGAGCATGCGTTGACACACAAATCATAATGGACTGTAAGAGAGAGCAGCAGAGGCAGGGCGAGGTGATGGATAGATTCATTACGTCCTGGCTGAGCAATGTACAAAATAGAAAGCTGCGCATGGCCGACATGATGATGCATACCCTTGAGACTATACAGCTTTGTGAACATCAGAGACTTTTCCATGCTATGTACACTGAGTTAACTATCTGATTAATGATTATGGTTGTACACATTGCATAATATATAATTATCATTAGAGATGCGCCAATCAATCAACCGATTTTCAGCTTAGTCGACCATGACCAGTCACCAGCCAATCGGTCTCAGATATAGTCACTTCTGTGCTGATCAAATTTACACTCATGTGCTGCATGTCGGTTCACGTCGTGCAGTAACCGACGATTGTCACACACACAGACTGCAGAGGCTTTTAAACGTGACCTGAAAACTCACCTTTTTAAGAAAGCTTACTGCTAAAATATCTTTTATGGGCTCTGCTTTTAAATATATCTTAAAAAAATGTTCTTGTTCTATTCTGCTCTGTAGCACTTTGAGATTGCTCAAATATTAAGTGCAATACAAATACAATGTATTATTATTTTTACACACATACACACACATACGGTAATAATGGTAATCCCTTCAGCAGTTGTTGAAATGTTTCAGTCGGTATCAAAGTGTCCGATCAACCAACCGGCCTCCCTAGAGCCACGAGCATGGCTAAAAAATGTTTTTAAACGTATAATTTACTTCCTTGTGTCCCCTATTAAGTGGAACCATCCTAGTATCTACGTTAAACAGCCCTCATTGTGTCACACAGCGGATGATGGATGATGCTCTGCCATTGTCAGAGCTGTGTGAATTGGCAGGAACAAGGCTGAGAGAAATCACAGCACCCTCGTGTTTCCGCTGAGACACATGCTCAGGCTGAGAGATTTCTCTCATCCAGCAGGGTGCACTTATACACAATCTCAGTAATAAACTGTCAAAGAGCCACTTCAGTCATACTGTATCGGTCACAAATAATCTGTAAAGGTTTTGAATACATAATTTGGTAAATCTTGTAAATTCTAACTAAATCAAATCTAAAATTAGACTTACTTTAATTCTCATGTTCTCAAAAAAGAACTGAAATGTTCTTCTTTGGTTAAGCACTACTTCTAAAGGGGTCTACATGAGCTACATTAGATCGATGCAATGTAATGGATACAGCCTGCAAAACAAGATAAGAAATGTTCATGTTCATATAAATGAACCAGGGCATTAAATCCACTTGGTTCGTAAGTATAAATCAAAAATGTCTCAAAGCCAAAGGCCTCTTTTCCTGCATAAAGTCAGTGAGCAAGGGCTTTATTTTCAGCAAAGTGGAAAATTTGATTTTCTCTATTTAAGACAAAATGGCAGTGCACCTCTAGCGTTCCTCAGTGGGACCAGATTACATTTACACAGGGTCTAAGTCTCCAAATTGAGGTTTTGGACACATGAAAGAACTGGTGGTTTTGTCAAAGACTAACTAACATTAAGGGCAGTTGGGTAAGGAAATGGTGAACAGAAGGTATTTTTTATTTCTGTTTTCTGAACACTTTAAATAAAAAATAAAAAAGTCATTCATACAATGAAATACATGTAGAATCGTCTCAGTGCTTCACTGCGTTTTAACAAATACAACAGAAAAGTCCAATGGAGAAAAGTGGAAAACAACAATTCATCATTCAACTAATTACTGTTTAACAAAACGTGTTTTCTTCCTCTCAGGAGCAGCAGGAGGGGGACCAGCTCTCACACAGATCGTCCACCAGTCGTCTCTCCAGGTCTCCTTTGAAAGGAGTGAAGAAGACGAAGATCATGGAGTGTAAAGTCAGCCTGCTGGATGGCTCCGACTTCACACTCAATGTGGAGGTGAGAGGAAGCGGGTTACTTTTAGTTTGAGGGTAGGAAGTGCTTAAAGGGGAAAAGAGCAGTCGTTGCATTTTTCACTGTTGCGCAGCAGCACTAATGATTTTAATTATGGAAATATCTTTTCAGGGTTTTTGTTCTGTTCATCAATTATGTTGCTATTCTCCCATTAACTGCAGGGTTGTGATTCGATCCTCAGCTCCTCCTGTCCACATGTAGAAGTATCCTAAAGCATGTGCCGCCCATTTAAGAGGGACGATTATGATAAACATTGTAACATGGGCCGGAGGAATGTAACCGATATAAGGCATCAAGCTGAAGCAAAATACATCTTTTTTTTTTTAGGATGAAAATGATTTTAAGTGTTCACTTTTCACATTTTTTGCTTGCTTGATCTGAAGTCTGAAGGCATATTCAGTTATTTACATGGCAAAACTATCAGCACTTTTCTTTGCAAAAATGGTGAAACAGGGTTAATGGAAAAGTTATAATTATTTAGATAAACAAACAACTCATGGAACCATTTAAGCCTGGATTTCAAAACGGAAAAATTATGGTTAACATACGGCCGCAATGTTGATTACTGCATTAATATATTAAAACAAAAGTGTGATCCACAAAGACA
The DNA here is from genome assembly GCF_910589615.1 of Taurulus bubalis. Classification (NCBI taxonomy): domain Eukaryota; kingdom Metazoa; phylum Chordata; class Actinopteri; order Perciformes; family Cottidae; genus Taurulus; species Taurulus bubalis. The sequence continues at coordinate 26,760,511 of NC_136589.1, forward strand.
TTGTCAGAATGCCGTTCGACTTCTGCTGTTTTGACAGCCCTTCTAAGAAGTAAGGATTAAATGGATTTCACTACACATTTACATTTGTATTGTGTCAAATTGCTTTGTGGATTTGGTCTTCCCTCCAAAGCTTCTCTATGTCTTGAGAGAGAGAGAAAATAATTAATACAACGGTTCTTACATGTTTAGTTCTTACTTCAAAGCTCATCCACTATCCAGAAATAAACCCTCTGAGGAAATGAGGGCCAACAATCGGTGGAAAAACACGTGTCTTTGTGTTGTAAATGTGAAGCTTGCAACACGGCCATCCCAGCAGCATGGCTTTTATCCTCATGTGGGAAAAATAAATATGGAAATGGTTGTTTTGTGGAGAGAGGAAATACAGCATGAGTTGGTTGTTAATCATTATTGGTCAGAACGTGAGAGTCGTTGAATGGATTTATTATTGTCTGCCCTGGCCATATCAGCAAAAGGGAGGTATCAAAAGTTAAATGTTTTTAATTTAATTGACCAAGATGGTTATTTTACTAAATCGTGGCAGCCGGTATAAAGCCGTGGTCTTGGTGGATTTCACTGCACATATATGTTTGTCTCAAATTGCTTTGTAAGGCTACTTTTTTTGCCAAAAGCAGCACTATGTAGCCTTAAGTGGAACAATTACTCTGATTGTCTATAGATTTAAGTCTCTGGAGTTCAGAAGTAACCCCACTTATACAAGTAGAGTATTTCTGTTGTAAATGTGAGTGCCTGAGGTTCACAACATAGGAGCTTCTTTCTGCCTTCAAACAGTCATTCTTTCTCTAAGAGCATTATCTATTCAGGAATAAATTTGAATAGTGAATTTATTTGACATTTGACATTTACTTATTTGAGTCCTTCACAATGGAAAGTTTAGCTTTTTCTCAAAGTTCTAAGTCTTTAAATGTTGTACATTCTCAAAATGTGTGCAGGCTGAACAGGGAGTACCAGACGCTCCTCCTCAAATCTCCCTTTGAGCAGATTCCTCCCCACCAGGGGTTTGGATAGAGGGATTAGCTGTCTGTTCTTGTGTTGGTGGTAAGGGGTTCAGACTGTGAAATGAGAGCATTTGTTGGAGGGAATCAGTGTCATTGAGTCCGTGTGTTGGCATCATTACTTGATGTCCCACTGTGGCCAAGGAAGGATTCTTAAGGACGGGGATCTGGAAACTGGGGTCAGACTGGACTGTTGCCCTTGAAACGGTGACAAACAGGGTTTCTGCAGTGCTGATGGGTTACATGCATTTGTTCAGGAAGGTGCACTCACGACCAATTCATATTTCCATGTGCACTTGCATACAATATGCTTAAAGTCATTATCCTTTATCTGAATGTAAAATAAGATAAATGGACTTCACTGGATTAAAACCTGCTTTCACTTAAAAATTAATTGCCAGGTATTTTGAAGGGGAACACAATAATTTTTTCAAATTGTATTTCCATAAAGGTCGGGGACTTGAGAGAGAGATTTAACAACAGACAGCATCAAAATCTGATTGAACAGTCTTTTCTATTCTATAAATTATGATCAGTTGAAAAACTCAAAAAGGGTTATTTTACATCTAGAAGGAATGCAAATGTGAGAAATGACTTTAAGGACAGCCCAAGTGCACGTTCACAAAACCTAATGGGAATAGGTGCTGGATTTTTTTTTTAATTATAAAATTGAAATTCAAAGAATAACTGTACTCTGAAATCAAAGCTCCCTCTGATATCTGAATACAGGTGTTCCTCATGCAATGTCCATTCATGTTTTTATTTTCCCATCTTATGACGATATCTTGACACTCTTGGTAATTACTATTTTACTGGTTATTTTTGCTATATTTAGCCACATAAAACTAAAGGGAGCTGTGATTCCAGTGTGCAGGCACTGCTTGAATTGCAATATAATAGGAACATAATTACATGATAGGAGTGAATAAATGGAGGCCCGCTAAGGACACTTGAGCAAGCCTTTGTACTGTCAGTTTCGCTGCACTCTCTGGATAACTGTTCCATCTGCTTTTGTCATATGGTCGTAACGGATGCATGCGCTTTTTAAAAAAAAAAAAAAAAAAAAACCCACAATATTACAAAATCAAGCTCCCAGATGAGGCAGTGGCCATGCTGGAGGCATGAGTCACTCCTGGATGATGTTGGTATTGGGACAATACTCGCAACACGAAGACCCTGACTGAAAAGGTTTCTTTAAAAAAAAAAATATTAATCAAGTAAAATTACTAAACTAATTACTTGTTTGCTTACCAGATGAGTTGTCATAGCAACATGTAAGGCACAATCATGACGTGTCGGAGTGCTTTCCTGAAAAAACTGTTGCATGAACGAGTCCTGAGGCTGAAACCCAGCCGACATGAGATAGGTCAGTTTATGGTGTGTGTGTGTGTGTGTGTGTGTGTGTGGCAATGTGATACAATTGAGGTCAGAGGATTCCCGGGTAATTGCCAGGCAGTCTTCCTCCTCTTCCTCCTCCCAATCCTATTTGAAACTGGTCCAGAATGTCAGGATTTGACACTTTTATCCCCCTGACCTTGTAGTTTTCCAAGGCTCAACTCCATTTCAATTTCCTGTCAGAAAGATGTCTGCACTAATCGTGTCCGATCCTTTTCTGTGACACAGAGCTGCTGCACCGCCCCTACCTCTCTTCAGACGGTGTTACGTCCCACTTCTCACTGTGTTGTTGTTCCAAATCACAGGCATATTTTTGAATAGCATTTTTTACTATTTATTTCAAATTAGTTGTAAAAAATTGTTAGTTTTAGCCCTACTTTTAATTCATGGTTGGGTGATGCAACTTTATCTAAAATCTGTGAATCTCCAAACTCACTGCAGCTACTGCTGTTGTTTGCTTTTTAAATTTAATCTTGAATATGATCAAGATTGATGATTCTTTTCTTATTTGAGATCAAATTTCCTTCCAATTTCCTTCTGCTCGCATTCTCGTGAACAACCCTCGGGAAGACGGAACAGAAGCCGTGTGCTTGTGCATGTGCGTGCGTGTGCGTGCGTGTGCGTGCGTGTGCGTGCGTGCGTGTGTGTGTCAGTAGAACCAAAGTGTTGCGCTGAGAATCCACTGTCACAGCAGGGCAGCAATAGTCTGTCACGACGGCTAATTCCCTCAGAGATGTTCTGGCAGGATTAACTCTCTGCCACCAGCGGCTTTAATGGCTCCGTTATAAATCACGCAGAGACACTACAGAGTTCTCATCATAAAAAGGACCAGTGTATGCTTCAAGTGATGAAAGAGTGTGGGTGGATGGTGGAATAAATGTACCATATATGTTGTGGATTACTTCTACATACCAGCCAGATATGTGTTTATTTCTATCTGGCATGGGCTACATTTGACATAGCAATTTGAAAGAAGGTCTAGAATAAGCAGGCAGTGGTTTTCAATAAATCCAGCCGTGAGGAGCTGCCTTTTAACTCGGGCCTTTTAAAATATCTCATGTGAGCTGGCCAAATGAATCTGTGAAGTTCAACTGCCTCCAGCGGGGAAGACGGCAGCGCTCCAGCCATTGACATCCGGCACTCAGCTAGAGACATACAATTGATTAGTTTTAAGCGTTCACATTGCTGATGTTCACCTTCAGCTCAGGAATTTTAAGGTGTATTTATACTACCATGCTTTTTATAGAAGGAATCGATCTATAGTGGTCCAGTTAGTCAAATGTTGCTGCAATACCTTCGAGGGTTAACTCCTACAGGAGGGGCTGTGTGATGCAGCAGATGAATGTGCTGCATCATCATGCTGTTTTTATCATTGAAAGTTTTGATTTCATATTTTTGTTTTCTGAAAAATTATTAGGTTTTGTTCAACTATATCAGGATAATAAATCCAATGACATCTTTAGATAGCAGATCATTGTTGTGTTAAAGATGTGACGATGACTGCCAGTGTATCCTTTGTTAAATATGTTTATCTTGTGTTTTTTTTTCTCCCAGAAACGAGCAAAGGGCCAAGTGCTCTTTGATAAAATATGTGACCACCTCAATCTACTGGAGAAGGACTACTACGGCATCACATGCAGAGATGTAGAGAATCAGAAGGTAAAATAAAATCTGTAATTTAATCATCAGTTTTTGTGAAATTGTTACTTTTACAGTAAGAGTTGTATAATAAAAGTAAGGTCATGGAAGAGTCAAATATGCTAAAGGACATTGAATAACGTGTAAGCTTTTAAAAAGTCCATTTATAAAAGTGCACTTGAGGAAGCAATTGAAGAGAAACATCTTGTTATTATTAATTTGTTAGTAAATGTGTCACGACAAATACGTTCATCTGTGGTTGTCTGTTGCAGAATTGGCTAGACCCTTCCAAGGAGCTAAAGAAGCAGATCAGGAGTAAGTCTAGTAATCTAATAAAGCCGCTTGAGTGTTTAGTGTTGTATGCAATTGTACAATGCTGCTTTGATAATTCAATGTTCTTTCTACTTCTCAGCCGGTCCCTGGAACTTTGCTTTCAACGTCAAGTTTTACCCTCCAGACCCCTCCCAGCTGACTGAGGATATCACAAGGTGAGTCAGCAGCTAATCTAGAATTGATGATGAGTATGTGATTGCTATTTTCTGTTCATCCTAATTCTTTTAAGTTGACTTTGAGTTTCATTGGTATTTATGTATTTGAATGCCTGAACATGTATCTTAATAAGGAGAACATAAGACCATGTAGATCATTGTATATTTTAGTTTAAACTGAAGGTTTACAAAGAATATCCAAACAAGTTGTATTCTGTAACAAAAACCTAATAAACTGTTTATTGGCCTCTTCTTCCTCTCTCAGGTACTACCTTTGTCAGCAGCTGAGAGATGACGTGGTTTCAGGCCGTCTGCCCTGCTCCTTTGCCACCCACACGGTGCTGGGCTCCTACACAGTGCAGTCTGAACTGGGAGACTACGACCCAGAGGAATTAGGCAGCGACTACATCAGCGAACTGCGCTTCGCTCCAAACCAAACCAAAGAGCTCGAGGAGAAAGTCATGGAACTCCATAAGACCTACAAGTTAGTCTCGGCATCATTTCCGCAACTCTTTTTATGCTGAGCTTGAACTGCTTGGTGTAACTTTCGATCAAGAATGTTCTCTTCAGTTATGCACTGTGCTGCCTCTGCAAAAAGAATGGATATTAGACATAATTCAACATTTCTAAAGGTTACTGATGTGAGAAAGATAATAATAGAAGGCAAATTCAGATGAGCATATCAACATTAGTATTATTTTTATATGTATGTATGTATATGTATATATATATATATATATATATATATATATATATATATATATATATATATATATGAATGATGGATATCCAAAATCTGAGACAATGTCTAGTATCATGACATCAATAAATAGGTTTTTAGGGCCTTTTAAACCCTGAATCTGAGAACCCCAAGCCAGTTAGAGAAAGTGAATGATTACAGCCTGGAATAATACTCTGAAATGCAGCATGTCTCCAGACATTAGATTCATTTTTTCCTATAAATGGATATAGCTGGGGTTTTTTTTTTTATCTGAGCCATTCGTTGTTCCTGTCTTACAATTATTTGATGCAGTCCTGCGTAGCCTACTGGATGGAGCAAGGCAATAGATTAATGTCTCTAAAGACCCATCTCTGCTAAAAATGGTTACACTCATGCTGCTCTGTTGCACTTCAGTTAAAAGCATCCATAAAAACGACCATTTTCCAAAAGCTTTTATGCAATAAAACTGAATTATCCCTGTTTTAGATCTTATTGGTCTCTTATCTCTCAAGTGTTACACATTCACATTGTTCAGAGAGCTTCAAATTGCTTTGCTATACTTGCTCTTGTTTGACCTTGTCTGACCTGTTCTGCTCTGTATCAGGGGGATGACACCAGCGGAAGCAGAGATACACTTCCTGGAAAATGCCAAGAAGCTGTCCATGTACGGCGTGGACCTCCACCACGCTAAGGTAACGAGTCACGACAGACTTTGTTTCTCAAGGTCAAACTAAATATATAATGAAAATGAACAATGATTTGGAGATGGCTCATCAGAGCTGTAGATGTCAAGTTTTTGTTTTCCACATTGATAATATCATATTGGGAAATCTTTTTTTTCTTCTTTTACTGAAGTTGTTACTTCCTTTCACAAGTTAGCCAGGGAACTGATTTAAGTGGTTCGTAAAAATGTAATGTATCTGCAATGAAATTGATATACATGTTTGTGTTCAACATTTAGGGAGTTACACTTGTTCACTTTATTGCTGAGTTATTGTGAAGATTGATGCCACTCTGTACTTTAAATAGGAAGCTACAGTTAAGTGAGTCTGTTCGCTTAGATTTGCACAAAGAAGGGGTAAACTTCTTTCCTAGCTCTGTCCAAAGCGAACAAAACCCAACTACCAGAACCTCTAAAGCTCACTCATTAACTTTCTTTTACATTTGGACACCGGCAGGCTAGCTCTTCCCCCTTGTTTCTCGTCTTTGTGCAAAGCTAACTAGCTGCTCGTGGTGGCTTCATGATTACAGTACAGACATGAAATCGTTCTTTCAATCTTACTCTCTGCAAGGATGTGAATTTATTTTATGTAACGTTTATTTACCAACATGTTGAACTATTATTTTAAGTTATACACTAGAATGGCACTCATGACTCCAGTAATATTAGTTGTTTCCAAGAAGCGTTAAAGGGATAATTCAGATAATTTGAAGTGGGGCTGTCTATACTCGCTGCATCACATACAGTGAATAACAGTCCTCCGCAGTTTGGAGAAAGCTCGGGAACAAAGCAATGTTCTGCTAAGGACGGGGGCAGACGCAAAACTTATTTTTACCACCTAAAAAAAAAAAGGCCCACCAAAGAAAATTAATATCAGTGTATTTTTTTGATGGGGAACTGAACTGAAAGTGAAACTTGTCAGTGGGGGTTGTGGCCATGAAGAGAGCATAAATAAATTCAGTTTCAGATCCCCGTCAGGCTTCAAGACACTTAAACTGATATTTATTTTTTATTTTTTTGTCTTTCATTTCTGTGGCTAGAATGCGTTTGGCGGCCCCTGTCCACAGCAGTACATTGCTTTGCTTCTGTATTGTAATCCAAACCATGTATTTTAGGAAGTGTGCAAGTGATATGTTAAACATAAATGTTTCCTTTTATGCAAGATGAAACTAACACATTCCACTCACGCAGTCAAAAGTGACGCTTGCCTCCACAACACCGCTGCTTCAAAAACATGCCGGCTGCCACAGTAACGCCTCAGTTTAACATGCCTCTGTTGCGCTGACTGACTGACACCATGTCAATGCTGCCTCTGTGGATTTGCGGGGCTGAAGGGGTCTGGAGCCCAGCTTGACTTGAATGATTTTTTTTCTTTTTGACCATTTCCGCCGGCCAGATGGGATCGAACACGTCATTAGAACACAGGCAGTAAAGAGAGAGCTGCAGGACCGCTGTCTTCATAAAAGAACATTACAGTCATCAGTCTTGATATGAATTCGTTATCAAAAGTGCTTTGAAGGTCAGAATGGATATAGATATGAGCGATGGAGAGGATATTGCCTTCACAGATTTAGATCAGAATAGAGGAGATGACAGATGAGGAAGCGGCCTTGATCAAACTGAGTAGACATCAATGCTAACTGTTTGATATGTGAGTCAGTTTTATATACACAAGAAAAATATGTACATATCAGACCAGCATCCCTATTTTGTTTTCTCTCCTCTCTCATTAAATGCAAAGTTGGTAGGGAGTCTCTATGAATGCTTGGCTCCAGCTGAGGGAGAGGTAAGAGGCTGCATCTCATGTGCTTACCTGCGTGTGTTTTGGTTTCTACTTGTGCATGGTTACATCCAAAGTTGTCATTTCAACATCCCACTCAGACCGATTGTTCCTGCTTTGGACCGACGCTTCCCTCTCACAAGCCATCATTGGTTTCACCTGCTCATCTCGTGCTTTGTGCAGTGAAGAGCATCATTTTGTGCTTCATTCACCATTTCCCAAATCTTCACCATTGCTTAAGCCATTCAGTGCCTTTTTATCCATCTTTATATAATGTAACCACAGCCTGCATAGAGAAGATACGAGTACCATATGCCTGATTCCACTCTCCACTTGCCTGCTTTACCCTGTTTTTATCACAAACTTGGCTCTGTTAAATTCTACTTTACCCTGCTGTGCACTGGCTCCTGGACCTCTTGTATATCCTGTAGAGTTAATGGAAGCTTAAGTTGTGTAGAACACAAAATGAAGAGCAATGTTGTGGTCAATGGCTTCATCTTTGAGATTGCCAGGAATACTTTGTGACCAAAGTGACAGATTGTGAAGGAATTTCATTGAAGTAATTTTCTTTTTTTTTCCTGCCATTTCTTGGTGTGTGTTGTTTCAGGACTCTGAGGGAGTGGAGATCATGTTGGGAGTTTGTTCAAGTGGCCTGCTCATCTACAGAGACAGGTTGCGAATTAACCGGTTTGCTTGGCCCAAAATCCTAAAGATCTCCTACAAGAGGAACAACTTTTACATCAAAATCCGGCCCGGCGAGGTGAGAACAAAAACAAGCATTGAAAATAACTCTTATTTATATGGATTAGCGGAGCTGGTGGATAATCATGGCATTTATTCAAGGTGTCTGCTGTACAGCCTGATCCACCTCCAGTCTTTGTTTGAGCTTTGTTTGAGCTTACACTTTGCCTCTATTTCAGCAGAATGTTACAGGTGCACCAAACCTCTGAAAGTTGCTTCTGAAGTTTTTTAATTTCTGTCCTTCACTTTCTGGACCCAACATAAACAGACTTGACTGATATTTTATAAAGGAAATACTGTGATGCTGCATATTTTATATAAATTGTTTTAGATTTGCTATGTGGGCGCTGCAGAGCTGTTTTAATGTAGGATATATGAATATTGAATTTGGATATAGATATGAAAAGGGGTGGTTTTAAGATCTGTAGCAAAAGTACTGGGACACTGGCTCGCTATTTATATAAGCAGTTACTTTTTTGCATGTAAACAACATGTTAGCATTTAACATAGAAACAGGCTTCAGTGTAGTATGGAGTGAATCTCACCACAGTGTTTTCTCCCTGTTGCAGTTTGAGCAGTTTGAAAGCACAATTGGTTTCAAGCTTCCAAATCATCGCGCTGCCAAAAGGCTGTGGAAGGTCTGTGTCGAGCACCACACCTTCTTCAGGTAAGAAACAGAGAACTGTTGACTATTTCCCTAACTGAGATGTGTTTTTTTTGTCCTGTTCTGGTATCAGGTACTGGTCACTGGCAGTAATTAATGATTCAAAAACGGCAAAAAAAAATTGCACAACATGCTTCGTTGTTGATTGGTCACGGTCATGCCACTGCTGTAAACACAAGTTTACTGATAATCATCTGGGAGGATGTCTTTGTTGTGAAATAGAAGCACTGCTCATAGTGTCTGTAATTGTTGCCATTTGGACAACATGTGAAGTTGCTTTGTGCTGCTTTAAGCAAAAATTAGTCTCTTGGGTTCTTTTGAGTAGCGAGCCAAGCCCGAGGGCCCTCTGGAGACTATTCAAATGAGTAGGAGTACCAATGTTTTGCAGTGCATAGCTTGAACTGTATTATTTCTGTTTTGATTAATGTGAATGTTTGTAACTTCTGACAGGCTCATATCCCCTGAGTCTCAACCGAAGAAGTTTCTGAGCCTCGGCTCCAAGTTTCGCTACAGCGGCAGAACGCAGGCTCAGACCCGCAGGGCCAGCTCCATGATCATCAGACCTGCTCCGCTCTTCGAGCGCTCCACCAGCAAACGCTACAACATGTCCCTCAGCTTAGATGGAGGTGAGGAGCAGTTTTGATAAATGGCCGACTAAAGTGCCAAGTGGAAATTTTCAGATTGTTTTCTGAAATTGTATGTCTCTAAAAAAATGCTGCTGCTCCTTTCTGTGTAAGAAGAAAAAAAATAAAGACAAATTAGTTTTTTATTTCTTTAAAAAGAAAGAAGAATGTGCTTTGCACCTGAAAGCTTGTAAAGATCAAATGTCTGGAACAATGCAATGCAGTGACAATGGGTATTTGACAACAATGTGCAGGAGCAAATCAAACTCTTTATTCCACTGCTCACACTTTTCCCTGGCATTAAAATAGGGATAGGTATCCATACAACGTAAAACGTTTAAACATAGTTATCCATAAAACGTCTCTGGTTCCAGTCCGTCACATCCAGCTTTGTCTTCTTGTCCTCAAGCTCCCATTATGGAGAACCATGAGACTCTCATGAAGGACAGTGCCGCTGATGGGGCAGCAAAAATCATCACCAAGGGAGACATTATCACCACGGTAACGACAGAGAAGAAGGCAGAGGAAGAGAAGGCGGAGCAGGATGACGCTCAGACCGACGCTGTTGAGACGCAGGAGCCGACTGCCACAACACCGCTCAGATATGACACAAAGGTAAACTGCTTTTTAACCGGTTCAGTCAGAGCTGCATTTACTTTGGATAAAGGAACTTTCTAGAGGGTTTAATTGTGTTTGTATTTGGTTCAAAGAGTGATGATGAGGGAATGTATGCAAATATGCTATCAGGTTGTCAAAGAAACGGATGATGTTTAAAGCTGCTGTGATTTTGATCTTTTAAAGTCATTTTTTGAGGGTTTTTTTTGTTTGTTATTTTACTTTTTAAAGGCTGATGAAAATTTCCCAGTTGCTTTCAGCTTAACCCACTGCAGCAGACAAGGCCTAAGTGCTTCTTCTCATCTTGTGTGCGCTTTACTAATTAGCTTTTCTTTTCTTGTCCTTCCTTTGACCCCACACTGTACTCGTGTGTGTGTGTGTGTGTGTGTGTGTCTGCTCATGCGTATTCGCCCCCTTCGCACATCTCCATTTATACACTCTCGTCATTGACATTTCCCTCCATCAGTGCTCCTCCCATGTGTACACAACTGACCCCCTCCGCTCTGAGCTCTCGCTCCCCTCATCTCCTGTTTCATCACCTAAAGTACGGCGGAGGCGCAGGGAGAACATGCGTAAACGGGCCTCGTCTGTCAGTCCAGCCAAGAGCAACGATGGGTGCCGCCGCCGGCAAGCCCTCGCCGACCGCAAGGCAGCCCTGCTGGACGAGCAGGTGCTGCTGCTCTCGGCCCGCAAGCAGAGGCTGGAGCAGGGCAAGAGCCGCGGCGGCACGCTCTTCTCCTTCTCCCTGCACCTGCCCGATATGTCCGCCTTGCTGGATGAGGACGGCTACATCTCCTTTCCCGATATGTCGGAGATGCGCTTCCTCCCTATGTGCGCGCAGAACTTCCTGCCGATTAAGTCACCGTCACTCATCCCCTGCTTCCTCTTCATTTTCTTCTTCCTGCTATCCACCTCCTTCTCCGTCCCTTACGCCCTCACCCTCTCTTTTCCCCTGGCGCTGTGCCTCTGCTACCTGGAGCCCAAGGCAGCCTCCCTGACCGCTTCCATAGCCCAGGGCTACCATGACCATGACAGTTCAGAGGAAGAGGAGGTGTGTGTGCGTACGTCTGTATGTTCCAGTACCCGCCTCTGGCTTGGATTGATAGTTCATTACAACAGTTAACCCCTATTATCCTGCCCTGTATCCCGCTCTGCTGTTTCACCAGTTCAGAGCCGACCTGGAGACTGTGTCTGTCCCAGTGTCTGTCAGTTCTCCTACTTTCAGAACCTCATCTCTGCCCGGTCACACTCATCCTGTAGTCTACATCCTCATCGGCATCACACAGAGATGAACCTGCAAGTCCCGGGAGGGCACTTTTTCATGACACGTGGGGGGCGGCACGACCACTTAAAAAAAAAATTAATAAAAAATCATCTGGGCCGTGAAGCGGTTTCCCAATATCTATCATATCACTGTGTCCCCCCCCCCCCCCCCCCCCCCTGCGGCTGTTTGCTGGGGGGTGAGGGGGGGCTGCCGGCTGCGGGTCGTGTGTGTGGGTGCGGCGGCGCGCGGGGGGGCGCGGGGATGCGCTGTGGGCTATGGAGCCGTACTCTAATGCAGTGGTACCCAACCTTTTTTGAGCCACGGAGCGGTTTTGTGTCAGACAATATTTTCACGGACCGGCCTTCACGGTGTAGACGAAAAATGTGACGTAATAAATATAACGTAATACGACCGGCATAAATACAATTATAAAGTGCATAAAGATACAACTCACCATGACGCTGCATTAGTGGAGCCCTGAGCTTGTTTCTCTGCTACGAGCCGGTCCGTCTCGGGGTGACGGGAGAAAAAGACCGACCCCCGACGTCTGTTGTTTATGTCCAGTCTACTGACTCTACTCCGTACCTTAAACCTTTCTATGCAATCTGTCACTTCATTAAAACCTGCTTCACAAAGACAGGATGTTGAAATGGAGGCAGGGTTTCAGAGCTTTTTTGGCGATCTCAGTAACTCTGCCTTGATTTCAATCCAGAACACAGAGTTGTAACGGACTTTTAAGTTTCACTTTTGGGGTAACGTATGGAACCTCTTGACATGTGTCAAGAGGTTACGTTTGAGGCTACGCACAGACGAATGTATCCGGTTTTTTTTTCAAAATAAAATATTTTTCTGACTTTTTAATAAAAAAAAAATTTAACCCGGCCGGGGGGGTGGGGCGCTCAGAGGGGGGGTCTCGCCCGGGGCGTAATTACATGTGGAACCGCCACTGGGTGTAGACACAAACATTGGAGACTTTTTACTCGCATCAGCCTAAATTTTGTCATCTTCTTGAGACACTAACAACATATATCCATTAGCTTTAATGAGATTTTAGACTGCGTGTTCATTATTGAAAATGATGATTTGAAGAACTCCCCTATCTTCATTTTGTCACCAATACTACGAAATATCATATTCTAAAGAATAGCTTTGTGCCTAACCCATCTCAGTGTTATCACCCACATTCATGGTATCACAGTGTAGAAAGTGACTGCTACAAAATCAACAACCGCTGCATGGAAGCACTATGAACTCATGAGTCAAGCAAAGCAGCACAAAGTAGAATGAATGATTTCAATTTGAACTGCTGAAAAGGGCTAAAAGCAGCTGACTGTAGAGTGCAAAGCTGTTGTTTCCTCCTCAAGCAACACCTTTTTGAATCACAGATGTACTGTAAACCATGCTGTGTTGAAGAGAGACTGTTAAATGCATCCAGATCACCTTTAGTGTCAACATGCATGGAGAGGAGGGAGGAGGGCCTGAAAGTCAGGTTGCTGTTCGTCATATCAATTTTTTACTATCCAACACAAAGCAAATATTTCACCCACATATGTATACCAGGATTCAGGCATGTCCAAATCCAGAACAAATTTGATGTAACACTTAAATGTCAAAGTGACTGACCGAAGGTTTTACCTTCCTCTGAGTCTGTTTTGCTTGCTTACTTTTCATTTGCTTTTTTTATTTCTGTTTTTCTTTTCCCAACCTTATCTGCAGTGTTGTCTGATAATGTGTAGCTTACAGTAACAAGCAGTGCATTTCCATTTGTTCCATTTGTGGTTATGAAAAATCTCTGACGATAAATGCATTTTCAAGGGTTTTACAAGTTGGGTTCTTGTTGTTTTCTTGCTTGCCACTCGGAACGGTTCTGGTCTGTTTGCGAAAGCAGACTGACAGCGAACAAACTGACTTTGCCTTTGATGGAGAGATGACCGCCACAGAGGTTTGTACATCAGGGAAAGATGTCATCTTAAAGGCATGAAAAAGGGAACTAAAGTAATGTTGAATCATCGATGTCATGCCCATTGAAACATTTAGTTTCAGAATTTGTGTTTGAAGTTCTGCATGCAACACATGCATTGCATCTTGTTATGCCCATTTAGTTATCGTTTCTTCCCCTTTTGTTTATGTATTGTTCACACACGTTCTGTGTGTATCATTGTGTCTTTTCCACCAACTGCCTTATAATAGTCATGATGGCCCTTTCACTTTGTCTCTCTACAACTAAACCTTGCCCCTTAACACTGCTACACCTTTCAAGCTTCAGTTTTCTTGTGAGAATCTTATGAGAGGCTTAGACTTTTAGTATGATACTGTTACTATTATTAACATGTTTCTGAGACTAAAGCGGCATGTACCAGGAAATCGGCATACTTACAAGTACAGGGCGACTGTGGCTCAGTGGTTAGCGTGCCCGTCTTTCAATCGGAGGGTTGGTGGTTCTAGCCCCGGCCCCACTAGTCCTTGTCGTTGTGTCCTTGAGCAAGACACTTAACCCCTAATTGCTCCCCGTTGCTGTGTCTACGGTGTATAGAGCAAAAATGTAAGTCGCTTTGGATAAAAGCGTCAGCTAAATGTAAAAGGAAAACCCTTGGATCAGACTAATTTCATTCTAACACAGGTTAACCTGTTTAACCACTTATCTTACATACTTGTTTGTATTTTTTTAAAGTTTGTTTTCACTTTAAAATGTAACAGTAAAGGTTCATAGACTGAGAAGGTTATTTCAAACCCAACAGTATCTCTGAGTTGGGTTCCAGGTAACTTGCCCAAATAACATTTCCCTAAAATCCAATAGCAATGAGGCATCCATACAGTAAAAAAATGAAAATATATAGTACATAGCGTTATACAGTTGTTTTTTGTGGATTGTCAACCCCCAACCTAATATAGTTTGTTACTGGTGTGCTCCTTGACTGTAGGTAGTAAGCTAATTAGCTGCACATGCTAGCGGTTGCAAAGAAATGCATTGTCCAATACATTCCTTACACTTCTGGGCTTTATTTTAACTCTGTGCACACCACCTCAAGAGAGAAATATGAAACTAAACAGGCCTGCCATGCCTAGTTATGGTTACTAAGGCTCTGATTGGACAAATGCTGTTTGGGGGACGGGTTCAGTTAAGGCTAAATTTCTGTCACATTTACATTTTAAATTCAACCGCCATCTTTATGTCTCTCGTATGTTTCTGCTTGCCACTCCTTGTTGCTCACGTTCTCTTTCCCCATCACCTGATTCACCCCAGTGCGGTTCTTCTTGTTTTAATGACCCCTTTCCTCCTTGTCTCACGCTCTCTGTCCTCCCCTCTTTACTTGCTGTCAGTCGGAGGCGGATGACGACTCTGAGATGCAGACTCAGGTACACTGGGCTCGCTTCAGCCCCGCTCAGTGCATCGCACCACCAGCGCCGTTGGATGCACTGAGCTGCTTTTGTCTCTTTGTGCTGTCTCTCCCCCTTGGCTTGCCTGCCGCCGCTTCTGTTTACATGCACACTATCAGACCACACACCAGACTGACATTCACTCTTGCCTAAATTCACTTCACAGACTTCTGCTGCAAAGCTGTGGCTGCTTCTAAATACATCCTTCCAGCTCACTTTCAAGTGCTATTCTTTGTAAATGGTGGAGTCATGTTTCTTTTCCTATTGCTGCAACCAATAGTCAGATTTCACAGTTTTCAAGGTTTTTGTTTTTTATAGTGAGTTGACTTATACCATTGGGTCATTTACAGCTATATAGTAGAAAACAAAGCTCCCAATATCTCCCAAAAGGAGTCTAAATGCAACATAGCACCTTTTTAACTACAATGCATCTCCCCTCTCTTTGTCTTTACAGTATAGTTTCATAAGGCGAGTAAAAGGAGAAAACGTTTTTATCAAGCATAGTAATCTGATGCTAGAGGTTGGTAAGAAAACGACGCATGAACGAAATATGCATGCAGGGACTTTTTGTATGAACTGATAACAAAACGTACCGGTAACTCTGCCAGTGTTGTATTCGGGTTTCTGTGTGAATTAGAGCCATTACAATTTTATCTGACAGATTTGTTTTGCAGTGAGCATCCAAATACATTTTTGTGACGGATAAAGCAACACAAATGAAACTGAATTAAGTCGGTTGTTGTGGATGTGTTAACTTCTAATCAGATTTGGGAGTGCTGTGCTTAACTAAACCTGTAAAACTCAATCTCTGAATCTTTGCATGAATATCATTTATTTTCATTGAATTAAGCTCGTCCTAAATGCTCTTTTTAGCATTTAAGTACAAGCTGCTACTCTCTTAGTGACAGCTGCAATGTGAGTGGACATTTTGCCGTTTTTGTTTTGCTGTTTGTGCGAGCTGTTGCACAGTAGCCAGCAGTGAAAAATATACAATGAAGCTTATAATGCAGTTGATTTTAAGTCTGCATTGGTTGATTCCAGACCTTTTCAGAACTGCATTTAAGGGTTCCCAAAGGTTATTTTTTGTGGGTAATTCATTGGATGTGCAAGCTACCGTTGCGTACATAAAGCATGGCCGTCGTTCCCTCCGCGCTGCTCCTGGCCTCACCTCCTTGTATCATGGTTGACCGGCTACTGTAGGACACCTCGCCTCCGGAAGAGATGGTCAAACACCAGGCCAACATCAGTGAACTGAAGCGCTCCTTCCTGGAGACGGGCGAGAGCACGCCAGGCATGACGGAATGGGAGAAGAGGCTCTCCTCGTCCCCTGCGCGCTCGCCCAAAGTGGAAGAAGCACCAATGATAGAGCCACTGGAGCTGCAGGATGTAAGCTGCAGTCCTCAGCTGTGTGGGTGTGTGTGTGTGGGTGTAGGTGTGTGTGTGTGTGTGTGTGTGTGTGTTTGTGTTTGTGTGTGTGTGTGTGGTGACATCATCGAAGAGATTTTTGAACAAACAAAGACGTCAATCTGAAGAGTGTTTGAGTCATAGTACAGTAAATTCAATAACCATAAAAAGTCTGGTGCAGGACATTCATGTGACAATTAGCTCTAATGAATATTCTTTTTATTATATTCTTCGCCATTATCGCCGTATGTCTCCACTATATCTCAGCAGCAGCTGATAATAAACGTATTAATTTGTCGCTGTAATGGATGGTGCCGTCTTTAATCAGGAATACGACTGTTGTGCTCATTGACATTACTTGCTGGAATTAGGAGCAGTTTCATCCTTTTCCTGTGTTGTTACATTATCTGAATGGACTCACGCAGGACAAATGAGCAGCTCTAAAGTCTCTGAGGACTAATCACTGACATCAATGTGACTGAAATGAAAAGCAGCAGATTCACTGAAACGGCTTTGGGATCTAGATCGTGTCCGTTTCAACATGTCCTATCTTGTTTGTCTCAATCTCTGACCTTTTTTATTCATTTATTTTTTCATTTGTTTCCTTCTTTAGACTAAAGACGAGCAGCCTGCAGGAGAAGAGCCAAGCGAGGAGGTAGAACCTAAAGCCACTGAGGTAAACGGCTTTCTCTGTTTTTTGTTTTTTCGTGAGTGTGTTTTGGGATTTGCCCTTTTGTTTCTATGCCGTTCCAGACGAATCTGGACACTGGTTGTTAGTTTTGGGCTCATACTACTTCACATGTACAATTGCTTCACTTTGTTTCCCTTATCTGTCCTTTCTCTATCACTATGACATTTTAATTTAAGCTTGAAAAGCCCAAACATAGCCTTTTTGGAATATGATTCAAGCCTTTTAAAAATGTATATCCAATAAGAATCAAATTAACTTTATTATCCAAAAGAGGAAATTCATTTTGTGCGGGGGTTACAACAATACAAAAAGTAATATTACAGAAAACATTAAAACAGAACTTCCCTTTCATGACTCTGTAAGAGATAATACTACCACAAATGTGCAGAGAAACTACCGTAGGTAAAAAAACAAGATCCAAACAGTGCATCTTTGTCCAAGTATTTATGGAGCTCAGTTTTTGTATGTGTCATCTCTTTATCAATAGTCTCTTGAGCTTATTGTCGCCGTCTTGGCTTTGTGATGCTCTTTTGTCTATTAACTTGACCGATCCATTTTCAATAAGCCAAGTGTCTCCCCAGGCGGCAGGATATCTGGTGAAATATGTGGTCGATAGTATCGCAACAGATTTGGCCTCCTCCTCTGGGCCTCACGGGATTAGCCTGTCAACCACTATGGACGACGATGTCTTCATGGACGGGACCCTCAGGGAGGTGGACGAGGTGTCGGAGAAGGCCGAGATGAAGGTCAGCCCCGGGGCTGTCAGACAGGAAGTGTTCCAGGCTATCAGTGACAAGAAAGGGACGCTCATTATCTTGAAGGAGGCTGACGATAAAGTAGACTCAGAGGGCAAAGAGACGAGTGCTGCGGGTGAAGAAGAGGAGCCTGTTGTCCCTGAAGAGGCCGAAGCCGAGGAGAACGAAATGCTGTCTGCCTCTAAAGAGAAAGAATATATAAATGAAGACACTTCTGTTGTTGTAGAAGCCAAAACCACGGCACTCAAGATGCAGAGTCCGAAGATGGAGATACAAACTGGTGACATGACTCAGTTTAAAGGTACTGACTCGCCTAAAAAGGCCATGGCATCCTGGATACCTGAAGTGGTGAAAACCGAGGCTTCCGAGGTCATCAGTGTGTCAACAAAGGAAGTAAAACAGACAAAAGCTTCTGACGACCTGCAGCAGAAAGAAGAAATCTTCACCTTTGAAGAGGTCCAAACAGAGCTGTCAAAGTCCAGCATGTCTCAGATTACAGTGTCTGAATCCTCAACTACATCCTTAGAAGTGGTACTGTATGAAAACTAAAAGCAACAGCTCTGTTTTGGCTGCCTCCCTCCATATCTCCACCACCTCCCTCAGCCTTACCCCATTGCCTTTTCTTCAGCAGCAGCCAAACCAGTCTAACAACAGTGTAACCAAGCGCTCTGCATGGCTAACGGTCCCTTAACACCCAGCGTTTACGCTCGTATTTCCCAAACCGCCGGTTTCTATTGCATTCAAGCCCGCTGCTTCACTTTTGATACAACAGTTTGTTTTTGAGTTTGTTGACAGCCGTGGGAGCCTTGCCTTAGCAGCTGACTCCCGCGGCTGATAAGGAAAGAAATGCCTGGCTCCTGTTTGTTTTCTACCATTTTGCTCTGCTGCACCATTCCTTTCTTTCAGGTCTGTTATCAGTCCCCTGAAAGCAGTGACTTAATAGCCCTGGCTCAGTGCCACAGCTGCAGCTTTCCCCCCTTCATCCTCCAAAATCCCCTTCTGCCTCCAGAACGAGTCAGGAAAAAACATTGTATGGGTCTACCGGAAAAGAGATTTCACTTTTCTTAAGTAACTGTTTTTCAAAAGCAGATTAGTTGAAGTTTGCTGCTGGTAGAGCCAGCGATCTGATTTTCCTTTGAGGTTTTAGAATTTTCTCCACAATGGTATTCCATACAATATTTACTTTTCAGTCCTTTCATTTATCCTCCCTCTCTCCCGTCACTCTTTGTCTGGTGTTCACTGTGACCTTTGACTTTCCTCTCTTTTCCTTTCTTTCTGTTCTTGTGTCCATCCATCCTTCTGTCCCATCAGTCTACGCTGGGATGGGTTTCCTCCTCTGAAAAGGTGACCACTCCCCTATGGTCCTCACAGATTTCAAAATACAACACTGTAATGGTTTCAGTGTGACTGAAACCTAAAATGTCTTTAAAAAGGACAAGAGAGCCTATTGTATGTAATTCTATCATGAATATTTACCAACACACACATTTTCCTCTCAGGTGTGATGCGAAACAGCATTGTGCTGAGTGGATTTTATTTTTGTAATGGTGAAGCAGAAACATCATATAATGGTACAATTATCATTCACAGGGACCCGCTGAACCAGAGGAGAAGATGGCGGTTGCCACGGAGACAGAGGCAGCACCAGCCGAGTCGACAGGGCCAACGGTGAATATCCCGTCCACAGATGCTGCAAAAGCTGAGCCAGTGCACACTACACCGGAGCTCACAGTCAGATTTATGTCAGCAGAGCCTGCAGAGGGGGAGCGAGATAATGTAGACGTTTTGCAAGAAGATATTAGTGGCATCGGTTCAGGAGCTCAAGCAGCTAGATCTGATGTTCCAGGCACTGCACCGCTTTCAGAGCCACTTCAACAGTGTGCGTCTGTGGAACTCAGAGCAGAAATGCAGCCAGTAGCAACACATTTAGAATTGGATGAGAGCCTGTCTGCAGTGCTGACCTCAGCAGCAGAAAAAATACATGAGGAAGTAATAGATGAGGGAGAGGATTCAGGTGTGGAGGGGGAGGCGTTTATGTCAAAACATGAAAATTATAGTTTCAGATTCGCTGTTGCTCCTGCATACATCAGATCTTGTGAAAAGGAAGAGAAGCTGCCTCTAACAAACAAGGAACACAATGAAGAGGAAGCAGCAGAGAGTTGTTTGGAGGCTTTGGAAGAGGAGTTATTACATTTAAAAAACACAGGGGAGAGCAAGCGCACAGAAGTAGATGGTAAGCGAGTCCAGTTCTCCAACCACGTGCAGTATTTCGAGAAACAAGCGTTTCTCTCCGAGTTACAAAATGGTATTGAGGAGGTGGACAAAGAGATCGACAAATGTTCCCCAGCAGGGGTTGGGAGTCAAAAGAGCTTGACAACATTGCCCTTTGAAAAAGAGAAATACCACCATGCACAGATGGACAGCTCAGAAGATGAAGTGGAGAGAGCAGAGGACGAAGAAGCAGATGGAAAGAAGGGAGAACTGGAGGAGGATGCGGAAGAGCGGAATTTTAAACTGAACGAAAAGGTTCCAGAAGATATCGTATCGGAGGAAGTGAAGGAAGAAGAAAAAAGTGAAAAAGAGGACCAAGAGCAGAAGTCCAGCCCACACAAAGTGACTCTGACTGAACCTCTTGCCTCAGACGGGTGGCTCAGCCAACCGCCTCCAGCCGTGTCTCAGTCGGAGGTAACCCTGCATCAGCTCCGGTGGCCTCAGCCTCGGCCCTGCCACCTCACCTCCACCCTCGCCTCCTGCCAACACAATCTGCCACTAATAATCAAGGGCAAAACTTGACCCAAAGCATGGACATGCGTCTTAACTTCACAGTTTGTTGCGGAGCAGATCACGGGACCTTTTTAATACGATGTGGTGCACACACTTGATTGAAACCTTGTGATTTGCATTCTCCAGCATCCACCTCTTCACTGGATCAGGGACTCTAATGCATGACTGCATGCTCGTTTCGAGATTTAGGCTCTTCAATGACGGCCTTTGGCTTCGTTATTGGCATGCTGCATTTATTTGTGTTAATTTGAATTAGTGTACAACAGAGTGGAGCTATTCTAAGAACAAAGTTAACAGTGAACACTTACAGAAATTAGTTTTGTTTTGGTACTGCTGGACTCCTTCTGCGTGCATTTATTTGTGCCCATTTTATCTTCTTGTCCATTAGGGTCTTGACGTCGTCGAGGTGGGAACCAAAGAGGTGCCTGTAGTCCACACGGAGACAAAGACGATCACCTATGAGTCTGCAGAGGTACAAAAGATTACATTACCTCCATTTTACATCCTGCACCATTTTGAATAATATCTGACAGATGGTCGGGATTAAAGAATGGTGTCTGTAATCTTTTTCTTTTTAAGAAATCTGATTAGCAATAATCTCACACAGCGGATTCAGAGCTTTATTAGCATTTATTTAGAGTTGTGTTTGTGTCCGCCTAATGAATGGAAGTTGTGGAATTAAATATGAACTCTCCTTTTAGCTCCGTTTGGCTCTCTGCTACCTCCTAGAGGAATTATCTGGCTAAATGCTCCACTGTGTTTCTTCTGTGGCTGGAAGTGTAATGTGGGATTTTAGACCTTTCTTTCTGAAAACTTCTTACATTACAGCACACGTTCGTAACTTGCTGGTGAAGACAGTGCAGCTTTTAACAGCTAAAAAGAAGGATATTCAAAGTAAATAGTGACTATTGGACTTAATTCTTCGGGTGGCTAGAAATACAACGCTGTCTATTTTCTCTCCACAAGTGGTCAAAGAAATCTGTTAATGCAGCTTTATCACAAATTACTGTTAAATAATATTTTATAGGAACCCATTAAGTCTGTTCTAGTGGGTAGTTTCACTTTATCTAGAGTACGGATATATAATGCAGTTTCCAAATGGAGTGTTTTGCCTGTCAACAGGGGGACACTAATGGTGACGTGGACCCCGGGGTGTTGCTGAGTGCTCAGACAATCACCTCGGAAACCACCAGCACCACGACAACCACACACATCACAAAGGTCAGAGTTCATCTATTGTCCCTTTCGTCCTCCTAACACTTGAAGCTTCCAGCAGGACTGCAGCCTATGTGCACGTCTGCTTGAGCCTTTCTTGAGTGCTAGGAGAGGACGTGTGCGTATCTTTGTAGTATCGAGACTTACAAAGATGTCACCCCTTCTAAATATTTATTGATATATTTGTTTTGTAATTGACTTGTGCACGACCAAAAAGGATGTGATTTGATGGTATTGAATCATATCAAGATATTTCAGAGTGATGAGATTGAATAGAGTTCACGGCTAAGAGAGGCAGAAGATCCTCCGTCAAGATTTGTCTCGAGTGTTTGACCTTTTTTTCTTCTCAATTCATCATTTGGCACATAGATTGTTATTACAAGTTAATGAACAGTCTTAAAATGTCCGGTTTTGTCTGTCCAACAGCCCAAAACCCAAATATATTCAGTTTATTATCATAGCAGACTAAGACAATCTGAACATAGTCTTGTTTTTAAAGCTGGAACCAGTGAATTTTTGACATTTTAGCTGAACAACGTTGCTCATACAAGTAAAAAAAATTTTTTTTTTTAAAGTGAGATTCTTTTGTTGTTGTCATTAACCAGAATTGTATATTTACATTTACGCTCGCACAACCTTGTTGTCGTCTGACCCCATTCAAGGATTTTAGGATTGTTTATAGGTTACTCTCAAATAAATAAGTATATAGCAGCATAGTAACTAAAAACTGTGTTTGATCACGCTGTAAGATGTTTGTTCCTGTATGTTTTTGTGTGTGCATTGAATTTTAAGTCGTCTTTCTGCTCTCTGTTGGTCAGACGGTTAAAGGAGGAATATCAGAGACAAGAATTGAGAAAAGGATTGTCATCACAGGAGACACAGACATCGACCACGATCAGGTCTCTCCGATTTTCATACTGGTTCTCATGTATTCTCCTCTGTCCTCGTTATTTTTCTTTGCTTGTTAAGTCAATAGATGGATTTGAGCAATGACCATGAACCAGTCAAACGCTAGCGACCCCTCAGGACCTTATCTTGTACTTAGCGAGCATAGTCACATGATGTAGACGGGCTTAACATGTGATTTTGCACAAAGTATTAACTTGTGATGTGACTTTAACAAATACTGGAAGTATGACAAATGTGACTAAAAGTGGCTTCCCTGTTGGCTCATATTGACTCACAATGAAACATCCCTGCTCCCTCCCTGCCTTCCCCATTTTCTGTCTCCCCCTGGTGATCCCTTCTGGCACTGCACTCCCGTATGTAGGCTCTGGCTCAGGCCATAAAGGAGGCTAAAGAACAGCATCCTGACATGTCAGTGACCAAAGTAGTGGTACATAAAGAGACAGAGATCACGCCAGAGGAGGGGGAGGACTGACCCAGGTAAGACAACAAGGTCCCAGTCCTGGTCCCTGTCCGTTTTAGTCTGGTCTGGTTTTGATTTGGTCGGACCGTTGTTTTTTTTTTTTCAAGCTGGTCTCCATTCTTGGGCATGCTGCTTTTCCCATCAGCACTTCTTCTCACTGGTACAGACAGCCCTGCTTCTGTAGCACTTACGGCTAATGCATCATGCTGTTGTCATTCCAGCTCCACTCCCCCTGCAGGGAAAAGGTTGGCTGGTGTGTGTGTGTGTGTGTGTATGATGTGCGCACAGACACACACACACACACACACACACACACACACACACACACCGGATATTATAGTCTCAACTCGTAATGACAAGGCTTAAAACATCTTTACACTGCTCCTGGCAGTCTCATGTGAGTTTTTGTAATTCGACTGCAACACTCCCCCCTGCTGGAAAGAAACACAATCTCATTTTTGTGAGAGAGCTTCTGTGTGTACTGAACATGTAACGCAGACCTCTTTCTCTTTCTCTCATTCGCTCATTCTCTCTCCCTCCCTCATCTTTGTAAAGACAGTTGGGTTGTCATTTAAAAAGATATTAAATCGAACAAAACTGATAATGTGGACAATTTTAGCTTTTTGGATTTGCAAAGCAAGTACGCTTGAAACATCGCCTATAAGTCGCCTGTAAGTCTTGCAGTATTCTGTAAAAGCATTGAGCATGCATCGCTGTGTCTACATTGTGCAGCCTCACAAAGGGCAGCAGCAGTGATGGGCGATTAAATACCGGCCGAACTGGCTTCTGCTTCTCAGAGCGCCTAGTCTGTGTCTGCAAAGGAACCCATATTGACTGAAATCTGATCTTGAGTGAACACAGATCTGCTTCAGTCTAATCAACTTTGTTTTTACAAGAAAAACCATATCCTCTAACTGGGCAGCTTTGTAAATGACCGGAGTAAAAAAATCTGTTGTATTTGCATACAAAATGTGAATTTATGCTATTTTGCATTCAAAAGGCAAATGCGAATATTTGTGGACCTCACAGCAGCCTAACTGGACGATCTTTATAGGAGCGATGTTTATGCATCAGGTGAATCCCTGACATTTTGAAACTGTGTTTCTCGGAAACAATTTGTAACAGACTGCTCCTTTCAGTTGCACTCTTCCTTTCTGTGTGTGCGTGGAGGGGGGCAGTCCTTTTGACAGTGTGTCTGCAACCGTGTTTCAACTTGCCCGCTGGCAGAACTGTGAGGATTATTTCAGGTGTAGAGCTGTGTGAGGGAACCTCTCATTCCATTGCACCCAGAGCACGTCATCGTTACAACCTCGTCACCTTTTCTCCAAAGCATTTTTAATCTTTAATTGTCCAGTTTTATTCTAATTCACCTTTTCGGCTCCAACTCTTGTTATCTCACAAGCTTTTAACTGAAACGATCCCGAGGCGTAGGGTTTGGGGTGACGAGCGTGCATGTGTGTACTTGCGTGACTCACCAGATGGGAATGCTTGGCTTTGTTTCTGCAGCCTTGCCCTCAGTTGTGTGTGTGTGTGTGTGTGTGTGCGTGTGCGTGTGTCAGAACTGCTGGGTGTCTGAGTAGCACTATTAACATGATACTAAATGCTTTTTCTCTGGGTTTTTTGGAGACTAGCCTCTTTCCACTATAGATACACACAGAGTGTTTGGGGCCGAACAGTATCAGGAAAATGTGTAATAGCAATGTCAAAAATTCAAAATAAATTAAACATGGTCTATTTGTTTAAACACACACACAGCGAGGTGCAGACCAGTTAAAAGTCCAAATGAAAACACATTTCTGGTTTTAGTCACCAAAAGTCTTTAACCATCTTGCCATCATTAGGCTCCTGGGTCATGAGTCAAACATGTTAAATATGTTTTTTAACATTCTGCAACAAATGTATTGTTTCAGCCTCATTGAGTAGATTATAATCCCTTTAGTCACTAATCATTTATGAATAACCATAACTAATCTAAAAGTCTGCTTTTGAATTTAACACATTAACTAAATTTCTAATTGTTCTAAAAAAAATAAACGTTTTGCTTAAAGTGCTGATTGTGTAATCCAGAATGCCTTTCTTAAAAAGCAACTTCTTCAAATATCCTCCCGTCTGTGACGAAGACCAGACATCAGATTTGTTTGTGAAGCATGGCATACTGTCAAAGTTGTGTGACGTCATTTTAATGCACTAAAATTTTAATTGTAATCAAATAGGTACAGGTTTTCTGTGTTTGTCCCTCAGTGGGACACCAGCCTTAGAGACTCATTGCCTGTAGTGACACTTAAAATGGGGTCGGGAAATAGTTGTTCGTAAGTGAGATATAGCCAGAATGTACCCAAGAAGCCTGTGTGTATCTATGTTGTGTGTGTGTGCTTTTTGTGTAACTCTGTAGTCCCTCAGTGCATCTATTTATGGTGTTAAAACTACCGTAATCTTTTAATCGGGCTCATTTTCAGTGTTTTGCAGGCTGCACTGTGGCTCTCAAGGTTCATCTGATGGAATAAGCAGGATGTACTAACTGCTTTTTCCTCTGTTCTTCCAGGAGTAACTCTGAGGGCTGTTTTCTGTTCAACTCCCCACAATCCAACATCCAGAACTCCACATATTACTCCGGGACTCTCAGAAGACTAAAAAGGCTCCTACTCTCCCAACACTGCAGCCCGCCGCTAGTCGCAGCCATCACCTGCAAATCAAATAAATGCATCTTGCATGAGAAGGACGCAATGTTGCATTATCATATGAAATGGCAAGATTATACTGAAAAACGTACGATTTTAAACGTGGTTCTCGATCTACCTGCACGCCGAATCTCTGTGTGCGCAGCAAGCAAACGGTTTGCTTACACTGCCTTATGACTTTGATGCATTTTTATGATTATTGAGAATAATTATTGTAGCAACGTTTTATTTATGAAATAAAGCCATCACTCCAGAAACTTAAAATCGCTGTATATGTTAGAAGCATACGCTACTTTACTTTGCCGTAGAAGTGCCAACCTCATTTTCCCAGCAAGCATTGCCTCACTTACTCCAACAAGCCGATGATTTTTCCGTCTGGGATGCCACTACTACAGAAATCACTACAGCCCAGTTCTGTACATATCAACGCTTTCCTAAGAGAATAGCAAATGATCTTTCACAGTTGATTTATTTACGTCTACTTGAATTGCATTTTCCTTTTCATGATCATTTCAGTATTTTATTGTTTCACTCGTCGATTTGATTCCACCACGGTCTGTTTTGGCAGATGCCAAGAAATCACGTTTTCTGTGCAAGAAATATATTTTAATGTGCCTGTGCAGGCTTTGAATGTTCTCCAGGCTGCAGCTCCACAAGTCCCAGGTTTGTGTGACTGTGAGGCGAAGGGCTCAGACTGCCGAGCTCGGCTCAAATTAGATGCAAAGCCAAGAGAGATCTGTCCATCTCCTCCCCCACCCCAAACATGTCAACTATATGCCTCCCTCATCTGTTCAACTCTATCTGAATAACCGAGTATTGTCCATGTATACAGCCATGTTTTCCTCAAAATGGTGAAATAAAAGTGGCAAATGCATTTGTTTTAATCTGCCGTTTTTTTTCTTCTCAGATAACTTGTACTTAGACCCATTGATTGAGTATTGTTATCTTTTAACACTGAGATATTGAGTCAGTGTTAAACACTCAAAGTTCTGAGTGATGATTCAAATAAGGGATTTAGTTAGTGGTTGTTACCATTATATAAGGCACTAGTTGTTTAATGGCTTCATATCGCAATAACCTACAAATGATTTATCAAGCTGTAGTATGTGACACTGAACCCATTTTATATATATATATATATATATATATAAAAAAAAAATTGTATGTTCATTGGTCCAATCTTTACTTTAAAAACACATTCAATATCTGGGCTCGTGATCAACCTAAGCTAAAGAAGCCAACACGGATTTCATATCCTCAGGCACTGAAATATCCTAATGGACAACACGTGATCATTTAAATCTTCAAGCTTAAACAGGAATTCAAACATATATTAATATATAGATGGGAGGTGGTTGAATTTGTAAATTGTACGCTATCTATTATTCACTGAAGCACTTAAAGAAGCGCCCTCGGGGTAATTAAGACAGGATTTTTTACAGGCAAAGGTAATTATGTTGCACGCACGCAGGCTTTTGAAGCTCCGCCCTGTGAACGTGCGTGTGTGCCAAAGATAAAAAAAAAAAGAGGTGAGCTCGCACTCTGTTTCTGTTGCTGGGTGCGATGGGGTCAGCGCAAGGAGGGAGGACAAGTGGATCTTTCTAATTGGTCAAATCCATATTCCACAAACCAACTCTGTTTTGTGTCAAAAAAGGAGATCAAATGTCTGCCTGCAGAGTGCAAAACAGAGAATATCCCATGATGATTTGTCAGATGTCAACATGAGCTGTTTTAACAATGGCAACACAAATATAAGTGTGTAATATCTGTAGGTATTAGGTAACAAACATAAACTATAAATACAAATGTTGATAAAATGTTACATCTTAAATGAAAAATAACATTTTACAGTTTTGTTTGATCTCACAATTTTGCAATAATTGTCTGTTTTATTTTGGACACGGACCTTTAGACCTTAACAGTGATACAGATGAACAACCTTCAGGATATTGACCGTCTAGTCTCTAAATGTTTAAGGATGAAGCAGATATATTTTCTTTAACAAGTGACTACAGGATGCAACATTGTCTGCCACATATTGTACAGTTTGAGGTTATTTCCACAAGGGATTACTGTGGGTGCTGCTTTTGTCTGTTTTTCTTACTGACGTGCAAACAGTGATGAGAATACTAGATCCGGATTTGGTAATAACTGACAGGTGTTTGTGTTGCCAGACCACTTTCTATCAAAGTATACACATGATCCTGATGAAACAGGTTAGCTGAGTGTTAAACCTTTACAGTGCCATGTTTCTTTAACAAGCCTTTTATATTCATGCTCAAGATTAATGAATATGCTTTATAAATGCATCAGTAGTCAAAGTTGCTTCTTCAGTTACTAAATAAAGGGAAGACATGATGAGGTTATCATTTAATCAGAATCAAGATCAGCTTTATTGGCCAATAAACACGCATTAACGGAATTTTACTCTTGTACGTACATATACAAAAGATAGAAATAGACACCCAGCTCAAACAAAAAGGAGTCAAACTGTTTCTGTAAATAGTAAAAAGACATAATAGTGCAAGGCTGCAGATTGCAATGGAATTCATATTGAATGTTTTATATAATATGTATGCCCAAAGTTAGTGGTTATGTTGTGTAAGTGATCTGTGTAGATACGCTAAGACAGAAAAGTATGTATCCAAAGAGAAATTGTTATAGTGGCATTTTCAGTACAAAGTATACAAATACAAGCATGAACAACAATTTAAAAAAGATTATCAATAATGTGCAAACCACATTGCACAAAATGCCAAAAAATGTGAGCAGGTCAAACGGTAAGGATCATACATGATAAGTGGCAAATAGCTCTGTATTTCCAATATCACATCTTAGTAAGATTATATGGTTAACTCCATATAACTAATTAGTATGTCTATTATATTACACCTAGTGTCCCATTTTGGCACATTATCAGAAATCAAGAACAGTTGTTTTGCCAAGTTTCCATACACAAGGAGTTTGGTGCATTACAACAAGCATAGTAGGCTGCATGGTGGGATTCTAGCAGCAGAAAGGTTACATGTAGCGCAGCCTATATGCTGCCTCTCCACCGGAAGGGCACTATAGAGGGCACTTCATCATGTGCTCTCTTCTGTATTGGCACCCTAGAGAGCCCTTCATCTCATTTGATCAACCACAGGGACATCCGAGAGGGCACTTTTGCGGCGTTTCTTTCCAAAATGCCTCCCTCTGAGTCTGAAAAAGAAAGAAACAGCATATGTACAATATTTCTGTTTTAAGAATGAACAGCAGTTGTGTGTAGGATTTTTGACACACGGAATACATTCGAGTGGAGTTCAGTTTCCCGATTTTAAATATGTTTATTTTGAAGAGTGCCACTGACAAACGCTACGTCAAGTTTGTCCAAAAAGAACCGAGGGACATATTTATTCGGGGGGCGAACAAGAAAAGCGAGTCCTCCTCGCGGACATAGGCGATCTCCGAGGAGTACCCGCTCCGGTGCGGTAGGTGGCGGCAAAACGACGCGGCGCTTCCTGTGGAGCCCAATAGTCACAACAAGAGGAGGAAGAGGAAAAACGACAGCTCTGTATCGTCGTCGACTGCCTTGCGTGACAACACAGGGATCGCGTTCAGGGCTTCGGGTATTAACATTTCTTACTTTGTCTTCGGTCGCTTCGGACGGAGCAGGAGCGCACGCGGCGTCTTTCATTCCGCCGTTCTCCCGCCTGTCCGCCGCCGCGCGCTGCGCTTGTTGGTGAACTGCTTTCAAGACACCAGAAACATGCCAATGGAGGCTCGCTGACCAAAATGGCTGGGCGCAGTGAAATGTGAAATATTCTTGCTACGGTTATCCTTGCTGCACGCGACGCCACTGTCACGCGAGCTCAGCGGCTAAAACGCATGGCTTAAGTTAAGAAAAGTCCCATCTGTTTGTTTCTGTTTGCATTTATATAATTTTACAAACGTTACTGAGGCTTTTACTGCTGTCGGGCCTTTCGCGTGTGTGTGTGTTTTTTTTTTTTTTTTTTTTTTTTTCATAAGAATTTCTGCATGATTGATTTAGCTACTTTTTGTTTACTCTCTGCGTTACTAACGGTCATTTTTTAGCCATAGCGACACAGCGTTAGTTTGCAAGTTACTGCTGTAATTATGTGTGAGTGTTTGCTCCTGTTGGCAACCTATATGTATTATTATAAGAAGCATGCAAGTGGAGCTCCACCCCTCTGATGTGCAGGTTATGTTCATGCCCGACTAACTGTGCAAAGTATTTGACTGTTTACTGTTTTTTCCTCTGCAGGGTTGCTCCAATTTGACCTGCAACATGTCTGATTTACTGAGATATATCGACTATGACCACAAAGCCACCTTTCTGAAGATGCTCAACCAGCAGAGGATGGAAGGTGAGCACTGTGATGTGGTGGTGGTGGTGGAAAACATAGAGTTCAGGGCTCACCGCTGTGTCTTGGCAGCCTGCAGCAACTACTTCAAAAAGCTCTTCAAGAAGCAGAGCGACGAGGACAACTCCATTGTGGAGTTGGACTTCATCCGCTCCGACATCTTTGAGGAGGTGCTCAATTACATGTACACAGCCAGGCTCGCTGTGAGGAAGAAGGACATCAATATGATGATGTCATCTGGCCAGATCCTGGGGATAAACTTCCTGGATAACCTGTGCACCCAGAAACGGGAGCTGACCAACATGAAGACCCGGGAGAACCAGGCTCCCGGGGACCACGGGATGCGAGCTCAGGACGCCATCCTGAAGGAGCTGGCCATGGAGGAAGTGAGGAAGAACAGCTTCTACGATCAGGGGATGGAGGGCATGGGGGCCGGTGGCTCTCACGTGTCTCAGCCGCACAACTACAACACCAACATGAGCAAAGATCCTCACAGCCACGGCTGGGGCTCCTCTTCCTCCAGCGACATGAAGCTGGAGTACCTGCTGTACGGCCACCGCGACCACGGCTCCTGCCAAAGCGCGGGGGCGAAGCCCTTGGATCACAACGCCAAAAAGGAGCGGCTTCTCACCGCCAACCGCCCCTACGCCTGTGAGCACTGCCCCAAAGCCTTCACCACCGCCGCCCACCTCAAGGAGCACCTAAAGATCCACTCCGGGTTCAAGCCCCACCGCTGCGTGGTGTGCGGCAAGGCCTTCATCAGGGGCCCCGACCTGAAGCGGCACGAGAGGGTCCACAGCAACGAGAGGCCCTTCGCGTGCCAAATGTGCGAAAAGGCCTTCAAGCACAAGTCTCACCTGAAGGACCACGAACGGCAGCACCGGGGCGAGCGGCCGTTCAACTGCGGCTCCTGCGAAAAGGCCTTCATCAAAGCGTCGGATCTGAAGCGGCACTGGAACACCATGCACAGCGGCAACCCCCGCAGACAGATGTCCCTGTCTCCCGCTGCCTCCCAGCACGGCCAAGCAGAGGCCACCGACCAGAGAGACTGGAAAATGGAGACCGGGCCACATTCGCATAACTCGGGGGACTGTTGAGCCGGCAGACGCACCAAAACACACTCAAACTGACACATAGACCTGCATACATCCACAGCAGTCACTTAAAAACATGTGTACACACACTGACACAACCACAACCCTGTGACCGGCTGGCGGCCTGGCATCACATGGACAATGACCGGAGTGAGTAACGAGAGACCATAGCATGTTCATAAGACTGTGGGGCTGTATTATTATTATTATTATTATTATTATTCAAAAGAGTTATGTCAAACTGATGTTTTCTTTCCACCTGTAAAATCATGTAAATGTTTAGTTCACTCTACTATACGTATATTTTTCACAAAGCATTGTTGCTATGTAGACTGGGGGTTCTCATAACATTAATTCTCTTTTACGTTTTATGGGATATGTAACATTTAAATGTTTGTTTAACCTTTACTGGATTTTATGGAGATAAAAGAGAGAAACCGAGTGATGGGCAGGGGAGGGGGGAGAAAAGAGATTTTTCTGCATAACATTTGTTGCATTGAGTATATTCATGTGGATGTTTTTAATGGATGTGTTTAGTTGTATTAATTGATATTACACTGTAAGAGTAAGAGTCACCATTTTGCATTTGATGCAGATGATACCAAAGTCTTGGGCATTTGACGGATTGTTTCTGAAGGCTGTCCGGCCCAAGCAACCGGCCAACTAGATTTACTGTTATACAGTATAACTGTCATCCAGCTATCAACGGTTAATGATAGATGTCTGTATATACTGTAGCTTAGTTTGTTGCACAATTAAAGTACACAATACTGAAATATGCACATATAACATTGTCCTACTCCTACACTTTGACAATAAACACCATTTGCTGTGTTTTATTGTCTTTACAAAGTTTTTTTTGTTGATGGAGCTCAACGAGCATTATGTCTCTTTTTTTTTTCTGTGCCCAACCCAAAAACACCTGAAAACTCAGTGTCTGATTTGAAAGATTACTCAAAAAAACAAACAAGGGTGTCTTGTGGAGATGCCAGGTGTTCAGAGATATCCGTCTCCTGCTGTTGCCGCATTGATTAAATTGGCCAGATATTGAGATCTTCTTTTGGTTGTGGTGAAAAGGTTTGTGGACTTTAATTTCCCTTTTTATTTTAAGCACAAACGGATCTGGCAGAGGCAAGTGTTCAGTTGGGTAAGATTGTCAATGCGAAACATAAAGTTAAACTTTTCTGGTTTTACAATATATTTAATAATTAAAAGCTCCATGATGGTCTGTTAACGGTCAAAAGACAGTGACAGATGTGTGCAGCAGCAGACTGATTAACTCAGAATATTAAGCGTGAAAAAAATGCTTGTAAAGTAAAACAGACGTGCTGTTTGCTACGATAAAGTCGCAGCAAAGATGTACATGGGACAACAATATCATAACCAGGGCTGCCGTTAATGATTATTTTCATCATTGATTTAATTGCCGAATAGTTCCTTGATTCATTGTTGTCCCAGTTTGGTTGTCTGATCGACTGTAAATATTCAGCTTACAGTTATAGGAAACTAAAAAGCAGCAAATCCTCCTGTTTGAGAAACTGGGACAACAGGTTTGTCCGATAGAACTCTGGTATAATTATAAAAGCATTTGCAAATACATATTCTGCTGATGGACTAATCGTTGCAGCTCTAATAACAAAGATCCTGAGAGCAAAAGTTGAAGTGGATTGACTTGGAATTAATATGAACCCAAATATAAATGCAAAATACACCGATCTCCATCTTCCTTATCGTAATGAGGTGTTCATTTTTGTAATGTGAAAGTACACTAAATATCCTTACATATATTTTAGCATATTCATTGACTAAGGATTAAAAGATGAATGAAAGTAATCTGCAGCATCGTCGATGATGGAAATGATCGTTGCAGCTCTGCTTAGTAATGAATCTTGGTTCTGGTTAAATCTTCCTTCCATCCAGAGATGAAGCGGTGCCTCGACCTCTGCAAACAGTCACATCTGCTGCCCTCCCAACCTCCCTCCCCAAACACGGAAGTCCGCTGCACCTTTTGGGTTTGTTCAGCTCCGTTTCAGCTCTTACGTTTGACCCCGACATGTAACTAACCTCTCGGTGAGCCCAGTGTTTCATGGCGGCGGAAACACTTTGCACACGAAGAACTAAGTCAGAAGTCAAACACACGCCCAACATGGCTGTGCTTCTCCTCCGTCAGCTCTCAAGCAGCTCTCTCATACTCCGCATGCGACACTAGATGGTGCCCTGTTCATAGCGATTGACCTGCTTCTGCCCAATTTGACCTGCTCATATTGACTGACCGGGACTCCAAGAATACCTAACAAGCTGACGGCGTAGTAGAAGTGTTACTGGGGTTTATTGAAGGGAGCCGCCCTCACGGGAAGGCACATATGGTGGCTTTGTGAAATGTATGCCCTCTCACACCTCAGTGTTTTCCATATATTTACATACATCTGACTCGAGTGGTCGGAGTGGGGCCGGTGCAGTATCAGGGCTTCACAGGCTCGGCTCTGTTTGCACTGACAGTCAGGCGATGATGCCTATTTACGAGAGTTTGACCACACGGTCCGGAGGGAGAACGTTTGCAGAAGTGGCCTCGTGCATCTCGAGATGGATCTATTCTCAACTGTCAACAGAGGAAGAGTTTGATCGTCTGTAATTTGGGGTGGAACAGTTTTGTGGAAAACTGACGTCAGTGTCTAATGGAAAAGGCGGGGGACTGATGTCAGTAGATGCCCAGGATCTGTTTTCTGCATTTCCTGGCCCTGCTGTGTGTGCGTGTGTGTGAGAGAGAGAGAAATAAAGAGAGTGGGTGCATTAAAGCCAGTGAATGATGTAGGATATGCTTTTGCATCTCATTGTTGGACTGATTAGGGCTGAGTTTGCGTGCCTTTGTGTCGTGACTGACTGTATTTGTGTGTATTTGCAGAGAGGTTTGACATGTCATGTGTGCATTAATTACTATATATTAATGTGCGTGTGTGTGTGCGGGCCAAGGGATTTGAGTGATGAAGGCTTATTGTGTTTGTATGTGTGAGCTGAAGCCTGAGCCTAAGTGCATTTTATATGTGTGTGCACGCATGTGCGAGTGTGTATGCATGTGTAATGACTGGGGATTGGGGGGTTTGTTGAGAGTGTAAGCGTGCATTCATGCGCGTGTATGTGCTCGCATCGGATAGTGTTTATATGTTGGTGTGCATATACAGCTATATACATCTATAATGAGTTCTGTGTGTGCACACGCACATCCGTGAGTGAGTGACAGGCAGCGAGTGAGCATGCATGTGCATTCATGCGTGTGCCTCCCTGCGTGTACTCATCCGTGCCTGTGCGTGAGGATTGTGCATCAGTATGGAGGAGTGTGTGTGTGTGTGTGTGTGTGTGTGTGTGTGTCAGCCCGTATTTGTTTTTATGTGTGCATGAGCTTGTGTGTGTGTGCATGCAAATGCACACATCATCAGTATTTAGGTAATTTACATGTCAGCAGGCTAAATTCTATAATGCAGGTAGTCACATGAATGAATATCTGTGTTGTGTGTGTGTGTGTGTGTGTGTGTGTGTGTGTGTGTGTGTGTGTGTGTGTGTGTGTGGTATACATTAGTATTGTGGGGGCTGTGCATTCAGATTCATGTCTGCATAACTTTATGTGGCTTTCTGTGTGTGTTTTTTTCTCTTTCTGTGTGTGTTTTATTCTCTCTTCAGCTTTGGTTTATGTGTGTGTGGGCGCGAGTGCATGTGCACGTGAGTGTGTGTTTGCATATGTGTGTATATGTGTACAGTGAACACCCGGTTTCCATTACCCCGGCCGGCGTGGTTCCCTCAGCCAGACCACAAACCTCCTGTCTCCACTCTGGCTCCACCCAGTGCTGCCGCAGGCTTCCCAGAAAAGAACAGCGTCTAATTAAAAAACTTTAATTACATTCATCTCATCTCTCACACACACACACACACACACTGGGAGAATAAAACAACTGTATACAAACAATTCCATGTGATAAATGAGCATGAAAGAATAAGCCAGCAGTTTTTTTGTGTTGTTGCCCCAAGCGGAATGGCTTTTAATCAGAGCTGCTAACATTCATGAGCACACAGTCTCCTGTGATGTCGTCCTCCACTTGAGCGCCATCTGGAATATCTTTAGTTTTAAGGACTTCATGGTCACGGTGTTTTTCTGTCCCTCAATGTCTTTTTCTTTCATATTTTATCTTCTTGATCTGATCTCAAAGGCATCTGAAACCTAAAAAAAGAAAAAGCAAGTTAATCACCTTACAGCTGTGTATCTCCAGTTACTGTACACAAACACACTTGGGCTATTAAACTGATGTAGTAGGGCAGCACTTAGAGTCTGACACAACTGTAAAATAACACTTGATTACCGGCTCATCTTCAGAGTGAATGTCACATTATTGCAGGGAGGATCCGTGAGGAATGTTTCCTGGGGGGTTTCACTCATCACCTTGGACAGGGGAGCTCCTCCCTGACCAGCTTCTTCCTTTCCCATGACACCACATAGAAGAGCAGGTTTATTAAATGTGACCTGGTGCGTCCACAGACAAGGTATGTCTTTGTCGATCGGCATGGCGTTGACCTGCGGAGTCGGACCGGTGAAGGTGGGTTATCGGGCCATCTCTGCAGGCCGAAGGAGGCCGGCCGTATCGCTGAGATCTGCCTGCAGGAGTCATTGTTCACGGCCAGACCAGATGCTCCAGCTGAGAGATTACCATCGCATCACTCCTCAGTGGGGAGTCCAGGTCTCTTCTTTTATCTCTCTGGTACTCCACTCCTCTTATCTCCATCTGCCCTTCTTCCTCATCTCTTCTTCCTCCTCCCTTGTGTTCTCCCCCACCTGTCTTTCCTCAGTCCACTCCTCTCTCTTCATCCTTCGCCTTTGTCCTTTACTTCTGTTCTTTTCTTTCCTCATTTCCCCTTCTTCCTCTTCACCTGCTTCTTCATTCTGTCCCCTCTTTTATCCATCTCTTTCCTATCCTCTCCTATATGTTCCACGCCCCCCACTTCTTTCCTTTTATTCACCTCCTCCCCTTTCCCTTTCTCGTCTCTCTTTTTTTGTATCCTTACCCCTTCTCTCCAAGAACCCGGACCCATTTCTCCTTCAAGGAAAATTATGGGGGACATAATACAGACTAAATAGACCACGTAGAACACATTTCTGACATTGTTTTCAAAATAGTGTTAAATAATTGAAATGTTACATATATGTCACATTGGGCTTTAATGGTAAAAACATGGTATTAATAACTACATAAGTACAACATGATTGTGGGGGTTTTATTTTGTTTTAATATGCTTTGGATTGAACAATATAAAATATGTTAGCTAAATATTATTGAATCAGCCAAATTAACTGAGCAGATCATAATTATTTTTCGCATTGTGCATATATGTCACATTGGGTTCTTCGTGACATTTTTAGGTTAATGTTTTTATCTGACGTTTTTATCTGATTTGTTTTATATCAGTTTCTTCAAGAGATGTGCTCACAGCAGGTTCAATACATTAAAGGACATGTTAATTAAGCATTAGAATTCTTAAAATGGGTAAATATTACCTTTAACAATGAAAAACAAGCTTTTTAAATTGAGCATTTTCTTCAGATCTGTCACAACCTGGACCAGCCATTTTGGAAAGGTTGTTATGGGAACACAAAATCACATACGCCACCAAGATGTTCAGTAGGTGCCACTTTGGGACTTCAAGAGTTAAAATCAAGGATGAAGCTGTATATGGAACTTTCCAGAACACTTAAAGGACGTGTGACACCTGTGTCACCGTGGGTCCTTATGGGTTAACTTTCCTTTCTTTTCTTGTTATCTGAGCTTTTTCGTCATATTCCCCTCCATCATCCAGCCCCCCCACCCACTCCGCTCTCATTTGCGTCTCCCCCTTTCTTTTCTTATCCTCTTATCTCCCCTTCCCTACCATCCTCCCTTATTGTTACTCTCCCCTCCCTCTGCCCTGTCCTTCTCCCTTTCGGTTCATTTCTCTTCCATCGTTCTTATCAACTCTCTTCTCTACTGTTTTATCCTCCCTATGTCCTCCTCCCTATGTCCTCCTCTCTCATCTTTTCTCTATTATTTCCTCTCCTTTCCCTTTGTCTTATTTATTATCCTCTCCTCTCCCTCCTTTTTCATCCCTCTTTTATTTTTCCTCTCTTCTCCCTTCTCTAGCCACTCTGCTCCCCTCTCGCTTCCCTTCCCCTCATTCTTTTCTTCCTTTTTTGTGTGCCATCACCTCCTCCCCAGCTTCCTTTCAACTCTCCTCTCCTCGCCCCCCTCACAAATAACAACTAAGTGCTGTCGTTGGTCAAACACAGTCCACACTGTTCTCCCCTTTCCCCTTCTTCCTCCTCTGCTGTTATCAGTGTCAGTCATGGAGGTCTTACTCTAATGAAATTCCCCCATTGATCACACAGGCGGATCTAAAGGCAACATTTCTTTGGAAAGCACATCTGGGAAGTAGCTGACGGCATGAAAAGGAACAGCAGCTGTAATCTGATTATTACATTTTTTTTATCTGTAATCTGCCCTAACCTGGAATCTGTTACTCAAACACACACATTTAGCAGATAACATAAACAAAAAAAAGACCTTGTCGGTACCTGACAAATCCAGTGGAGAACAGTTGAGTTTGGGCAAATGCCTGATGTTCAACATAGAAGACGCCAGTGTTTCCAGTACTTTTAGATTTCTTGAAAAAATTGTAATACTCCTTAGCCGTTAAAATGAACAAGTAGGAACAATTAGCTGTTTCCTTAACATATTTTAATCTTGGTGTAGTGCATAGAATGTTTA
Organism: Taurulus bubalis; assembly: GCF_910589615.1. Classification (NCBI taxonomy): domain Eukaryota; kingdom Metazoa; phylum Chordata; class Actinopteri; order Perciformes; family Cottidae; genus Taurulus; species Taurulus bubalis. The sequence goes on from NC_136589.1 coordinate 26,798,688, forward strand.
TATTTCTAAAATGCTGGCAACAGCTGAGTATTTGATTGTATGTTAAATGATGCTATATGACAAGTGTTGTATTTATTCACAGTATTGGATTTTTATTAAATCTCATTTGGATTTGAATTTAGATAAATCATTTATCTGATCTACGTCCTGTTCGACCTTACAATTACATTTTCATACATCCTTTTCTATGTTGTTGGAGCAGGTGGTTAAATAAAGGCACCATATAATTAATTCTCTGAGCTTTGAGGGGTTTTTTTCCAAAGAAACTAAAGCTGTCAAAGATATTTCAACTGAAACTTAGAAAAAATCAATAATGAATTCTCAATAGAGCCTTTAACCCGGCACATAAACACATTGAGTTTAACCAATGTCAAGGACTTGTGTGATCGTCCCTTCAACCTCACGTCAGAGTCAGTTGAGAAAGATGTGTGTGCTCTGCGCAGACAGCTTTGATTTACTGCATGCCATAAGAAATGATACAAATTGCATTTCACCGAAAAGCTTCTTGGAAGAGTCAGATACGTTTCCAAATGTAATCGTCTCCAGACGTAACTCGGGGTAAAGACAGACCCCTTTCTTGTTTTCTTCCACCTCCCAGATCATGACTCCACCGTCACAAGTTCCTCTGTGGTTTGACCTGAGGGGAAGAGGGCCACAGTCAACCTCTACTTGTGATTCAGATGTGTCTCTCACTGTTTTGGCAGGGTCCGCCAACCAGCACAACCTCCACAATATTATCATGAAGGCCTGTCGAGGCAGAGATGAAGGTGAAGAAAACATCTCATTCAGCTGAATGTTAAGTGAGTCTGTGGTAGAGGAACGGTGGACAATAGCTGTGATAAAACTTAACTGTATATGAGTTGGCCCAAAGTTGAGAGCCTCGCTCTCCTTTTTTCTAAGCAGGTGTTCTAATATAAATGATATGTGGTTGTTTATTTAGTCTGTGGCTCCAGGAGTGCTTTTTGTATTTTGCTGCTCACACTAAGGACAGATTAGGGAAAGACGCTGAGGGAAAATGTATGATAAAAGGTATCACATTGAAAATGCATGATAAAAGGTATCACATTGAAAATGCATGATAAAAGGTATCACATCGATAATGCATGATAAAATGTATCACATCGTTTTCTGTCCGCTTGAAGCTCTTTCTCTGTCTTGTCTATGAGTGTGGAGGCAAACTTTGATGTCAGCCATGTCTGGTGTTCATGAGAGGGGCCTCTGTTTTTGTCTCCTGGACACTCAGACCGCAGGACCCTCACTGGGCAACACACAAGGTTAGTGGGAGTCTCTGAAAATATTGATCTTTAACTCAAGCCAGGTTTCTCTGGAATCTGATAGGAAAACATATGCTTTACATGCATACAATAGCACAAGAGGGAAAGAGTCATACATAGAGCTATGAACTTACTCAGTAATGTCACTTACACACCAATATCGGTCTAAAGGATACGCAAACAAATGATCAGTCATATTACAAACTAGAAAAAAAACACAGGAACCTGGTTCAAGCTCTAGGGAATTTTGATAAGTTACAGCCCGACCGAGCCCAATCGAGTTAGTGCAGTGACTCAAAGCTCCAGTTGCTAACTGTGTCTTCCTGCTGCTTGGTGATGGGCAGGTAGCATACAGCTAAAATACTCTAATGGCTAAAGAACCTTAGATCTTATAAAACATTGGCGTACTTTTCCTCTCAACATCAAAAACATTTAATCTTTGAATCACAGACTAAAGCCTCTGTTTGATACGTGTTTGCTGGGAAATGTGGTGAAAAAAACACCACAGTAATGACCGCTTAGCACCACAGATGTCACTAAAATACAAGCAACGCGAATCTGGAGATTACCGCTTTAAACTTCACCCTCAGTGCATCTGCTTTCATCCGGTCACACATGACTCAAATCAGTCCAGAGTCGGCGTTATCAGCAGCTGTAGCCTCCTCATCCCCACAGAGCCGCTCCAGGAACAGTGGGGGCCTTGTCTCCAAACCATCACAAGTGGTCAACAGCGCTTTTGAACTCACTATCTGGCAACAACCGCCTGACATCATGTAATGTGGTGGTTCAGCAGAAGTGATTATTCAATCAGACTGGTTGTTGTGGTTGACATGCTCAAAGGAAATGGCAGCGCTTGCCAGTCCGCTGAATGATTGAAATAGAACAAAGAGAGCGGCAAGATATGAGCAGTTGTTACATGCACATACTTCCTGGGAAATCATCTGAAGCCACATTTATCACCATCCGACCAGAAGTGCCTTTGACTCCTTTACACTTCAAGACTCAAACGAGGATGAAAGGTGGACATTTCTCTGCCGTATTCCCACAATATACGATTACAAACCGTGGCTTAGCGATGGCAGGGGCTCCTGCTGGAATGAACGGACCATTATTACATATGAATGTGGGATCAGGAGGGGTCAGATAGCTCAAGTGCCTAAAATCAAACCTGCTGCCATAAACACCTCGTAGGGAGAAGGTCATCAGGCCGCTTTCAGAGGGATTTCAACCCCCCTGTGACCCGACAGTTGCTGTTTCGGCACAAAATGAACGCCCTGTGCAGGGAACAGGTGGAGGGACGATGACGGTGCCATGTGCTCAAGTGGTGACCTATTTCTCTACACATCTGCAAGAAACTGAAGCTGAAGCTGACGCCGCTCCAAAGCAACAAAAATGTGAAGCGAATGGACATTAGCTGGACTTATACCTGACCGCTAACGGAGAGGGAGTGGAGTGTGTGAATGTAAACAGGATGCGCCGCTGACTTCAATTCTTTACACACACTCACTTAGCGCATGCCTTTCCCTGCAGTGTACACACACCTATGACACGGCCCTGTTGGCGGTTGGGCGGGCTTTCTGAAAGGTCAAATAAAGTCAGATGATTAAATGGCTCCCGCTGTGAATAATTTACCAGCACGATAAAGTTAATGAGAGTTGAGAGCACCGAACTCAAGGCGGTGAAAGAGAGTGGATGTGCCTTGTATGTTGACGTCCCTCTCAAGTGTTTACTATCCATCATGTCGTGGACACAGATGGATGAGGAAGACGGGGCGAATGTTTGCGATTCATTGACAACCCTTTTATGGCTTACACTGTCACATGTTCAGATGTGGGACTGTTGTTTAGGTAAGGTAAGAAAATTGCCCCTCCGGAGATGAATCAGCGTTATCTTTTTAACTGAGACACTGACAAATGAGGTTCCGTCACAAGGAAAGGCTGGCGATTAACACTAGATTGAAGTAGTTAATGATTGATTATGTCATTAATTATTATTTTATCAGCTCTTTTATCAACCTGCTCTGTCACCGGCAGTTGGTTTCTTTCAGTTGAACCTTTTGTTGCTTTTAGCAACCACTGCTGGAAAAAGTCAGTATGTAAACAACTACAATAATAATAATAATACGCTTTTTATATCCATATCTTGATACAGGTGTTATATAAGATCAGTTCATGCAAATTAGTTTTTTCTGTTGAGGTTTTGAGATGAAGGAGCTACACTCTATCAAAGAAATAGTCCCTTTGAAAACTGTGACAGCCATGTTGCAGGTTCATTGCATTTCCCATTATGTGAGATGGATCTAATAAAAAATGTTGTCATAATCTGTGTCTGCCTATGTCAGATCTATTCAGAGGTTTGACAGATTGTCTGGTGAATGTCTGGTGAGTCGTAGCCCTACGGGGGAAAGAAAGCTCAAGCAGAGACATGTCATCAACCAATGTCATCCGTCTGCAGCACTGTCTTGTTTTGAGACAATCACAAAAGCAGCCATGGCCCTGGCAACATTTTTATTAGTCAAAAAGGCACTTACAATACGTGTTGCATGGCAGGAAACCACTAAATGAAGTGAGAATATTTTAGTTTTTAGTGATTTAGATGAAATAACTGTTTGAATTGATTGATTTCATGTATCTGCAACTTGCCCTGCTGGTGCAACAACGACCACTTGGATCCTGTAACACATCCTGTTACATTCAGATTTAAACCCATCCAGACACACTGAAGACATTCCAATTTTTTCAAGAGGAAAAAGGAACGCCCACTCAAGTCTGCATCTGCGGATTGCTGGTTCACATTTAGGCAGCCGGCTAATGAGAAGCATTCCTGTGTGAGAGAGGACAAGATGGCTGGTCTGCAAGTCCTTTAATTTGCAAGATTTGTACCTTTGATTTTGGCTTCCCCCTAATCACTCCCTTTTAACGACACCAGGTTGCCTGTGTGTGTGTGTGTGTGTGTGTGTGTGTGTGTGTGTGTGTGTGTGTGTGTGTGTGTGTGTGTGTGTGTGTGTGTGTGTGTGTGTGTGTGTGTGTGTGTGTGTGTGAGGGGATTCACACATGTGGTTTCGGGTAGTCCACAAGGGCAGGCCACATGGTGCTGGAATTACTATCTGCTTGGAAACGGTGGTGCTGAGGATGAAATGTGATCGACCAAGTTTTCTTTTGCCTCTGTCCCACATAGAGGAATGCAGACAGTTTGGTTGGGGGTCTGTCGTACCAGGTAGAGAGCAATCTAATTACTGATGTCAGTGACGTCTGGCTCCTGTAAATTAGCTCGATCCACTGCAGAGATGGAGAACATCTGGTCAGATTAAAAAGACACCTTTTGCAACTGGAGCCAAAATAAGATCAACATGTTTCGGTAATTTAGTCCGACATATTTGTTGTCTTTAGAAACTTTGAGATTTCCACTAGAATATAAGCATTAATTTCCACCTTTATATATAAACGTAGTGTGCGTTATGTATGCAACCACTGGGATTCATTTAAATTACTCTGCTACTGTATTATTGTCACCATAATACTATATGCTGTAAAATGCATTCACATTTATTCTGATTTATCATTCATCAGTCATTCTCTGACTCAAAATCTTACTTTCCCCAAACCTGCTGTGTTTCCTTTTTTCTTTTCTTTTTTACTTTGTGATATCCTACATTTCCCAGAATGCATGTTGCCCAAATGTTCTCAATGCAGCTGTGGGCTACAGGTGTTTTGATTACAATCAAGTCGTGCTGGAAGAACTCAAAACACAACATATTTTCTTGTGGTGGCCTCATTATGGTAAATGATGTCTTACAATCAATTTCTCCTGCTGGAGCTGCTGAATGTTCATCACCAAATGTTGAGTCTCTGAAAAGATTCAACATTTTGTGCTGACTATAGTTGCAAAGATTATTTGGCTACTTTGTGTAAATATGAGATAAAAGCATTACAGAACAGTTGTTTGTAACAAGTTTGTTTAGCCTCTGCCGAAGGAGAAGGCTGCATTAGATCTCATCACTCCGATTTCAGATCTGAAATATTTTGGCAGCCAAAAAGAATATCTGCAGCCTTTGACTGTGTCTCTTTGTTTACCAAGAGGATGGTATTTTGAAATTAGGGAAGCATTTCAGGCCTGAACTTGTGTGTGCAGGTTGTGTTTGAACAAATGCATTGAAATTATCACTTGCAATGTTTACTTTGTATTATGAACTCTGCAAATGCATTAAAACTACAAAGGAGTATTAATTAAACAGTTTGGGCTGCAACAGTAGCGTTTATTTGGAGTTGTGTTTCTGGTTACCAATATGTATTGTCTCTCTTACTAAATTTGTCTGTCGGCTGTTTGATGAAGGGTAGGTAAAGTACAGTGGGTTTAGAGCTCACAAAAACAGTATTAACCAAACGGTAAAACTGCAATGTGCAAAACCAAAACAATGAGCTGAAAGATGCTAAAATGCTCTCTAGAGCTGAGGGGAACAGCTATCGGATGATAATTATGATAATTATCTCTGAGTTCATCGGTTGGAGTGAACCTATTTACCTTGATATATTGTTAGTAAAAAAACAAACTAAAACTACTATAAATTCAACAAAGAGAGCTTTGAAAAACATCAAGCTTGAAAAAAATGTTGTTGCCAAACTTCACATTTGATTTTCCACCTTGACAACTGACTTCACAATTTGGAAAACAGATGGGTCATCTCTGTTAAATAAAATGATCTACGGAGGTCTTGATAGCAGTCTCGTAAAATCTGACATTTTGGAAGTAAACATCAGTCGCTACAACCTCCAGATGACAGTCTATCTCTCCATGAGAGGTTCTGGGTCCTAACACTGAGTCATGATCATTTCAGCCGTCTTTGGGTTCGTGTTGGGAGCTCATTGCACGGTGAGGCAGCTGGCAGAGCGAGGCTCCTGAGGGTGAAACAGATGCACACGATTAACTCGGGCTACTTCAGATTAGTCGCCTTTTGTAGTTCAAGTTCCTTTTTTGTGACATTTTCTTTTGGAGACCAGCAATGCCTTGTAACCCGAGACAGAGGGGAGGGTTGGGTGAGCTGGGATTGAGGGGGGAGGAGGGGTCTTTTTGGGTGGTCCCGCCCCAGAAGGATGAATGCTGAAAGTTTGCCTTGAGCTCATATGGATTGCTTTGAGCTCAGTATCTGATTTGGCCTTCAAAACCCAAACATTGTCACCTCCAAACTTGCATGTTGGGCCTTTAAGCTGTAAAAACGCATTTCTAACCAGTCAATAATATGATTAAATATTGAGCATAGACATCAGAGCTTGTCCTTGCTTTATAATCCTCTAAATATTGTCAGTATATTTTTGCAAAATAAAGATCAAAGGGAAAATGATGGGTGCCCACAGGTTTCAAATACTTTAATAAAAATGGTTTAAAGTATTTTTTTAAAACTAAAAGATTTAATCGACTTTTGTGTAGTTTTTCTTTTTCAAGAAAATGGTGATCGATGCAGTCAAAAAGACTTTTCACAAATTAATTACCTCGCTCAGAAAACTATTATTCGCAAAAGTAAATACAATGAAAACGAGTCTGTAACTGTTAAACAGCCTGAAATGTACAACATCATGTATATGCTGGTAAAGAATCTCTGTATTCGTTTTGTGTATTTATAGGATGACATTATCAGTTTCAAAGACAAAGAGATCTCTGTTTGGACCTCCTGTAAAGTTACTACTTCCACTTACTGCATGGACTTTTGCTAACATATCATAAACATGATTGCATTTTTAAACATAACCTTTCAAGGGTGCGTTGGCCTTGGTGGACCCAGACCTTTACGTGCCTTTTGCCCTAGATTAATCGTTTCACTTGCCTCTTCTTTTCTGGAGGAATGTGACACATGTTGATGTCAAACACCCAGGAAATACAGCATGATGACAGCTTGAATGCTGGTCTGACTCTGGGTCAGTGTTGGAAGCCATGCAGCAGTCAGGCTGTGGTGGCTGCAGGCTGTGTCAGACAGCGACGCTTTTAGTAGACTTTTACTATATAAAGCACAGTGATGAGGACGTCTACTGTTAATTATCAAGGAGAACTCTGCATAATATTTATTGGATAAAATCCAGTTTAATTGAGGGGAGGCTGAATGTGACGAGATGTATAGCTACTAAATATAACTCTCTTTGAGTGCTGATGGCGTTAATGTCAACCTATGTCAATCCAGTTTTTATGATACTGCGAAAAGACAAAAATTGAAACAATAACTCTGTCGTCCGTTACATATCTGATATGCATTTATAAAATGAAAAACAAATGTTTGTAGATGATGAATTGCTTGGCTCAACCCACCAGCACATGTGTAACTGAAATAGGTAAAACCAGTCCCTTATTCTTCTCCAAACTGCACGCAGCAAACAAACAAAAGAAGAACACAACATCTGCATGGTAATACAATTAAATGAATTGATGACTGCATCCATCTGAAGGATACTACTACTAGCCCACCATTAATAGTGGAAAATAGAAAAGCTTATTATTTTTGCTTTACAGTAAAAATTAACAGAGCTGAACAAGCATTAATCTGAATAAGCTTTTAAGTATAACTGTTTACTCAAATCTGCAGCTGCACTTTGGGTCCCAGGCACTATGACAGATTATGAGGCAAGTGTTTGAGATAGTTTAGATTTTGTCCGACATATTTCCTCGGTCACTTCTCTCATCTGTTTCCAACCTGCTAAAGGGACCAGACAAGATGGCCCTGCCAAGAGATGGAGTCAGTGAAATGTTTGAAAATCCATTGCCTCACAACTCATCAGTAATGAAGTGTTTGAAACTGAGCGCTTTGGAGAGGAGGAGGGGGAAGAATGTGATGGTTTAAGGCTCTTTGACAAATCCTCTGCAGGTTTCTAACTGCTGTAAGAGTCATACAACACTTTGGCTTGGTCATTAATAAACTTAAGTCCAAGGCTCTGAGACGTTTTGCTTAATCAGTGTCTTCTAAAGTGACATCCAGACTTTACACACCATTTCACTTTAGATGGTGACAGTGAGGGAATCACATCTAAACTCTCCGATGGGCCGACAGTGTAAGGTTGCTGACATAAACCTCAAGTTGTTTTGGAGTAGAAATTAAATCATACCCAAATTATTTCCAAAGAAAGTAAAAGGTGGTGTTAGCCAGAAGTTATAGGTCTGATATTACTTTGTATTTTAAAAAAGAAGTCCTTTAACATAAAATAAAATAAATAATTAGGTTTGATAAAAATACAAATAAAACACTAGCTAACTAAAACAACTGCCGCCAACGCTCCGGCTCAGAAACCATCATGTGACCAAAGTGTGGAACATCGGTCAAGTGGTGAAGAGTGAACCTTATATCCAGAGGCGAGCCTAACCACTGTCTCACGGCTTACGATGTGGATGTCCTAATTGATCTTTCTCCGGCTGTCCACTGGCCTTTACCTTTTGATGCTGACAGGACTTGGTCTGATTATTGCAGACAGTTGATGTTGTCTTTCACTGATAAAGTGTTCGCCTGTTGCGTGGGATACTATATGTCACAGCACAGGTAGTGTTGCTGCAGTTATTTGTTGTTGTTGGATTGGAACTATGATAATGGGCTATATAAATACAAAAATGAATTCCTTTGGCTTGATTTAATTCCGTTAAGCTTCTGGCTGTACCAGCTACTAACAGGCCATACTTTCCCAGCAGTATTTCAAGTTATGCAAGCGTGTATGACGTGTATGACGTGCATGACGGTGGTCGACAAGAAGGCACGGAAGACCCAATCTAGAGTGTTTGTTTTTTCTGTTCTGAGCAACTGTAGAAACATGGTGGTGGACTCGCTCCGAATATAGATATATTTGCAGGTGATATTACACTAAAGAAAACAGTATTGCATTAATTTTCTGTCAATAGATGCCCCTAACTGCAACACACGGATGCAGACAGAAACTTAACAAAACTACTTCAATTAGTTTTTCATTCAAAGGGATTTTGTTACAACCTGGCAACACCAATGTTGTTTTTATTAATGACTTTTGGGGATCTGTAAAGCATAATTAACCATTTTTAAAACCATTATTACCAACCTATACATCTTTTATAAAGTATACTTGAAAATGAAAACCACCCTGTACTTAAAAAAAAAAATCCATAAAAACTATTTATGGATGCTGTTTGATCCAGCTCACAAATGGGGCCTGCTCTGAATGTCCTCTTCACACACCCACTGCCTCTGCTTCACATTCAATGTCCAATGCACAAAGCCCCACATAGCCCACAGTAATGCATAAAAGAATAGGGATTATCATTTCAATTTGCCCAGCCCTTGGTGTTATGCAAACAAGATGGAGTGGAGAGGAAATAAATCTGTTTAGTTGGACAGCATGGAATCTATTTCTTGAACCCAGAAAAGCAAGATCTGTCAAGATTTAAGACCTAATGTAATGCAGCTGATTCCCCCAGCTTCCACAGCCCCACTCCGTCTTTCAATCATAAGATTATGACTGATTCTTAATGGGCCACAGACTCCACATTCCCCAAGTCCATAAAGGCCCACAGGCATCCACAGCATCGCATTCAACTTGAAACAGTCTGAAGATGACAAAACGTGAAGTCTGTGACACACACACACACACACACACACACACACACACACACACACACACACACACACACACAGTTCTTATCAGATAATGGCCGGGAGGAGAGTGAGGTGATAATCTGCACATTGTGCTCACAGCTCTCCCTGGTAACTGTAAACCTTGAGGAGCTCAAAAGAGTTGGGGAAGGAAATGAGTTTTCTTCCTTGGCTGGATGAGGTTAGGAAACGTGTTGCTAGTTAACTACTGAAGCCTTCCATCCAGAAAAATAACTATCGGTGTCCAGACAAATCAAAGATCCAGAAACATTGATTTTCTGAAGGCCGCTTCTCATCAGAACTCCAGACATCGTAGAGTTTCCTCTTCACACATGTAGCCCACAACAATAGATCAACAGTGTCAGGCACCTTTTCACCTACTGTGTACTGTATATACTCCATTTGGTTTAGGCAAAGGGTGGTGCCTGGTTAGAGCGTGCAGAAAGAAGGGCATGGCACTGATTACAGCGCAGCAATGAAGCTTATTTGTAATTTGGTCATAAACAACTGTTTGTTTGACAATTTCCGCTTCATCCCTAACTGACAGAATCTCGTGGACTGTCCAGTGAGACATTTTTGTTGGTGTCTTCATGTAAATCACCCTTCTTCTTTACCCTCATATGTTTGTTTTCTTCCGCATCATAGAAACGTCATCAACACGCCTGCTTGCTCACTGCGAATTATCCGGACAAATTTTCTATTTACACACAAAGTGTGTTTAATGTCCGGCTCAATGATTCAGACATTCTCACAAACAGCTCCGAGATAAGTTCAGGGTTGCAGTGCATTTGTGAAAAGGAGCTTCCGTTGACCAAATAGAGCAGGTATCTTTCAAAGTTATGGTCTATTACGACAACATTCTTGATTTCTTTCCCAGACAGTGTTTAGACAAAATATTTGATTTTACTGACGGCAATCTCCAAACCCATCCGTTATCAGTCGGTCGACTAAGCCTCTGGATGTAACTGGCTATATTCTGGGGATCCAGCAGCCAGTGGATATCCTGGGCCAAGACTTCCTTTTCCTTGCGCTGGTCATTGTTTACAGTCCAATCAGCAACTTGAGATGCAAGACTGGAGCTGGAGTTTAGAGACGACTTGTACAACCGGATTGTTTCATAAGTAGCCAGTGTTACGCCCAGACCTTCTGGGTAGTTCTGTGTTCACTGTCTGTTTCTGTTGTGTTGTCTGTCAGTCACCTTGTCTCTCATTCCAGACTCCTCTCTCCTCATGTGCTGCCCTCCTGTGTGATTGCAAGCCCCGCCCTCATCGTTTCCACCTGTGTCTCGTTCCCCTGTATATTTAGTCTGTGTCAACTCCCTGTCCTGTGCAAGTTTGTGTGTGTGTGTGTGTGTGTGTGTGTGTGTGTGTGTGTGTGTGTGTGTGTGTGTGTGTGTGTGTGTGTGTGTGTGTGTGTGTGTGTGTGTGTGTGTGTGTGTGTGTGTGTGTGTGTGTGTGTGTGTGTGTGTGTGTGTGTGTGTGTGTCCGCCCGCCCGCCCGCCCGCGACTACCTCGCCTTGTGTCTGCTGTCTTGCTCACCGTGGTCCTGTTCCTAACAGTCAGTACATTAAAAAGCGAAATCATCATCAGAAGATTGCAAAAAAATGTGGTTCGGTCAACACTTTTCACCTCGTTTGCTCTCCACACAAACTATTTACCTGCATTCAACCAAAGACTTCTCAAATTGTATTGGCCAATAGACTACAAACCGAGTCAGAACGCTTTCCAAAATCTTGTCCCATTATATTAGCATTGGCTAATATAAGATTGCCTGTGGATTTTGTCCCCCCATTTCTTACACCCGGCTGGATGCCTTTCTGCTGTTGTCACAGCACAAAGGCATCTTTTTGCGACCAGTATGGAGAAGATGGATGGTTACTTGAATGGAATGACTTATAGCTCAATGTATGTGAGTAATGTATGTGAGTATGGCATCAAGATAGACTTGTATAGTCTCAACCTTTCCATCAAGGTGTCCGAATGCTTCAAACAAACTGCTTGTCGGATTGTCGAATCTCCCAATCGGCATTGAAGGATCTGCTTCTGACAGTTTTCTCAACTTTCAGTAACCTTCGATCTTTGGCCACTTTAGCAGCAATTTACCAGGTGTGAAAGAGAGACATGGTTTTAACTTAGGCGTAAACAGACCATTTTAATTTTGTATTTGTACTCTCTCTCTCTCTCTCTCACTCTCTCTTACACACACATATGATTTACTTTAAATTGAACACATACAAATCAAAGTTTTACTAGATATGTGGTCAAGAAATTTTATCCACGCAGGTCTCTCACTTGTTTCCCCTCCTTTCTACTCGTAGCTCTGCCGGATGGCTTGAAGTTTCTGCTGCACTGGAGAGCAGCATTTATATTCTGTTGTTCCTTTACAGTTTCTTTGTGAACTTCACAATAGTTATGCAGAACAAATTATGTGTCCGTTGCCCTCCTCAAAGCCACAAACTGTGACTTAAAATGTCAAATGTTCATAATACCGCTGGACACGCTGCTCGCTAATCCCTCCAATAATAGCTTGCTTCCTCAGCATGTAGGCCGTTGTAGCATTATAAAATGCAGAATTTAAATGCATAACAGCTGCTAGTATAGACCACAAGGTCAACAACGCCTGTAATCCTTCAGCTAACGGTGCTAACAGCAGTAACAGTGCAAACGGTGCAGAGTGGCGACCTTTAACCTGGAGGTTCGTCTCCCTATGACAGTAAGCGTGTGCCCTGCCAAAAAATCTAAATATTTTTGCCTTTAGATATGTTTGGACTTCACTTCGCCCTAAACAAGTTTGTTTGCAGCATACTGAACCCTTTAGATTGGTGTGATTTTTACGACGTAAAAGATATAAACGCACAGAGTCTGTATACAAAATTGTTGGTAGAAAGTTTTTGCAAGAATTTAATCATAGAAATAACTTTCCTTCGAAAAAAAGGACTTTGTCACTTCGCTGATTAAAAAAAATTAAAAAATTGTCTTTGTTTCCAATCATGTGGGGCTCCACAGTGATCTAGGAAGGCAGCATTTAAAGATGTTTTCTGGGTCACTGAATCGGAACTCAACACTCGTACACACACACACACACACACACACACACACACACACACACACACACACACACACACACACACACACCTTTGGATAAGAAGACAGGCGGTAGCAGAGATTGTGTATCACTCAAAACTAAAAGATTTCTTCAAACATGCCCTTATGCACGAACACGCACTGGAAAATAAATGGGAAAGCTTTTGGTGCTTTGTGGAGTTGAATTGCACACACATGCACCCAGAGATGCAAACAGACATGCATGCACATACACAGTGACATATGGGAGAGTCAGATACTGCTGAGTGGTTGCATTGTTGATGACAAGGTCCCGTGAAGGAAGGACAGGCTTCCTGTCTCTGATCGAGTTGTCGTGGAGACAGCAGGCCCCAGTCAAATAGATTAGCTCAGATGCTTTGATCTTTAAGATAGAAACCAAAGAGGATACTTAAATGGGCACCACTGTTCCACATAAAACAACCCACTGGCACAGTTTTGAAGTTTTTCTAAATGACTTTCGTCTAACTCGATGCTGACTGGAAAAACCTTCATTCTAAGTCTTTTAAACCAGCATCTCGTTGGTTTGGAGGCAGGAAACGTTTTATTGGACGAGGTAAATATCAGTGAGTCTATATATATATACTCTTTACATTGTTTAAAATAAGTCAAACACGTACGTAAGTAGAGACACATAAGTTTGGTTCCATTCACCAGTTTGTAGGGCTCATCTTTAATTTGTACAATAGAAACATGATTTGTGAAAATATGTTGTACATATGTTAGCTCAAATGGAAAAGTTTGCATATTACACTTTTTTAAATGCAGTAAACTCTAACAACAAGATATTTGGAAAAATCAGTCATGTCATGATGCCACTCACCATAACAAATCCATGTACTAGATAACTCCCCCAAAAAAAGAATAAAAAGAGTGTCAGGAGTGTATCTTACTGGAACATGTCAGGTACAAGTCCATTGACATTGTTATATGTCATCTCCTTTTTCTATCATCATAACTGCTGCTAACAACACAACATGCTACACGTGGATCAAAGTTGTATTAATATCATATAATCTTGTAATCTTGTTCTCCTGAAATAATTGGCACCAATGTTGTTGATGGGAACATGCACTGATTCACATTTCATTCGGCCAAACTCTCAGTTTACATTTCAATTCTCTTTAGACTTTTGCATAATTTTAATGAAACTAGAACTGTAGTATTATTATGTGGTTCTCATGGTTTGCAACATCCACAGTTTGGTTCTACCCAGGGAAGTTCCCACATTCTCTTGTCTCTATTATCCGCTGTCAATTAAGGCTGAAATTCTGCAGAAAATGTATATAATCTCCAAGTATGTATTACACTCTCAAGTTGGACTCCATGTGATGCCATGTGCTCCTAGGTACCAGTAAGTCAGGTTTTATTGTAAATATCTAAATTGCTCTTAGTTGTTCCTGTTTATTCTCCGCCAGGTTTTGATTGCCCTCCAAACAAAACAGTAGAATTGCCCCATTGTACTTAGCATCGAGAGCCATTACCCTCTCATTGTATTGCCCTGCTTTGGTTAACTGCGTAAACAGTTATTTGACATATAAGATAAACACTTCATGTCATGGCTGCCTCACAGAGAGAAGAAAGAAACAGCGGAAGCAAATGATGGAAATACTGACTTTCTTTCTGCCAATCCTTCCTTCCTCCCTAAGTAGACAGAGAAGGTAATTATATAGAGGTCAGATTAATCTACATGTCTAGAACTTTGATTGCTTTTCATGTCTTCTCATCTACATTAACTTCCCGTTGACCGGCGACCCGAGGGAAATTCTTAATATACGCCTTGATGTTTTTTGTGGCCGAAGATGGAGCTGCGTATGCTTCCTGCCAAACTCTACAGTGTCACATGAGGGTCATAAATCAAAAATATTATGAGGTTTGTGTAATTCTACAGTATGAGTGGTTATGGAGAGTCGTTTTATTCAGCATGCGTTCTGTCATGCTGCCGATGCTGCTGTGGTTGTTGGTGGCCTGGTGGTCAGACAGACTGTCCTTCAAACACGGAACCGGGGTACAAAAACCCGCTGTATCAGCAAATATTCAGCCTGCTGAAGTGTCTTTGGAGGAAAAGTCAGCCCAAAAAACATTTTTTAAACAACCCTCGGAGAGCGGTTTCTTGAAATTGTCAAAACGCGGATAAGATCACAGCAAACAACGGAGTTTAAAATTATAATTATTATTAATAATGTTATTTGCAGCATACTCCTGTCTGTAAATGACTTGTACAAGAGGCAGAAAGACTAGTTCCTCAACAGACTGTGGTCTCAATATGCTACACTATGGCAACAACAAAACATGCTGTTTTTTATTAAAGGGGGCTTAATTTAAAATTCAAAACATAAATCTATTGCCTCCACACGGCTCTCAACATGGTGATGGCTGAGCCGTTAGCGGTGCTAACAGTGCAAACAACAGTCCTGACAAAGCTAACAGTGTTTACCAGCTGTGAGGCCAGAATAACTTCTGCTGTCTTGCTGTCTTTTACTGCCATCATCACTCCCTCCACCTACATAATAAACCCAAAATGTAAATGTAGCAAGTTCAGGCATGTTCTTCGGGTGTAGCCAAAAGTCATTCTGGGAAATTGGAAACTGCAAACAGAAATGGAGAAATATGGATTTTTTTCTTTCTTCCTCATTAAATCCAAATCCAGGATATCAACGTGTAACAACTTCTGTGTTTTTTTGTTTGATGGTCAAAACTCAGGATGCCATTACTCCACTATATCTTTACATAGCTCATACATTTTTGCTGCTAAACAAAACAGTTAGGCCTTGAGCTGATTTTTAAAAGTGTGTTGTGATGGCTCAGTGTGAAAAACAAGTATTTCTGGGCCCAAGTGCATCACGTGAAATGCAATTACAACCATGGCCACTACGCTCTCAGCCTGGTGCTTGCTATTGGGGGATTGAACCCCAATACAACATCAATGTGCTGATAACTGCTGTAAAAGATAGAGATTTCTTTAGAAGATGTTTTTGCTTTCACAGCTGTAAGTGAGAGAACATTTATGTTCATCTCTGCTGTTTCCTGTAGACTGTTACCCGATCAAGGCAACCTGCTCTGTCTGCTTTGGTGCAGAAAACTTTAGAGTCAACTCAACTGACATGGGGGCAGTCCTCCCCTCCACCCATCTTCTCTCTCTCTGCTCTTTTTTATTTATACATATGCCTCTCCACCACGAGTCCATCCAAAGAGCATCTGGTTTCTCTTGGGCCTGCGGTCACAACATTGAGAGAGTGCCACATCAAAGCTCCCTCCATCCAGCCCACAGAGAAGAGAGGAGAGCAAAGAGGGAGGAAGAAGAAGAAGAAGAAGAAGAAGAAGAAGAAGAAGAAGAAGAGAGAAAATCTGGGACACATTCTGCTTCACACACACACCGCAAATCTGTCTTTGCTCATGGAAAAAACTTGCAGCGCACATCAGTAGTGTTGCATTGTGAAGCCATCAATCTCCGCGCTCTGACCACGTCACTCGCACTGATTCTGACTTTGTCTCCCACGCTCATCTTTTTACAGCTTTACAGGCTTTGGCAAGATGTTTTTAAGCTCTTAAGTTTGTTGTCAGTCTCTATTGTATTAGTGTTACATCATTTTTGTACAATTATGTCAATGAAACACAACCTCAATCTCTGTTTGATGTGTGTGCTCAGAAATCCTTGAACAAACAAATTTGCACTGTTAAGAAGATCAACGGTGATTAAAAATCCCCTTAATGCCTTTCCTGTCTTCAGGCCTGGACACGTTCACACACAAACTCACACACACACACACGCACACACACAGAAAGAAGATCAAATGTTGAGGGATGTGATGGTACGTTTTGAAATGTGACCCTCTAGCAATTTCCCCATCACTCAAAGGCACCAAGGCACAGGCTTGAGTGTGCAGGCCGCTTCCTGCTCCTCTTTGTGTTGGATAGCTAACAACTCAAAGAGCAGTTATTAACTCTGCACAGACATGTTTGTGACAACTGATGGGAAAGATGAATTACCATTAAATTACATTTTGTCTGTGCTCTAAATCATCTAAATTAGTAACAGATGAAAGTACTGTGGGCCCAGGAGGGTGGCGTCTTGGGGAGCAAGGCTGGCTGGTGGGGGAAAGTTATCGGTTCAAACCTGCCAGTGATGTCCTGCTGCGAAGCGAGGATGCATACACAATTTACATGTACTAACATAACAGCATTTCAAACCCTTAAAAAGTAACTTCTGTCATTTTGAACCTGGACCCAATTTCTCTTTGTCTTTGTGTCTAAGCAACTTATTTTTTTCCCGTAGTGAGACTGCAGTTCGTTTTCGGTGCGAAACTAAAAGTATACGTTGACTTTTTGTCATGTCGGTTGCTAGTCAAATGAGTCATTTGTGTCATTAGTCACATGATTCAACTCAAGTTGTTGTGTTGCCTAAACCTAACTTACTGTGAAGTTGGTGTTTGAAAAGACGCTATGCATGCAACAATATCTTGAAACGTTGTCACTAAGATGTGCGAAGCTGACGCTCGATGGGGAGGCAGAGAGTCTCGGTTTGAAGCAAGCTGTGTTATTTGATGCGTTGATGTGAGAATATGTTGGACTTAGGCGACAGTGTGATTGTGAGTTGGAGAGCGGAGAATGTTAAGAGATTGTTGTGTTTGTGTGTCAGAAAGCATAGCCTAATATCTCATGGCTAAATATTCAGCTGATTTTGACAATGTGGGTGCAGCGCAAGATTTCAGAACGAAACTTCTCAGAGCGAGACTCGGTTCAACGCGATTACGAACAAACCCGATCAAGCATAAGGTTAATGTAGGATACTTTCCCTAATGTAGTCAGACACTTACAATAACAATAGTATAACATTGCAGCCAGTTGAGTGGCTCAATACTGGACTAATTAAAACAAATCTTGTAACACTGTTATATCAATTGCGTTCCAGTTATTGTGTTGTGATCACGTGTTTTAGTTTAACTTGCTTGTCGTTTTCTACATCATAAGTGATTTCCTCCCAGAACCTCCAGAGAAGTGACCTGAACTTCTGACCAATGGAACAACACAACATGGTAAAAGCAAAGCCTGTCTTGCAGCTGCCATGCCGCGGTTTAAATCTACTGGCCACACAACATCAGTGCAGAGCCGAACGCTGTTGGCCTCATCACTCTGAAAATCCAATGAAGGGTCAAAATGTATCCTACTGTGGCTTGCACGATAAACTGTGAGTGCAGAGGTCAAATGATGCACCTGTCAGTCCACAGAAGGGGGCTGAAGCTGACTGGAATTTGTCTAAAACGACATGAACAACTTTCAAATACCAAAAAGAGCTCACATTACCATAGACACATACTGTGGAGCTGTGGGTTGGTTATTATAAATGTTATTAGAAATTGCATAATTGTGGATGCCTGAAAAACATTTGAATCAATGATGGCAAAAAGTTACACACTTTGTTTGGGTGACATATAGTAAATGAGACACACTTAACAGCTGTTACAAGTGACAAAGTCTGTGTATGGAGGAGGAAACACAACATAACCAAGTAGTTTTGTTCATGTTAATCACATGTTTCAAACCACAGCTGCAGTGGAGAGGTATAGCTTGATCCAGAGCATTAAAGAGTCGACGAGTTGGGAATACGAACAGGTTACATAAGGAAACAGCGACAATCAATTTATACTTTCAGTAAAGCCCTGATAACTATTGTTTCCTTCAAAGTCCACATCCTTATTTCAATCAGGCTTTAAAACAGTATGTACAATTTCGGGGGATTTAATGGTAGAAATGGAATATAATTCACAAGTATGTTCTCTTTGGTGTATAATCACCTGACACTAAGAATTGTTTCGTTTTCAATACCATAGAATTATCCATTTCCATTTCCACATGAAGCAGGCCCTCTTTAGGAGTCCGGCATGTTTCTTCACGAGCACCGAACAGACAAACCAGGCACAGGCTTAAGGCCTCTTTTTTACTTTACATGAAGGCCACCATAGTTCTCTGACACACACATTTGTATCAAAACAGCTTTATCAAAACAGGCATTTATTAATAAGAATTGTTCCTTTTTATTACTTCCATCTTCTTAAAGCAGCACCATCAATAAGAGTGTTATCAACTCGTCTCGTTGAAAACACGGTGTAAAAGTAGTTCTGCTATAATAAGTAATTTTTGTCTCTCTGACTGAGTACTTTGTCTCCCAGCTTCCACAGTGAGACGTCTGTTTTGCGAGGCTGCTCTCCGCTCATCTTCCCGCCACCTGTGAGCAGAACGTTCTGGATGGTCAGGAAGTGTTTCACAGCTTTCTGTTTCTCCTCCTCAGACTTATGCCGGAGCCTTTTGAAGCATGCAGCTGCCTGTCACACCCGGGGGGGAAACCAGCTGGACAGAAATAAAATGAAATCTCTATATGTGACTTTGTGGCAACCCTTCAATAGAACTGTCATTCATGTGTGGTGCGATGCAAACATTAGTATGCTAAACAAATGCTAACATCTGCTATCTTTTTGTGAAATTAGGACTTGTTGGACAGATGTTTTCAACAATGTTTTACCAGTCTGAAAATCTTGTTTCCATCACATTCTTATACACAAAACTTACATTAAATTCAGAGTACAAAATACTGGGGGTCTCGGGGGGGTCCTTGACCCCTTAGTGGACCCTTCAGACCACCTGAAAGCCTCAGTAGCAAAATTAAAGGAGCCTCTAAAATCCCAAGAGAATTATTTGACGCTTGCAATTATCTTGCTTAAGCTTTATAATGTCCAGCAGTTTACCTTATTCCAACTGCAAAACATGTATTCACAAAGATAAATAGTAAGTGGAAAACACGGCCAGTCTTTGGCCAGTCTTCACGTCTGTTTGTGGACTTTGGCCGAGCCAAAGTCTGTGTGTCGGGTTTGAGCATGTGTGTGCATGTGTGTCCGGTTAGCGGGAGAGAGGCGAGTGTGCTGTGCATATTCTGTTGCAGGGCGTAGTTGTGTATTTGTGTATTTGTGGCCTTATTGTTAGCGATATGAGCCTCTGCTATGTGTGTGCCAAGTCCAAGTGTATACAGCCAAGTGGCATTGGCTTGCAACCAGGACATCTTTTTTATATTGCGTATTGAGTCTGTGTCGGACTTATAGCATAATACCAGAGGGCTGTCTAAAATCTCAAAAACAATAATTGCTACAGACAAAGTCGGTACGTGGGTTTCCATACATTTCCATACATTTGTTCTCAATCCTCAAAAGCCACCAAATGTTTGCTAACAACTCATGATCCTTAAGGTTAAATAGAATCTCCAGCAGTTGTGAGTAAGCATATTGGCAGCTTTACTTCTTATTTGTTGTTGTTGCTTTTATGCTCTCTTTTCAAACACTTACTACCTACAAAGCTGGTTTTCTGGTCTCTAGAAGAATCCAATTGCATATTTATGCGTATGGTTGTGCTGTTAGAATAAACCGAAAGCTTCTGCTCCCTCTCCTTCATGCAGCGCAGGTCGATGTCGAGTCAGCCTGTGTTCACCAAGCAGCTGGCACTACGGAGGACAAACATGGGCCTGTCAGAGGAGGCCAGAGGCCGCTGGATGTGCCATAGGCCACAAAAGCCACAAGAATCCTGAGTCTGGCATGGCAGAGCGTAGACCTCTTTTAGGTTGGTCTGGAGGGAGAAAGGGCCGTGCAGCCGTGCTGCATCATGGATTTCTGTGAATTTCAAGGATTTTATCTTCTTTTGGCTTGTGCCAGTAATTACGCTTCTCCCCCCCTTTACATTTTTTTTCCGTTTTATTGTTTTTCTTCCTTCAGAAGGAGCCATGTGCTGCAGCTCAATCTTGTCCACTATGGAAAACAACCTCCGCAATCTTGAAAATCACCTTAAGTAAACAATCCATCACAGAAAACATGACAGCTTATGAGATCTGTCGGTGGTTCAATTTTATCATTATTCCTCTGAGCAGAGCTGAGTGTTTTCATATCAGCGCTGCATTACGTTACGCTCTGCTTACTGTCAATCACCTCACACCCGCAGGAAGACTTGGAGGAAGTAATCGCTCAAAAAACCTGTTGCCTTACAAACGAAACATCTGGGCTTCCTGTGGGACGGCTGCTATAAGTTGGACATGAAAGCCTTGGTTTGTCTTTTATTTTTTAAAGCTAAATGAAAAAATGTATATAAGATGAAGACAGCAGGAAGTGACTTTCATCAGCCTCTTCATGTTCTTCCTTTGTTGTCTCCTTTATTTTTTTGTTTTTTTTGTTTGTGACTTTCTACTTGACCATGCAGTTCAACACAGTGGGATCTCTCGTGGCACATGGGAGAATTTACCAAAGCAACACAGATGAAAGGATCTCTCTCTCTCTCCTCCACCTCTCTCTCTGTCCCTCTGTTTCCCACTCCTAGTCTGAATTGATTTAACTCTACTGTTTCAATTGTCTCTGCAGTGGCAGATGTCGGCCATATTGAAACCAAACTTGGAGCCAGGCCTCCCCAATAGTTTGACTCATTGTTTGACTGCTGAGTCTTTTCTAAGTGAGTCTTTCTCAGTTGGAACAATTGCAGGGCAAGTACAGTATAGAAGTTTGAAGAAATATGCTAAGAGGGCCAGAAAATTATATTTGAAAGATAATAACTCTCAAGATATTTGAGTTGTTCTTGCAGTTTGAATCTCTCCAGCAATACCCACAAAGAATAAATGAACAGTACAAATTAGATGTAGCCATGAGCTACTTTAAGCCATGAGCTACTGTTTTAGCGTCTTTCAGCTTATTGTTTTGATTTCACGACTTGCAACTTTATTGTTTCTTCAGCGAGAAAGCTTTAAAATCCCACTTCAACTTGCTTGCTCGTCACTAATCAGCTGACAAACAAAGTTAGCACTGAGAAGAGCCAGATACAACCTTGAGAAGTAGTGGAGACCAAATACACAGCTAAAACAAGAGTGAATACACGACACCAAGTGACTACTTATGTTGCTCCGTAGCTGCAGGATGTGTAAATAAGAAATTGTTCACTGACAAGTTCACCATATCGACTTAAAATATGTCAGTGTTGTGTTTGCAACGCTTTTTTTGCTGCCTCCGAGTGGCCGAAATGTGCTAAAGCAAGGTTAAAGTAGTTGTAAAATCATCTCTACACTGCCTGACTTTGTACATTATTTAGTTTGACAGCTTGTTCCAGCTCTTCTTTGAACCTAAATGCACCTGTGTGTCATTTTATATATATATTGTATATACATTGTATATACATAAATCATTCTGATGTATTTGGTATATCTAAATCCTTCGGGGTCTTCTTAGTATTCAAGATGAAAAACCTGTGAGTTTGAGCAATGTTTTGCTGCACAGCAAGAGTTTAAATATAGGGAACATGTAATTGAAAACACATTGCTATTACTGTCAATAACTCCTCTGGCCTAATCTACAGAACAAACAATCAACAGTTAAACAATAACATCCCATATAACTCATTTGTTTATACATTGTGCGCCACTCCCTCCTCATTCCGCTTTTTACAGCACCCTCCAGAAATGACACAAACGTCTACAAGGAGACTTGAAGAAAGAGACAAACAGAAAACAGCGCAGTCATCCAGTACTTTGATCAGAAACAGAAACACTGCAACTTTGACATGTTTCCACTCACATTCATCTGCTCTGACATGTTTAGGGATACTGATGATGAAGGCCTAATGCCAAAAAAACATGTTAGAAAGAGCCCTAATGGTTTAAAGAGAATAACAAGTTTCAGCATTTACAGGCAAAATCAGAGTATTAACACTCCCTACAGGAAATGTGAGGATAAAAGTTTTTCATTTGGTTTTACTGTCCCATTGAGCCTTTTGACAATCAAAGCAGTCTTATTTCCACCTCTCATAGATCGCATTCCAGCAGCGACACAAAGAGAGTGCAGTGATGCTTTGATTAGCCACACAGGACAAAGCAGGGGTCAACACACCAGAACAAGCCTCCCAGTTTCACCTCCCTGCCTCCAGCTTCTCCTTCTATACAGCTCTTCTTATTAATACCCCTTCCGGGCTTCTTGCAAATCCCATCAGTCTGTTTGTCCGGATCTCGCTTGGTGGCTTTTCCGGATCTCGAGAAAAGAAGGAATAGAGAGTGTGAGAGAGAGAGAGAAAGAGAGAGAGAGAGAGAGAGAGAGAGAGAGAGAAAGAGAGAGAGAGAGAGAGAGAGAGAGAGAGAGAGAGAGAGAAGGGCTGGAGTCACTCTCCCAGAGCGTGGATCCTGGATTAGAGGGAAAAAGGCAAATACCATGGAGCGTATAGAGAGAGGCAGCCGTGAGGGTTAAGACGCCAAACAATATAAATTAATTAGAACTCTCTCAGTGGAGGATTGCTCTACTGATTAAGGATTGGGGGATTATTGGATAAGCAGGTGAAATACTTTTTTTTTTGTGTGTACGACGGGGCCTCCTTCACTATCATTTGTCTCTACACATGAAGAACTTTACACTGCAAAAAATATTTTGACATACAAGTTTTAAGTTGACTAGAAAAACCATTCAGGACATAAGTAAAAGCTTATTCATTCCTTTTAAACACATTTTCCTCTTTTAAGGTTTTACAATGATTTTATTAATTAACTTAATTATCAATCAAATATTGACATGTTCAAGCTTCTCAGATGTGACGATTTGATACTTTTCTCTGTTTTATTGAACTTTAAATTGAAGAAATAAAGTAATTTCTCACTTTATAAATAGACTAAAAGATGGTAAAAGACTAACAGATTGTTTTCCTTAAATCTGCTAGACAGATGAGTCAATAATGGAAATAGTTATTAATTGCAGTCCTAATTCTGTATCAGCTTGTGCCAGGTCTACATTAAATGTATATTCCTTTCACACTGAGTGGTTATCTCTCCACTTTTAAATCAAATAAAAATATTTCAGATGCCTTGTGCATCATTTTGTATACGTTTACACAAAACTCAACCTGAAATATTTGGTATCATTGGAAACCTTGAGCTCTGTGTTAAAATTTAAAGAGAGTTTATGTTGACGGGTCAGTTTGTTTTAAAGGAGAACTTTTTACTTCTGTATTTGTGGGGGGGAAAAGTTGTATGAAGCCTTTTGTGGCTCCAGAGGAAGCTGCGTGAAGTCTGATAATTTACCTCAAGTGATGTCAATTGAGTCTGCATCATTGGTGCTGAAGACTACAAGTTTAAAAACAAATCTGGTGGTGTTAGTGAGCTTCTCATCTTTTCTTGAGGATAGCAGCTCGAGGCCACATTAGCAAATACTGGCATGATAATCAGTGATTGTGAGTTGAAATTAAGGTTTGGTGCTTGTGTGCTGATACAATTTGTGTTTAAAGACACAGTTGGCTCAGTGTCCGAGTGGCTGACTGATAATGAAGGGGAGCTGGAGGCTCTCACCTCCGGGTCAAAAGATCAGAGTCACAACAGCAGAGAACTGAAAGTTGAAATGAGAGGGAGATGGTAACTCAAGGCCAAGGTCTCTCTCACACACACACACACACACACACACACACACACACACACACACACACACACACACACACACACACACACACACACACACACACACACAGGTGTTGGGGAGGAAAAGGGTCTGTTGTTATTCGTCGCTCCCTCCTGCCCTCCAGGCAGACAGGCTAATGATGTGGAGGTGTATAATTTGAGGGCCACAGTCAAGAAAAATGTGCAACATCCATGATGAATGATAAAAAGCCGGATGTTGGACATAAATTAAAAGAATGGAGAGGCTCAGTGTGTTGTCCCAGGACAACTTTAAACCCTTCCCAATCCCAAATAACACAAGTCTATTCGACAACAGAGGCTTGTTGTTGTCAATTTGAAGATGTTGCTTGTAAAGTCTCATTTCAAAGGTGGTTAAAAATATTGTCACATAAATATTGATTTGGCACCATGAAACTAAAATGATATGATGGTGATGCTACTTTGCAGTTTTGCATTTAGTATTTGTAAAATATTAATCATTTTGAAATGTATTTATAGATGTTTTAAGACTCAAAATATCTCAAGATTCGAGAGTTGGCCATCACCTTGAACACATGGGAGACTTATTTCTTCAGTGTGCTTGAAACGGGAGAAAACTTCAACATAAACTCCGCCCCTAAAATCGCTACAGAGGCGTGGGAGTGCAGTCTCTAAACACGCACAAACACTCCTCCAAGAGACGGAGGACGCGCGTAAAAGCAACCGAGCTGCTTCATTCCACCAGTGAAGCAGCGCGTTGAGCTCATCCAGAGAGTCCCGGAGTGAATTTTAGACTTTCCTTCGTTTTCTAGGTGCGATTCTTTGTTTTGAACATCAGGTGCAGGCGTGTTGCTTATGATATTCGGATTTCCAGAGTAGTGTTTGCTCCACGCGTGGGATTCACAATGTGAGTCGGAATACACAAGGACGCTGCGTAAAGGACAACCTGGACTCCCAGTGTGACCGTTGAAGTTCTTTTCAATCCTCCAAAGTGCAGCATGGGTATCTCATCTACACTGCTTCTCGTTGCTTTTCTGGGTAAGACACTTTTTAAGTTACTTGAATTGACTGATCCATGAAGTGCCGCAAGTTTAGAGGTGCGAGTATTTGACTCCACGTGTGCTTGGTAAACAAAAAGCTCTGTTGCTTAAACCATAGAGACGGGTGAGGTCATATAAATTGTATCTATTTATTTAATTGCGGTACATTTTGAAATGGTTCCAGGTAGGAACCTGACAGTCCTCACCTCACCCCAGCACACCTGTTTACTATCATAGCTGTGTGTTTGTGTCCAACAGCTCTAATGGTAATAATATTTTGCTGGATAAGTTATCCCTTATGCCACTGTGATGAACATGTTTGAAGGCTAAAAGGCAATAAAAAGCTTCCCGGGGCTGCTGGGCAGATGAAAGCACTTGTGGAGTTAAGAGCCACTTAAAACATCCATTCCTGATGAAAACCCTGTCTGAGCAGCAGAGGATTATGGGACTGCAGTTGACCCAATCCATCTGCTGGCAGTGACAGAGGAAGGCAACGTTTGGCTGCAACTTCAATTGACTGGGTTGAGATAAAACGATATTTTGGAGCACTTATTCTAAGTGTGTTTGAGTGAATGTAACGTTCAATTAAGTGGTGTGTTATTGCAGCCTTTCTAGTGGCAATGAAAATGCACTGTCAGGCCGGATCGTGTGTGCTGTAAATTTACTGAGGGGAGAAAACCTCAGCTAGAGCTTCAGAGATTTAAAGGTCATAAAAGACTCAGAAAGAAACATGGAGCAGCAGCTGCTTTTACTTCATCTTATAAAGAATATGAATAAGACTTCTGCTGGGCCTTAATACTGTATAAGGTCTTTATGTTTTTACTTAATTTGTGAATATTCAGCAATTTTCAAAATGTAAGAGTGATTGCTCAACGATTTGCTCAAGTAATTGCTGATCCAAAGACGTTTTATTTTCATCTTGATGTTGGATATTGAAGAAGTGAAGATGTGTGCGACTATGTTGGTGATTGCGAGCGCACAAAGTTGACAAAATGGCAAACGGTAATGACAATAATAGTACAAAATATATATTTAATAGATAAACGAGAGTAAGTCAGAAAATGGAAAACTAATATTGAGAGAAACAAGTGTCAGAAATGCATCGAATGGAGCCTATAAAACATTAATTACTATTTATTCATACATAGACACAGCTATACTGTTTGTTATATGTACCGCAGTATATACTGTATTTTGCATACATATAGTTAATAAAACACAAAAAGTAATATATTAATGGATTTTTAAAAGAATTATGCTTGTGAGATTTTTAAAAAGGGTTGATAATATATAAAAAGCCACTGCCAACTGCTAAGATAACTCAAAGAGCAGTCCTTTGTCTGGTCTCTGCTCTGACACTTCTGCATTGTTCCCTGCCCATAAGCGATGTGGAGGCTCTCTGCTTGTCAGGGGTCCCAGTGCGGTTACCTCACTGGTGGGATCAGGCCAACTGGAAATGCTCTCTGTGGTTTGGGGCTCTGGGAATTTTGTGGGTGCTTTGATTTTGATAGAGAGCAGCAGTCTGGGAAAGCAGCAGCAGCAGCAGCAGCAGCAGCAGCAGCAGCAGCAGCAGCAGCAGCAGCAGCGAAGGACTGGAGAGGGTCGAGCCGGATTATTGCCTTAATGTGGAGAGGGTTTTCTTTTAAAGGAAACTGTTGGAAGAAACTCACACATTCAACACTCATTAAATGTGGAGAGATGCTTCCTCTTAACCAGCCCTTGTTGTGTGTATGTTTTTAATACTAACCCTTGTAAAAAAAAAAAAGGTGTGTGTGTGTGTGTGTGTGTGTGTGTGTGTGTGTCCTACGCTGAAATTCACCTGCTATTAAATCCAAGGCGCGGAAACGTCAGTGAGGTTAAAAGGGCATTCATAATCTCCCCAGGTTTTCTTTTAAATGCACACACACACACACTGGTACTTTCTGCCCTCATCATTATGAAAGCAACTGTTTGCAGCCACTTAGGGGTTTTCCTCTAGTCCAGAGCTGACTGCAGGTGCAAAAAACAACAGCTCACAAACACATGCATAGCAAACTGTGAAGCCTTTTCTTTGACTTTTAAACACAGCTCCAGCCAGCAGCGTATCTAATGCCACCAGCTGAGTCGGGGGATCGAGTCTCCCCCTGTCCAGTGTTTCCACTGAGCAGCACTGTGATGTGGTGATTTACACGCACAGGAGCTGCCTCGCTGGGTGTAAAACAACTGGATGGAGCTTTGTTCTTCATGGAGCTTCTGGCATCTTTAATCAGATATTTTTTTTTGTTCCGCCCTTGGTGTTATTGGTCTCAAATTAAAAGCACTGAGGCGACTGCAGTGGCATCCCAAGGCGTTAAATGATATTGCCCAGCACGTTGTGTCCAGCTAGAAAAAAATGTAAGCAAAGTCTTCATATTTCAAGGTAGATTTTGTTGATATTAGAGTATTACATTGAATAAATCCTTGCTGGAATGTGGGCTTCAAGGCTTTTTCTTTGGCCGAAGGCTTTAAAAATGCTTTCATTTCCGATATTGTATCCCCTTAAGCCTAGCCTATTGTTGAGCATATTGTTATTTCATGTGGTGCACCGAGGGTAGGCAGACAGGGTGGAAACTTAATCTTCAATGCTGCTCTTGTCCGTATTTAACTTTCTTTGTGCTTAATTTTAGAGTTTATTTTAGCGTCTGTTTTAAGTCAGCTGCAGCACAAAGACATATATCAGTTCTTCAACCTGGACATCTAAGCGTTGCCTTTTCATCACATGTTCAGCTAATATTAACCCATGAAGACTCCACTCACACCAGGTGTGGCAGGTCACTGATGAAGCCCTGTAATCCCCGGGCGATGACGAGAGGTAAAATGAATACATAAAACCTTCCAAACACTTCAAAGAGGCCTGACTGATCAAATAAGCAGAGTGAAAACATGAGAGCCAAACCTCAAACTAAACAGATGACTTATTTCTCTATTTGAAGTTAATTAACTCCATTATTAGTTTAAAAGTCAGTTGCGTTTAATTTATGAGGTGGTAAAGATTTAAAAGAAAAAAAGATCTGCAAAACTAAACTCATTGATGAAGCACATTTCTGAGGTTAAAACAGCTGAATGGCATATTAACATCAGTGTATCTATTCAGGATTTCAGTATAATTCATAACACTGCATTAATACTTAAACATAGATAAACTATTAACCTCCCAATTTCACATTTTTAACAATATAATCAGTTGAATCCATAAGGGGACACATCATGCTCATGTTCAGATTCATACTTTTCTACTAGATAGTTCTCAAGCTGTGGGTGGAGATACTCGGATGGGGGGCGATACATTCTAATAAGCCGGCATGTGACATATATTGGCTTGTTGAATCACATGTTTTCTGATCTAGGCATCCCACAAAAAAACTGACTGAGTTGTATTATACTACGGAAATCTTATGGTTGAAACCCCTTTTTGTTTTTATATTTCATTTAAATCTCATCTAAGCTAAACCTTTTGGTGTCCTTATTGTTTCCGCAGGCTGGGCTGAAGGCGGTTCCTCTCTTCACTACTTGGATGGTCGGTCCAGCCGCCTCTCTCTGGAGAAAACCTTCGGCCGATCGCTCAAAGAATCCCAGTGCCAACACATGTTGAAGCACCTTCACAATGGAGCCCGAATCACTGTGCAGATGCCTCCCACCGTAGAAGGTCACTGGGTGTCCACCAGGTAAAGAGCTAGAACTGTGCATCTTTTTTATAGGCAGCCAGGAAGATTTGACTTGTATAAACAAGGGCATTAAAACATGCCATGTTGCCTAACACAGTTTAGGTGATGGATGATTTGTTATTGGGGCACTTCCTTTCATAGATGTTTAAAAAAACAAACATTACTGTGTGCTTTTTTGCTGGTTATTTTGAGGTGTACATAATACCAACAAGTGGTTCAGGCTGGCTTTGGTGAAGTATGAAAACAAAATTACTTAAACACACAAAAAACGTAATTCAAAGAGAAGTTATGCTTCTGCAGAAAGTTCCCGGCAAGTCTGCTCCTGAACTGCACCTAAACCCCTCTATACTTTACTCAACATGGTACAGTCTTAGCTCCCTCTACTCTAAAGCCTATTGGAAGCTCTCACTTCCTGTTTAGCAGTTTGGACCAATGACCAGCAGGTACTATGGATGGGAGCTCATCAACAAACATGTTTGCAGTTGAAGTTACATTAAACCAATGAATTAATTGTAATTGAATGTATTAAAAGGGCTGGCTGCACATTAAAACACTCATCTCTGGGCCAACTTAAGATCTTTTGGTATTTATAAAAAAACAAATTCAGATGAGAACTGCGGTTGAGCCTTTCGTTCATCTGAAACCTCCATTTCCTGTTGCAGCTGTGAGGTGAGACCAGGTCCAGAGTTCCTGACGCGCTCCTACAGTTTCTACTCCAACAACACATTCCAGGCTCACCAGTTCTACTATGAGGACAACCACTGCACCAAACCCACCTACACCCTGGTGATCCGGGGCCGTCTGCGCTTACACCAGGCCTCCTGGATCGTCCGCGGCGGCACAGAGGCAGAGTACCACCTCCACCGCGTCCAGATGGTTTGTCACACAGCCACCGTGGCCAAAGAGCTCAGCCAAAGGCTCAACCGCAGCTGCAGAGGGGCCGTGAAGGGCCCCTGGGAGCCCAGCGTGGTCTACGAGCTGTGGAGCGAGGAGGGCGGCTACGACTGCTCCAGGGAGCTTAACTTTGCTATGCATGAGCTGCAGCTGCTGAGGGTGGAGAAGCAGTACCTGCATCACAACCTGGATCACCTAGTGGAGGAGCTGTTTCTAGGAGACATCCACACCGAGCCGTCCCAGAGGCTCTACTACAAGCCGTCCAGCTACCAGACCGCCTTGCAAAACTCCAAGGTATGTCCCTCATGATCATCTCTTAGGTCGTTTAAAGGAAAGAGGGGGAAATGTCTTTTGTAGAGAAAAAATATACATGCTATAATTCTGTAGATTCCCCTTCCATGGGATCACAACATAATTATTATGGGTTGTTGGGTGATAACCAGAGTAAGACTTTTATTTTTCTTCTTTTAATTGTATTGCCATGCTATCAGTGT
This sequence comes from Taurulus bubalis, assembly GCF_910589615.1. Lineage (NCBI taxonomy): Eukaryota > Metazoa > Chordata > Actinopteri > Perciformes > Cottidae > Taurulus > Taurulus bubalis. The sequence goes on from NC_136589.1 coordinate 26,829,192, forward strand.
GGTTTGAGGAAAGACCATATCTGTAGAGGCCATAGAAGAGTTTAAAAAGTAAAAGTCCATGCCTCTGTACACTACAGTTCTCATCACTGTCTACCTGGAGAGGGTTACACGTAGACGTACCAGCAGCAGCAAGTACTCTCCCATCCACTCTTCCCATCCACTGTGCTTTTTGTTTGTTGGAATGCACGACCAAGGCAGAGGTAGAGTTTTGTTTTCCGTCCTGAGCACGCAGCTCAGTGGAGAGCCTCTGCTGTACTCCACTCCCACTGTGTCGACCCTCCACACCGCAAAGACCACACACACCAGAAACAGCTTGAGCTGACCTGAAGAACAGTGCTCTTTTATAGCGTAGCCTAAGCAGTGCTGTGAGGAGACCTGGGTAAAATAACATTTGAAAGTAAGTCTTGTTTACAAGGAGAGCAGTGAACTGATCTGAAAAAAAAAAAAAGTGTAGAAGGCTGAAGTTATTGTAATATTCTACCTTGTGAGGCAATCTGGATTGTTCTGTGGCTGTAAACTCCACCTGTCTGTGGCAACAAATCACCCTTAAAGACTTATTCAAATACATTTTTATTCCAAAACTGATTTAGGGCTAGTGTATATGCAACAATCTTGCCCTGATACACTAAACATTTGCACTAGTAGAAACCAGAAACTGTGTACATACTGACTTCATCTCCAAAGTCTAGCGTCAAGAAAGAGCTCTTTCTTCCCTCCGCTGTGCTTACGGGATGTAATTTCACTATTTACACTGCTGAACAGCAGTTTCCCTGCTGGGTGAAACCCAAGAGTGATGTTTTCACTGTCACCCTCGACAGAAATTACAATGAAATCACGTTCGGGTCCACTGTCTAAATAAATATCCATTTGAATGTGGACGATGGGGGTTGGTGTTGCTGATCACAAGGTAAACAGAGTGTGGAGTGAGGATCTGTGATCAGACAAGCTCCCCTGTGGTTCTGCAATGACCAGAGCTGCTCTCCTTAAGCCTCGCTGGTCTGCAGAGGTGCAATGTGAGACCTGGCCTATCTCTGGGAGCGATCAACATGTGGTATTCCTAGAATTTGGGATCATGCAGCCATATGAATTATTCCAGCGAGCACATACCAGGTCTGATTTCATGCATGCCTGAGGCTCAAATCAAAGTGTTGCATATGCTCTATTTCTTCTTTTCTGAGTATGAGGAAAGTTGGGTGTGATTCACTTGTTGCAGTTAAGAGTCGAACATTATTACAGTATTATTGGCTTAAAGGGATACTTTGTTTTTTTTAAATGTTGTTACCTGAATGTGTAAATAGCCAACTATTCGCTAACATGAGTCTATTATCAACTTTATAAGAGGTTGATGTGTCCTTGTTATGTTCACAGCTTGCTGCACTCTCCATAAGTGGCCCCAAAAATATTAATGCTGCTTTAAATCTTTTTTTAATGTTATGGGCAACTAAAATGAAATTCTATTCACCGCCATTGTATGTGTGGAGGCAAAAAGCAGTCTCATAAAACATTCCGCACATAGACCCAAAACTATCTGCTTGGCTAGATCCCTGTTAAGAAAAGTGAGGAAATATTAGTATTTTGTAATTTGAGTGAACTGACTCTTTACGTTTGGCTTCTATAATAACACAAATCTGAATTTGAGCATTTTTTTAATCATAACTGCATTGGTCAAATGTGGGTCCCATTGGTCACCAGCTATGCACATACAGTAAATAATGCTTTAAATGCTATACTTTTTGGGTAACAGTGGTAGAAAGTATACCTCACTCCTTCCTACACACAAAGCACTAAATCTGACCATCTCTTGAGGTTGTAATGGTTTCTTTTTGGGGATTTCTTTTATTGCAATGGTGACTATCCAATCCATTAATCTTAAGCGGTGTACCCGGAGCTGGTCCCCGTCCAGAGCGTTTGCTGGTGCCAGCATGTTCATGTTTCGTGGTTATTGGGTGGATCTTAAGAAGTGATGCGAGAGCAAGGCAGCAGACTGTGTTTTTAATTTTATGTTCTGTTCTCTTCATTTTATGTCGCCGGTTTCACTGTTGCGTCATTGAGGCAGAGTAACGACCACTTGATAATGATACTTGTTAGGAAGGTATCTGTTTTTATATTGTTCTTTCTGGTGAAGTGTTTCGGTGGTTTATCGTGTTTTCACATGTATCCCTCATGCAGAGAGTCATTTGTTCCGCTTTCCTGAGTTTGGTTTATGCTTTGTTGTCTTTTGCTGCTTCTTTTTGAGACTATAAGCCTTTGAAATATATTTAAAACTTAAGCACTAAAGCCAGATAAGACTCTTATTATAAATTCCTGGGATGTTCCTGCAGGAGAGATGCTGGTCTAGCTCTGAAGATCCTAACATAACAAAAAAAACACTTGGGTGTAGTCAGTGATGGAAGAAGCATTCAGATAATTTACTTTAGCAAAAGCACTAACACCATTCTGTAAAACTTCACTACAATTAAAAGTCCTGCATTGAAAATGTTGCTTAAGGCGATAGAGCAGGGTTGTCCCTCAATCACTGGATCGGCGGTTCAATCCCCGACTCCTGCTTATCCATGTCGATGTGTTCTTTGGCACATAACCCCAAATTGCTCCGGTAGCCTACGGTGTGTGTGAATGTTGTATGAATGTCAGTTAGTCCTGATGGGCAGGTGGCACCTTGCATACCAATAATTACGCTGCCATCAGTGGGTGAATGATGACATGTCATAGTGCTTTGAGTGGTCAGAAGACTAGAAAAGTGCGATACATTACCGTCCATTACCATTTAAGGTAGGTAGTAAAAGTACTCTTTGTGCAGTAAGATGTTCCCTTTCAGTGTTTTTATTTAGATTAGTATTGCTAATGTGTATGTTGTATTTTACTGCTTTAGATGTGTATATCCTGTAACTATTATATAATAGTTTAATCAACAGCAACACATCATATTCTTTAAGATTGCCATATGTTTGCCGTGCGTCTGTCCTGTGAAAACCGCGTATCTCTAAAGAGTCAATGATGCATTTTCCAGCTGTTCAAAAAGGAAAGTAGGAAATGGAAAAACTGTAATCTAAAAAATAAACTGCCAGAAAACTATAGGGGAGTAAAAATAACTATAATTGCCTCAGATTTAAGTGCAGTAGAAATATATAAAGCTGCATAAAAGGGAAGCACTCAAGTAAAGCTCAAGCACCACTTGAGTAGATGTACTTCGTTACATCCCACCACTGGGTGTAGTTTCTATGATATAACCAAGAAGTGTTTTAAAGCCTGGCATGGTTTCTGTTCCTTGTGAAACGTTTGCTTCTGGACATCATCTTCCACTGAACTGTGGCAGTCCTCCCCAAAATGCCCAAAATGAAAGATTTCTGCCAAACAAACTGTAATTCAGTTCTTATTCTCCTTGATGTACTGTGGCTTGGATTGTACCTCATTTGTACGTCAATTCAGACTAAAGTGGCTGCCAAATGCAGCAGTAAAAATGAAATGAATAAATGTAATTCATATGAAGCAAGAGAAGTAATATCCTTCCTCATTTCCTCCATTTTATTTTTTCTTCAATTCCAGGAAGGGTATAAAATGCTTTGCTTTCAGTGTGAGGAGCCAACAATTTATTGAAACACAAGCTTGAACAGGTTGGACATTGTGTGCTTTGGTATCTACAAATGCGTATTTTGCTGTTTTTAATGTAAACTTTGTGTATAACTTTACATTGAAACGGCAAAATAATTGTTCTGAGAGTAGCTTGTCCATACTTTCACCCACTGAAATGAAGAATGGTCTGTTATAGCATCCCTTTCATTTCATTGAACGTAAGGGATGTTCAGCTTCAACTTAATTTGATCCGAGCTGAAAAGTAATCAATTAATAAATTAGCCGATTGACAGAAAAACTAATCTCACTATTTGAACTATCGTTAAAATAATGTATTTCTGAACATTGTTCTTTTAATGTCCAGCCTTTAGAGTCTACACAGGAGAAGAGAGCAGTTAATATTAATACAAATATTGACATGTTCATCTCGGTCAACTCTTTTTTTGTTATGCTATTATTATTATTATTATTATTATTATTATTATAATAAAAAGCCCAGAAGCTAATTTTATCCTATGTTGTTTTTTTTTTAGCTTTGCTTAGTTGATTTTAATTTGTGTGTATAAATGCATGCACATGTATGGATGGATAGATCTCTCCCTCCTTTTGAAACTAATCCTCTGCTCTAGCTTGCATCATTCATTGCCAAGAACGGCACCATGAAAAAAGAGATGAGTAAAGAAAAATAGATTGAAGACATATTCATAGTCGGGGCCTTTTTTTTTTCAGCTCACACAGGCTGTCTGTGTTTTATGGGCTCAAGATCTGGAACATGTTTTCCACACCTGCAGCCGTCTGCTCTTTTTATTGTATACACATAGGTATGTGTTAAAATAAACTTTCTGCACGCTGTATTTATGTATTGTTCTTCCTACTACATACATACATACTGCTATACATCTTAATCGTACATACAAAAACTAGATGCAAAAGTTCAGTAAAAATACTCCATACTCTCATACACACAGGGCTGGATTCAGAGGAGGCGTCCCCTCCAGTTGTTCCATTAACCTGTCACTCTGAGGCGTTTATGGAGCTGCTCTGGGATTATCTCATCTGTAGGACATAGTGACTTTTTTTGTTTTCTTCTTTCAGAATTCTTAGTCATTTTTTTGTTTTACTTCCCATGAAGCTCATGTGGACATGTGTGTTGTCTGGGAAAAGAGTGATAGGGTTGGTGGGGTTAGGTCTTACATTGTGACCACCCTCAAATAACAAAAACTCTACCGCCTCCCTTGAGTTCAGTCGTTGGAAGAGATTTTGTGGAATACAGTATGACGAAGGCTTCCAGCTCTGAATCCATCAGGCCCTCAAGTCTTTTCTGCAGCCAGAGACCCACAGCTGTCCTGCATGTGAATACTATGATCACATGCTGATCCCAGGCTTCACTAAACAAGATATTATATGAATTAATATGATTGATGGTAATTTAAAGACTCTATAACCTGTTGTTTCGTGAGGAGCATGAAAGTTCATCTCCCTGTTCGCTGTGTGACTTTCTGTTGTCATGGCTGTAGTTCAAGACATCTGTCTTTTACAGTAAAATGATGCGATCACCCTGAGAAAATGCTGGAACCTTGTCTGGCTTCCAACACAAGAGAATCAGACTGAAATAAATAGTTTTTCCTCCTTTGCCTCTTAACTGATGCCAGATGTTTTTAATGTAGATTTCATGATCATAATAACTAGCAACTCTGATAATACCACTGGGAGGTGCCAATGTTTATACATCTCCTGCTTGCAGTCATTTTCTTGTGACATTTTACCAATTTAGTTGAAAATGTAACTCAATCTGGTAAATGTAAAATGTTTCTAACAAAGAAATACATCCAATAGGTCACGTATTCTTCTTATTACCATCTAAGAGTGTTGCCCAACCAGAGCTAGAAAAGCTAACCCAAGACTTTATTTCCAGTAGATTGGATTACTGCAATGGTCTATTCACAGGGCTTTCATAAAACACTCTTTGAAAACGTCAACTTGTTCAGAACGCCACTGGATGGGCTTTTGCTATATGACCCTCCTAGAAGCATTGGGGCTCGCTTACTGGTTGTCCTAAGAGTTACTTTACATTTTGAATCTCTTGTGTCACTTGCCTGTACTTTTTGCATTGTAAAACGTGTATCTTTGCTGTATTTGTATTGCCAGGGGAAGCTCATTGAATTGCCATGGTGTATTAAACAAATAAAGTCGCCCTGCCTAATGCACTTGCTTAAGAAGCAATTGTTTCCTTCTTTATTAAGGATCTTTATTTCAACATAAACTTCTGTTTGTGTTGTTTAATCTGTGTTTTATTGTAGTTGTATTTGTATAGCAAGATGTTTTTTATGTAGATTTCATGATCAAAATAACTAGCAACTCTGATAATATAACACATTTCCCCTGGGGATGAATAAAGTATATATCTATCCATCTATCTATCTAGTCTGGGCTCACCTTTCTTTCCCTTGTTTTTCAGAACCATGACCACGGCTGCGTCGCATGTCGTATCATCTTCCGCTCGGATGAGTTCCACCCTCCCATCCTGTCACCGCGCGCCGACCTGACCGTGGGCTTGTACGGTCAGTGGGTGAGCCAGCGTTGCGAGGTTCGCCCCGAGGTCCTCTTCCTCACCCGTCACTTCATCTTCCACGACAATAACCACACGTGGGAGGGACACTACTACCACTACTCTGACCCCGTCTGTAAACACCCCACCTTCACCATCTACGCCCGCGGACGCTACAGCAGAGGGCTTCACTCCACCCTGGTCATGGGCGGGACAGACTTTGTCTTCAAAGGTAACTGGTGGATATTTTCTGGTCTTGCAGCAAATTATTTTCTTCCCGTGTTAAATACCAACAATTCTCAGTGACTAGAATTTCAAGTGACTAGAAAAAACTAATAATATAAACACTAAAGGTAAAAAACTAAAATAAGAATAGAAGTAAAACAAATATTTAAAAAATATGATTTAAAGATAAAATTGCAAGGTAAAGGGGACAATGGTATGATGTTTTTAACAGCAACATCATCTGCAAATTGTAGTTTATGTTAATAGTTTTCCTCAGACTAATGTATGATAACGAGGAGAACTTAAGTCCTTAACTATGTTTCTTCTGCTCTTTCTGATTGTTGATACAACTATTACGGTCTGACTGTTTGTAACAGTCCGATAAATTAAAGGAATGGTTCAACATTTTGGGAAATATTTGTATTCGCTTTCTTGCTGAGAGATTATTGAGAAGTCTGAGGTTCAAGATTGCTTATGCTTCTTCGTATCCTTTCTCCTCCCGCAACCAAAAACCGTCTTCCTCTACCATATTGGAGGATCTTCCAATCTCTTAAATGCACCTTGAGGAGGGAGGAGGCTTTTGGAGGAGCTTGGCGCAAGGGCAAGTGGGCGTATCCTACAAAGAAGCTTTTAATCCAGTGGCATGACGTATAAATTCTGCACCTGTGGCATACATTCTGAAGCAACTGTGGAACCAAAGATGTATTATCTTCAGCTCTTCCTCGTGTCTCTGTATCACATCTTCGCTGGGAGAAGCTAAGACGTTAAGCGAGGAGAAACATTAGCATAATGAAAAAGACCCTGTTCAAAGGCTTCCAGAAGGAGTTAACAGGTTTTCTTATGTCTTTCATCCCCTAGTGAACCACATGAGAGTAACTCCCATGGACTTCACCACCACCTCCCTCCTCAACGTCTTCAATGGCAACGAATGTGGTGTGCAGGGATCCTGGCAGGTTGGGGTGCAGCAGGACGTCACCTTAACCAACGGCTGCATAGCACTGGGCATCCGGCTCCCCCACACGGAGTATGAGCTGTTCCGCATGGAGCAGGATTCCCATGGTGGCTACCTGCTCTACAACGGCCAGCGTCCCAGCGACGGCTCTAGTCCCGACCGGCCGGAGAAGCGGGCCACCTCCTATCAGATGCCCCTGGCGCAGTGCTCGGCAAGCAGCCAGGCGTCCGAGCACAGCAGAGCGGACGACCTGGACAGGCCTCTGCTGCATCACAATGACTGCACAGGATGGCACAGAGGCAGCGGGCAACATGTCCGGGTGACTCTTGTCGCATTCGTCACGTCGTTGCTTCTCAGCTGGCAGAGGTAGAGAGTAGGTCGGGATTTTTGTCGACAAAAGTGTGGATTACAAGAGCAGACGGTACATTTTAACATTTCACTTCTCTGATGTGAAAGAGGATGAAAACTGGTGCCCCTGATCCTCTGAACTCCTTTCCAGCTACCAAAAGACTTGATACTGCTGCTCCACAGAAACTTTAGCACTTTAGAGTGGAACCAAAGACCAACCTGCTTGTGTTTCCACGGATATACAAAGATGTCTCTATATCCACACAAGCCTGAGAGTAGGGTTTATAAAGTGTATTTCCATGCTATCAAGTCATTTCTTGTTTCTGCAAAAAGACTCAGTTTGATGTGTGGAAAGCTTTTTACAATAAACTCTTGATAATATGCTCCTGGTCTCGAGAAGATTGTGGGTTACAGTAAAAAGACACTACACTAATTGAATAACAGCAGTTTCTTTAAATATTGCAGTATGGTGAATTCAGTCGTGTGTCATCTATTCCAAAATATACTATAAGGTAATGCTGTTAATTTGGATACAATCAAGGTAATTAAATTCCATGCATTCTAAAGAGAGCGCTCCATCTTCACTAGCCAACACTTGACCATGTTTCTTTTTGTGCTATTTTGAAATGATCAGGATTTAAAAAAAAAAAAAAGTAATAAATAAACATTGTAAAAGTTTGAAAATTCACCAAATCTAATTAATGCATTGAACTGTGTTCCATTGTTGTGCATTACTAGCACAAAATGGTGTTTAAAATTTTTTTTCATTTTAAATTACAATTTGCTCGGAATCATTAAAATATATTTCCATTACTGATAGAAAAATGTACTCGACACCTGGTGGTAAAATCATTGATCAGGACATTTAATCTTTGCAAAGAGGAGCAGAGTCAGAAACACAATATGTCAATTGCGTATCCTGGACTGCTCAATGAATGAGCAGAGAGTTACCTCTTAAATACATTAATGACACAATCACAGAAGCTCTCATGACGTCTTCAGATTCGCTTGCATGGTGATATGATAGGTCTCTTCTCTGCACTCTTATCTATTGTTTGAGGAACATACCAGAGTAAAATCTGACTCTCCTGTGGAGTTTTAGCTAGTTTAGCAGCCTTTCCTCTGAGAAAAGATGGTAAGATTTTCACAATACCTTCTTATTAAAAAAAAAAAAAAATGTAATATTACCTCAGTAAAGATTTGTTATTCTTATTTTTGCCGTAAGGCTTTAAACCAGCTCTCGTATTTTTGTTTTTAAGAGTAAGACAGCGTGCGCATGTCCCTCGTTTGTTGTTGTTCCAAATGGCGGAGCCACTTCATATCTTTTTATTCTTTAATTCCTACGTAATAGATTGTTGTGGCTAGGTTTAATTTATAACCGTTGTCTGGTAGCAGTCATTTTATTGTAACCTAAACTACTTTCATGCCTTCTTGCGTTTGATTTATCATTTTATTAATTTGTTGTCTTCTGAGGTTCAAATAACAGATTTGTATGTTCTGGAATTAACCAACAATATTGTTTTATATTATATCTTGTCACAAACGGTCTCCCTCTTGCAACAAACACTTTTATATTTCTTTTGTTTAGTGTCCCATAGGCTCATGACTTGGTGTGTTTGTGTTTATACAACCTGGGTCAGCCAAGGTGGGTCCTCCGATGCTCTGCCTCCTGCTCACTCCCCTTCTTCCTTGCAGTTCCTCTCCCAATGTCCTACCCCTCCACAGCGGAAGCAAGCCCCCCTCTTCATGTTGTCTTCCTTCCATCCACTCTCCCTCCTCTGCCTACGTCCCCGTCCACGAGATTTTCTGCGCTTTTGATTATCTCGAAAGTAAACATCAGAACAAACAGATTCAGATATTTCATCATTTTTATCATCATTATCACAATTAATGACATAAGCTTCAGCAGTTTGTTTTTGATAATTGCTCTGTACCACTGTTGCTGCGTGTATAGCATATGATTTGGTGTCTTCAAGCGCGCATCTTTGCCAGCCCACTTGATGTGTTTTCACGAATTCCCCGATCTCTGGCAACAGACCGTTTATAAAAGCATTTTTTAACTGCTGGGCATAAGCCCCGCGATCTACGTAGGGGTCTGGACATGGAATGCCGCTGTGTGCGTCAAACACATTTTTTATTCTCTGAAAGAAGATCATGACCGTTTTGTTTTTCTCTTGATTACAATCAGTGATTTTGGTCCAATCTGCACAATCTCTAAAGTGCTCTTGGATCCGGTTCAGGAGGCCGTCAAGCCGGGCTCCGTAAGCGGCATGTGCTTGTGCTATGGGACCGTTGCCTTCTATTGGATCCCAATCCCCTTTAATTTGGCACCAATCCACTCCCATTATTTGTCTCATGCAGGCTTCCGTTTCAATCCCGTCTAAATGGTAACTTTCACACAATAATCTAAACTGTCGTGCCATGTCACTTTGATTTACTTTTGGGTGAGGAATGCCTTCTACTGCTTTCCTCACATCTGCCTGAGACCAAGGTCTGTATACAAGAACCGTAGGTCCTTGGTTTGCCTCTCCAGTTCGTGGATTAGGCAATTGTATTAGTGGGAGTAAATCAGTCTCGGGCTCTATCACAAAACTCCCTGAAACCTCTGGATATATTGATATATATGGCTTACCGTATTCTGCTCCTGGTCTGGTGTGTGCTGGGGGTAGGTAAGGGCCCAGATAGGTGCATCTGGCTCTTTCCAACGCAGCCACGAGTTCAGCTCCTCTGACTGCGTTTTGGCTGTGGGTGTCCGGGGCCGCGGCGGTAGGATGGAGAGAGCAGAATGGAATGTTTTGGAGGAGACTCTGGATAGTGAGATCACTGCTGCAGGAGGAGCGGAAGCATGGGCAAGAACACGGAGGAGTTGGCCCCCCGCACACCACTTTATCATCTCTTGGATACAGATTAGAAAAGTTAGTCATGTTTTGTTCACACTTCTTGTCATTTTCTTGCTCTTTACTCCCTTTGCTAGTGTTTGACCCCATACTTTATTCGTTTCTCTGTATTTTATATCTAGTGATTTTATCTCATATTTAAATTCTCTGAACCACGGTTAACCTCACATTTTTATTTATTTATTTTTAAAAATGTTTCTTAACTGTAGCTTACTGACGTTACTACCGGTCCTGGATTCATTTATAATTCCTGGAACGGAAGAATCTCCTTCTACATTCCCCGAAATAAATAAAAAGCTATTTAAAATCCTCTGGTCCAGCCCAACTGAAGCGCTTACCGGTCCCGGACTCCTCCTTTATTCTTGGTACGGAAGAATCTAAAATACCGGTACAGGACTCCTTTATAATTCCCGGAACGATTTACAATCCCTGAAATAAAAAGCTATTTAAAATTCTCTGAACCAGATTGATGAGATCCGGCTTCGAAGGACCAATTATGATAGAAAAATGTATTTGACACCTGGTGGTAAAATCATTGATCAGGACATTTAATCTTTGCAAAGAGGAGCAGAGTCAGAAACACAACATGATATGTCAATTGCGTATCCTGGACTGCTCAATGAATGAGCAGAGAGTTACCTCTTAAATACATTAATGACACAATCACAGAAGCTCTCATGACGTCTTCAGATTCGCTTGCATGGTGATATGATAACAAGGAACACCACGTTCTTCACACAGAAACATGTAGGCATCCATAGTCTCAAGACTCCATCAGAAGGTCACTGTTAAAGCATATGTATGTTTTAACAGGAGAGGAGGTCAAATGAGAAGCCACAAGCCTTTACACATTATATGATTAATAATATAACTGTGAAACAGTAGTTGATTAAGAGTAAATACGTTTTTCTTCTAACAATTACCCATCTATAAAATAATATTGAATTGTATTGAATTCAACTCCAAGCTGTGACATGTTTAGTTTTTCTCAGTTAATGAAATATATACAAAGGGACCCAAATACACATACATGCCTAGACCTCTGTTTTTTTGTTACATGTTTGATCTTATAGATCATACAGGAAAAACAACCGTCTTTATGTTCTATACAAGATCGTACTTTGAAGTTACGTTTGTTGTAACCAGGAATTTAAGTATTTTTGTGGTAAATATTCCTTCAACTTTATAGAACCATGATCTAACATGAATAACTGGACATTTATGTAACTGTAAAAAAAGATTCTGGTCACAAAGCACTGTATAAAAGCCACGCCATGTCCAGATTGTGCCGCTCCTTGAAAAGGGCTTTCGTTGGGAAATCTGAAATAAGACAAAAAGATTGATCATTTTTAGATTTCAGAGTTGAATAAATTCAAAATGGCATCTGTGGCATTATGGTCATGTTTTGGATTTTACCAGCATACTTCTTTCTATACAAACGTTCATATAGTTTTCAACAGAGAAGGAACAAACGTGCCAACACAGCATACCTTCTCATTAATGCAGAATGTTGTCCAGACTGAAGAACCCGTTTTGGATTTCAAGAAATGTAGTGTGTGTGTGTGTGTGTGTGTGTGTGTGTGTGTGTGTGTGTGTGTGTGTGTTTGTTTTAAAAGGTTTGATACTCTATCAAGGACATTTTTAAAGTGTGTTGCTTTTTTGTATACTTTGTAAAAACAATACATACAATGTAGTCTGGAATTAAAGTGTCATGAAAAGTATACTATTAAAGTATGTTGAAAAATATGTAAATAGTATGAGAAAATCATTATTGAAAAGTCATGGTAGTCATACAATAGTCCCATAGTATGCTGGGAAAAGTCTTAAGTCATAGTCATTAAAAGATTTAGGTATGCCTAAAGTTTTCCAGAATGTCAGTGTAAAATGTGAAAACAAGTAATATTAAAGTCTGTGGAAAAAAGTAATTCTATATAAAAAAAAGTAAAGTATGGGACGTCCAAAAAAAAAAAAAAAAAATGTAAAAGGTAATATTATAGGATGTCATACAATCATTGTATGTCATTGTATTGTATAGGATGTTGAAAAGGCCATGAAATAAGTCATACTATAGTATTCCGTAAAATATCGTGATAGTAGTATAGCCTGTCAAAAAAAGTTATAAAAAAGTCAGTATAGGTGAGAAACTGTTTCTTCGCTGTTCTCATCACTTGGTCACAACTGGTGGTGCAGTGGCCCGAGGCCCAACACGCAAAAAGTTTTAAGGGCGTTTCTACAGGTGTGGGAGTGGAAACGAGGCGTGTGCGATCAACTCCAGTGATTGAGATATGAAAAACTGAATCAGGTGTACTTGCGGCTTTATAAATTTGCCGAAAAAAAGAATGCTTATGCAAATTTCTGTCTAAATTAAAGCATCACATGCTTTACATACACACATATATATATACACACACATATATACATACACAAGAGTAAAGCATGTGATGCTTTAGTCTCCCTCTCACTACTGCAAAGAAGAAACAAATCAAATGTAGTGGTCTTTTCCCACGCTACCCTGTCCTCCAGGAGACGGTATGAATCATACTACGTTACGCTTTAATTAAATGATTGCAGGTTTCACTTTTGAGGGAAATAAGAATCTTGTAAAGAAGGTTCTGTATTTTAGCCATCATGCTGAATTAAGTTTGTGACTTAATAACCAAAAGATTACTTTGTGCAAGATGAAACCATTCAAATGTAAAATAATCTCCTCCCTTTATAACTACATTTAGAGTCCAAAGGAGATCCAAACTTCCACTTTGATGAATCCCTTCAATAAACAAAGCATAACTTAACTTGTGTGTTGAGTGTTCTTCAATTAAAAAGGCCATAACAGAGGTGCATGAGGGTTGACAAGCAATTTCTATAACTCTTAGCAACTAATCACTGAAAGCAAAAAGAAGTGTAGAAATGTCAAGAGTAATTAAAACACAGAGTATCACATATTGTACATTTACCTTCTACTAAAAAAGAAAACATCGAATACAAAATGTTTGTGTCAATACGGAGGGGAAAACACGGCAAACGAAATACACTCATTTTATGGTATCTAATAACTCACATTTAAGGGTGTATCATTAAAAAGGGTAGAGACAGGAAAAGCCATATTTTAATTTTTTTTTATTTCTTCAATGCTTAATACCATGGGACAGAATTTTAAGAACGGAGACCTTATTTCAGTCAATATTTGCCTCAGAAGGAATATATGATTTGTATAATAATAATAATAATAATAATATAAAGTCTGCATTGGTGTTGTGAGGAAAAGGAAAGAACAGAAACGAACAAGAAGGAGGCACCTATATTATCCCCAGCTGGACCTGAACATTCCAAGATAAGAAGTAGAAATTACAAACTGAACAAATGTACTTCAGAGGCAATCCAGCAACAGGTAGCAAGGTCATTTTATGGAAGTTCTTTCCTTTTTTGTTTAAAAGGATTTAAAACATTTACAAGACACCTAACATTCCATTCCTATTAAAAACAACAGACGGAGAGAGAGAGAGAGAGAGAGAGAGAGAGAGAGAGAGAGAGAGAGAGAGAGAGAGAGAGAGAGAGAGAGAGAGAGAGAATGGATCTTTTAACTGCCTCTTGCCCATGGTTCACTCTAGGTGCATCTTCCATGTTGACTGATAGTATACAACTTGCATTGTCCCACCACATTACCTGTATCCAGCCATCAAAAAACAGAAGAAAAAAAAAACATTCACTTTTTTTGTCGCCTTTCTTTTCTCAACTGTGTGTGTACTAACCGCGTGAGATTGTAAAAAGGCGACGCCTTTGAATGATGCTGTACAGATGTGTTCACTGGAGGCCACACTACCAATGATATGGCAAAGTCAACACAAAAGACTTCTGTTTTTTTTCCAGGCCTGTTTTATTCCGGAGCCGGGGTGGGGTGGGGGGATACGGCTGGCATGCATCTCCCAGTCTACAAGATGAACTTCCCTAGGAAGAATCCGATGAAGATGGCTGCTATGACGACGAGGAGGGAGGGCAGGGAGGCGGTGCTGGCTTCTCGGCCGAGGAGGCTAGTTGAGTTTGATGCCATGTGGTCTGAGCGAGGTATCTTTCTCATCCTAATACCATCATCCTGTAACAGAGGGAGAGGGGCAGAGCAGAAAAAGGTCAACAGATCTGTAGAATACAGGCATGTTTACAGAGAGGGGCTCTGAAACCTTTTCATCTACGAAGTAGTGGTCAAGTAACAGACATCATCTCCAGATTAACCTTAATGGCCACAGTGCATTCTACCTGGCAGTCGTAATTATTCATAAAATAGAGACCATCTACCATTCACACTTCCTGTTCCCTTGCTCTGACCACACCCATCTCCAAACTCTGCCTTCATTTTGATCTCAACATACCTGTACAGTTTCATCTGATGTGTTCACACTCGAAGCCTACCAAGTAGTGATGCTCTGGTCAGAGCTTTTACATTGTTTAATATTGCAGCACTCTGACCTCTTTAATAGCAGAACAGGCTAAACCATAGACTGAATACCAGAAGCGGGTGAGGTCATGGTGATTTTGTCCAAGAGGTGGAGCTGGAATTACTGCAAGATTATCGCTAAACCTCTAGAGAGCAATACGGCATCAGTTCTCTGAACACTGATTCATGACAAGTCTATTATTTTCTCTTCGAGTCTCATTATGCTATATACCACATGATCCATTGATTCCCTTTCATCCTTTGTAAAATACATTCAAATGAAAACAACAAGGCTTTTTTCACACAACACATTTTTCCATGACACAGAAGGAAAAGTACAGGTTAAAATAATTAAATTAATGACGGCTGAATTCCATTTCAGGTTCCTGGTGCCGTGCACGCTTGCTCATTGTCACCGTCACCACAACGCGCGAATAGAAATCGTGATGGGCAATGATAGTCAAAATGGCTGCTGTGATAAAGGCCTATAAAACCAGAATGCTTCATCACGTTATGAAAGTCACTTAACAGATCTGACCTTTAATTGCCGGTTCTCATCAACCAGCTTGCTCATCTCAGCTTGCAGCCTCTTGCACTTCTCCAGCACTTTCTTCATCTCTGTATCGTCCACTGAGGCAGATGCAGGCACCATTGCTGCTGAGGAGTCGGCCTTCGCAGAGTTCATCACAGGGGCGGCTTTGGTCGCCTCAACGTCATTCTGCCCAACCAGGAGAGAGAGAGAGAGAGAGAGAACCAATGAAGTGAAATCCACCATGTCTTGAGCTAAGTGGGGAGGTTCGCCCTGAGACGGGAGCCTGTGCCAAGGAAAGGCAGCCCTCTCGGAGGCCCAGAAACTCACGGTGCCAGATCAAAAGAGACCAGAAAGGAAATGTGTCCCTCCAAAAGTCACCTTTGATGTGGCTTTGTTTTATGGAAGAGGCAACATGACGGCATGAGGAAATTAAGGGCTTTGTAGTGGACATACAACAACTGTCGTAACAGTGGACGAGGGTTGAGGATCATTACACAGACAGGATATGATGTTATTATGCATTGTACCACAATCTAAGGAAAGCATTTATATGAATGTCCATCAAGGCCCAGGTCTTCTTTGTATGAAATAATACTAAACGGGTTAATCGAGCAGCTTTACTTTTGAGGTAGCTAGAATTATTTAATAGGAATGTCAGCCTGTGCGATTGTATAACCGCAAAAGGGTGGGATCTAAAGAAATAAAAACATGCGCGTGCGAACATGACCATTCCCAATTAATCCTTGCTTGTGTGCCGTCTGCTCATTATCTACGCTCATGATAAAGAGTTGACCTGTCAGTCTCTGTTTATACAGTGAAGCGTGTGCAGCCGCAGCATATGGTTACATGACTAAAATGGATGCCAAGGACAAGGCTGAGGCTAGACTAGTGGCCCAAAAAAAAGAAAAACACAACCTATTAGGTAGATGAAGATATTTTGTTTGGATTCAGGCTCAGCGACACTGAGCAAACAATAGTTAATTCAAAGCCGCTACATAGTGTGACAAGACAAATTGGTCCAAGCACAAAGAGATTGAAGTGGAAACGACTCGGGTGGAGTTCTATTCAACTACTAAAGACCTGTGATCAAGCAGGGTGGCTTAACCGGCAGCCTAACTGAGCATTTTGTCGACAATGACTTTGAACTGAAAAGCTGCTGCTTCCCCAAGAATCACACCAGAGAGAGAGAGAGAGAGAGAGAGAACAGAGGCCTTTGGTTTGAAATAGGCATTCTTTGATATGCAAGAAGATTGTTAGGCACTTCTCCCACAGCCCAAAAAAAGAAAAAACGAGTGGTCTATAGGGAGGTGGGGTGGGGGGGCACACAGACAGTGCTAAAACGTCAAGAGCACAGCCATGATGGGGTTGTCTAAGGTTCACTCTACATGCCGCACAGTGCGACACCTACGGCCCCCACGGTCGCATCTGGAGGTTCTGGAACGTCGGGATATCTTAACTGAAGCCTGCTCTGCATCTTCAAAACATCTCACTACGAGCTTAAGAGGACCAAATCATTAACAGCAAATAATCTGAGCTCCCTCATTGTGAAATATAAAAGAGTCACACCAGCATCAACCACAATTATTCGTGAGGTACAGCGTAGAGAAGCTGTGTATACCCTGGAGAAGACAGGTGGAAGTGTCAGAAAAGGAAGAGAAAAGAATGTCCCTTGGATGTACAAACTAGCGCAAAATATCTGTGCATTCAAACAAGTTCTCCTTCGAATAGCGCTTTTAGTACTGGCGGTCATGTAACAACCCACCGCTCCCGTCTGAAACCAAACAATGGGGACCTTTTTTTTGGCATAGAACCTTTGTGTTGAAAGTTGCCCCCAAAAGTAGGAATGTCAGTGGTTTTCTGTGTGCAAGAACTTTGTAGTAATTGTTAACCAGCCTTCAGTGTGACACATTTTGTTACTCCAAAAAAAACAAACACATTTTGTTTTGATAGCCATATTACATATGCTTAAAACACAATTGTTCCACACTATGACATTGCACATTAAACTACTTATTCAGTCTACACATTCACATTATAAACATTTTGCACATACATACATGCTACATGCGCCAAAGCAGAGAGCAGATACCGCGGGTATGCGGACTACCGCGTTGACTCAGCAGTCCGCATACCCACACTGCTGAGCCTCTTAATGTAAGCTAAATCTGGCTGGGCCCTGTTGGCATTTTCACCTGAACTGTGAGGACCCGCCGAGCTGTCCAGCAGCACTGCTTATCTAAATCCTGATTACACAGAGCTCATTAATACAGGCTCTCAGTGTTCAGAGAGTCACCAGTTCATTATGACACTGTGTTTTTTTTGACACTGTTAGAGAGGTGTTGATTCAACCCTGTGGTCAATGCTGATGCCAAGTTCATGGAGTTGCTGCATCCCATGTATGACTATAGGGATTGAAAAAAACATTAGAAATACATTTAATGTAAGGCAGTCTAATAAAAACCCCACCAGGGTCATATTGAGAGCAATGTTGAGGTATTGAGTCTTAAATGTGCAGATACAAGTCTAGACTTGCTATTTCAATGTTAGCACACTTAACTTGACCATGAACCAACGTTCGGACCAAACTACTAAGTAAACACACACACCTTTTTTAACCACGTCATCACCATTCAAATGTATACAACCAATGATCATGATTTATTAGTACCAAAAGAATTAATTACATTTACATTAACAATATTATTGAATTATAATTAATGATGGATAAATATAATCATCACTTTAAAAGTTGAGCTAATTTCAACTACATTGTATACTTAATTATTGGGCTATATATATTTATTACTAAATCATATTTTATTAGTCGTTTTGTATTAAGAATATGAATCTGCAAAGTAGCCTAACAAGAAACTATTATTGCCAAATAAATGTAACAACGTTAAAAGTAAAACATTTCACGTGTACTTGAAATAACATACAATGAAAATACTCAATTATAAGTACAAGTATCTCAGAATTGTGCTTGGAACCTAAAAAGGTACTCAGATACTTTCCAGCACTGCTAGAGCAGAAAGAAAGTTCTTCCTAGATCTAGCCTCTTCATTTTGCTTCAGTTTTGTATTTAAACTAAGTGGATATAAGTCATTTTAATGTGAGGCTGCATCTCTTACCACTTTATCGTTTTCTGAAGGCAGCTCAAAGACGCATCTCAGCTTGGAATCCATGAGGTCATCGGGTTTTGCATCTTTCCACTGGTGGAGATGAAAAAAATGGGCATGTTATTCATCAACTCGAGCTGCTAACAGCTGGATTGTGTACACACACACACACACACACACACACACACACACACACACACACACACACACACACACACACACACACAGTCTTGAATCTATGGACATTAAACATGCACAGCTTCATTTAAAAACAGTTGCACCCTCTCGTCTCATTTTACCACTAGTTTGAAGTCTGTAATTTTAGAGGGACACATTTCCATAATGTTAGCTCCTCAATTCTGAGCCATTTGTTTTGTGATTTTATATACTCTATAAACAAAAGGTGTTTGGAGTACAAGTGCTCATAAAGCAGATAATTGCTTGTCATACGTGGTCATCATTTATGTCATCATAACAGGTGAGTAATGCCATGGAACTAATTTACCTGATAAAGCAGAAACCTTATTAGACTCCAGTTTACTCATCAGAACCAGTGAGACCATTGTTCCTCGACACTTCCTGGATTTTGCTTCTTGTTTGTGACAAGTCCATTCATGAACATGACTTCAAGGTATGTGAACGTTTTACAGACTGTACATGCCTTTGCTGTCCTCTGGTGGACAACGGAGAATGCATCTCTTACTTTTTTTTACCTTATCCAAGAGCAGAGAGCTTTACCTAGGAACTCAGCAGAATGCCAACAACTCAGCCATATTTGATGACCAAATTCAGCGGACTACTGATCAAAAACGTATAATTTTTGTTCCTAATTTCCAGTTTTTCCTATGGAATATGTAAAGATGTACTGAGGTGTTCAAATGTATGGATATGATTTTAATGATTACAGTGGGGTTTCCACTGTAATCTGTATTTATCTTAAACAAGAATTTAAGATTATTAAAAGAAAACACACAAATAAAATTGAAATTTGTGTGAAATAAACTTGCCTTTTCAGGGTAAACAATGTAGTTTAAACTTTTGTCTGTTTTACTATTAGTTTTGAGAGAGTCCAGCTTATTTGCGTTCTACCCCATTTTACTGTTGGTGAAGAATATTCTCAGCTGCCTTGGGTACAAGAGGACCTAGTTAACTGTACACAACGGTGAACAGTGACTTCTTGCAGCAGGACACAAAACACATTTTGGATTCATGGAGAGTAAAAATCCAGTTGGACATCATTTGATCTACAAAAAATTAAATCGATGAGCCTTCCGTTTGGACAACTGTTCCATCGAGACTGCTTTGGCTGTTTATTTTCGTGAGGGCAAACTGTAGAGTAGAGTTTGTATAATACAGAGTAACACCAGCATTTGTGTCACGCTCCAACTTCAATGCATCCGTATTACTGAAGGCGTGTGGATTTCCAAACATTGAATGGGCTAATGACAACTGTAAAAAGTAGATGTTTTACTATAGTAAACAACGTCTTTGCTAAAAGTCTTTAAGTAAATAAAAATCACTCACCAATGAATCCATGTCAGAAACAGTTGACGGGGCAAAAATCGTCTGCACCATGAATTTGTGTTTACTTTTCTCATTCGGGTCATAATCAAAGGGCTGCAGCATGACTGTAAATGAAAGATGAACAATGTTAAAACATTTGAGCAAAGACATCTCTGGACAGAAAAACTATTATGGAAATAATCAGCATAGTAAATCCCAGAAATACATTTTCAGGACAAAGTTGACTCAATTTCCCAAATCTATTCTGGCCCAGTCAAACCAACATGCTTCATCAGAGCAGGAAGGAAAATGGAAGTCATGGAATTTGTTTTGCCTATATTATGACAGTTGTATTTACCACCATCATCTGAAAAAAAAATAAAAAATTGTACCAGGCTTTCCCTGCTCAAGACTTTTTTTCTGAGTCACTTGCGTGCAGCTTTCCCCTACTTTCTATGGAACGGTGTCCTCCTCTCCTCCGATCTGTAGCTCTGTGTGCGATTCTGAAACACTTGGACAATCAGCTCTGTTACTTCCTCCCAAAAGACATGCGGGTGAGGAATGAGTATGACATTTTGTTCAACAAGATAATCCTCACAAACGTTAGGCTATAAACAAAGCATATCACGGACGGGTGACTTCCCGTCACCGCCACAAAGCTGAAGGCGGACCAGTGTTCACCAAGACATTTAGTGTCATTTAGCCACTTGTGAGCAACCTTTTTTTTAAAGCCACTAATGTATTTAATGTTGTAGAACAAAAAAATATGATGGCTTAAGCTTTCGTAAACCAGTGATCTTCATTCTATGGCGCTCTTTTCCATTGTACATATTTAGAATTTTCACCTGTTGCTTGAATTTCTTCATTAGTTTCATCATTAGTGGTATAGCTACAATGACTGCATTTAAGAAAAGAAACATTAATCCCCTTGGGGAAATTCTTCTCTGCATTTGGCCCATCCCTGGATAGGGAGCAGTGGGCAGCCCCTGTGAGGCGCCCATGGAGCAGTTGAGGGTTCGGTGTCTTGCTCAGGGACACTTCGACATGTGAGCTGTGGGGGGATTGGGGATCGAACCGGCTACCTTGTGGTTGTGGGACGACCACTTATCCCCCTGAGCTACAGCCGCCCTACTGCCCTATTTTCCATATTTTACCTTTTTAAATGAAGCCAAGTGGGATAAGTATGTACAAGGTTGTCTCTGGTCGTTGGTGCTCGACAGAATGATAGATGATGGGGCTTTTTGGTTACCGCACACAATGATGATTCTGCACTCAGGATGTGCCCGTGTTTGTTGATTACAGGGATGCAAAGTCATCAGGGGTGAAAAGAGGTGAGACTGTGTCCATATGGATGGCAATTTCTTTTACAGAATTTTGATTTAATTTCATTTGCCTTGCATTTGAATTCATTCGGTTGTGTGCTAGTTTTTCTAGTGCCATGTTCACACTACGAGCAACAAAAGCAACTAAACGGCCAGCTACATTCTCGCCAAGGCAAGCTCTCTTTGACGTAGTTATGTCATTAAATAGCACTGGGGGTTGGCTGAAGAAATTTTTATTTTAAGAACAGAAAGGGGTAAAACAAAAACACGATTGATTGACGCTTCAACCCGTCATTGGAGCACTGAAAATAGCCGAGACCAGCTCAACTTTAAAGTTGTAGCTCGTCACGCAGAGACAAGTGGCATCAGTTTAACTAGCCTGTAGCTGCATGTTGCTCGTAGGGCAACGGAGCATTCCTAGTAAGAACTGTCCCTTGGGTATGTTTTTTTTTTTTTTTTATCGTTTTATTTCAGATCCAAGTGTGAGTGCTTCTGTCCTGGTCGTTACCCTAAGAGTGGTGTAGTCGATTTCAATACAATCATATTAATGAAGATTATTTTAGTTTTAATGCTTCCTCTGAACTCGGTGTTTAAAAACGTGGAAACATAGAATATTTATAACAGAACCTGAAACCTCAGTGAAGATGTTTAAATTGAATGATATATGCCATTTCACCTTTTATTAGTATCTGCCATATGGAACCTCAAGCGGTTAATTACCATGTGATCCTTTAAACCTTCAAATTACCTGTAAACAAATTACATGACTTCCATTTCTCTTCATGCCCTGATGAAGGCCAGAAATGTAAAACAAATCTAATTGACAAATCTAAATAGATGTTTACTTCAGCAAGCCACAAATGAACAATGTTCTTTATGTAATGTGGAAATCTGAAGTTAGTACATTCCTCCCACATTAAGGGTTAAAGATCTGCTCATCATGCTCCAGGTTTTTTTATTAGTTAATTCTATCACATCCAATTTACCATTTTAAGATGCATGGCTGCTCCTTGCAAGCGGATTGAATTAATGTCACTTGTAATGTACAATGGTAACATGTTTTCAAAGCAGCGGCTGCTTGATCACTAAACGGCAGCGGTGTGTCCGATACCGCTGGCTCGATGCCACCTTGCCCACCTGAGTACCATCATTGCATTATAGCAAAAAGATATTGACAGAAAGTTCCCATCACGTCAATTATTATGGAAATATCTTTTCACCAGGAGTGACTTTTGAACTGCAATGATTATACCTGTGTCTTGGTGTCCTCGTATTGTATTTATTAGTTCTTGTGTTTTTTTATACGAACTTGTGTCTGAAATAAAGTTGATATATTTATAAGATCTGAAGATATCTTACTCTGCAGCCTTTCCTTTTTGAAAATTTGCATGATACATTATCCAGCATCCAATTCCTTAGCTTTGGGTTCCATACATTTATATTTTTAAACACTAAAATACTGGATAGCAATACCCACTTGCAGTAGTTAACTGACCAAGTGAATCTAAAAAAACAAAAACAAATATTTGGCCATTAAAGTTCCAAGTCAGTTTCTGTCTAAATTAAATATGTACACTACATCACATACTGGAATGTGGACATTGTGGGATTGATGATTTGGTAAAAACAGCTTCCACAATGACAGCTAGGGACTTTAACGCCTCAGCTTCAACTTAACATGACCTTGTCGACCTGTGACCAAATTGTGCTACATCCCTGATTTGCACTGTGTTCCAAATTGCATACTTTTTATTTTTGGTACATACTGCAGCTGCCCTAGCAAAATATGTACTGTCGCATGCAGTAAGCATTCAATTGGGACATCCTACTTGGCGCAATGCTATGCCACTCTTATATCCATTGAGCAGAGGATTGTGGGTCAGAATAGCAAGGAAAACATGCTGGATTGCATACTGCAAAATGAATCCGACTGCAGCAGGATATGCTGGTATTTTTTGGCATACTACGTATTGGGACTAGGAATGTTAGTTTTGGTTAATTTTGCTCTTGATAGCCCGACACCCATCAACTTACCAGTTAATTAATAAGAAAATCTCACACTAAATTAAATATAGAGAGTTATCCATATGAAACCTCCATATTTCGAGACCCTCCTTTCTCTACTTGCGGTACCTGCAGGCAGCTGAGGGAGGAGGACATAAGACAGGAGGAGGGACTAATACGGGCTAATTTCTGTTTTCTTCATGCTTTCTAAACTTCACAAGAACATGTGATTTTTGTATTAACGTTTTAGATTGATTTCCAGAGAGATATTATTAAGTATATATAATGACTTGGTTGTTCTAAAGATTGCTGTTGCTGCTCTCCAAACAACATTTACTAATTCTAAAAATATAAATAAACTGATAAGGAAGTTTAAAGATAAAGGAATATTTATACGAGTAGGAGTATTAACAAAATCATCATTGTGTAGTTTTTTTATAGACAAAATGTTTACTTTTTACTTCTGGTGATTACATTCAGCCTAAAAAAAAAAAAAAAAAAAAAAAAAAAAGATGGTGTTCATTTGTTTTGTTGAAAAACATTTGTAAGTATCAGAAACTTTTGTTTGTCACAGAACTTATTCTCAGCAATAATCCAAAATGCAATGGAAAAATCCAATTGTCTTGTTGTTGAAGGAACTAGTGCTATGCTAACATCCAGGTTGGCTTACAAAAACATCAGCCCTCTAGCGCTCAATTAACCTGTTTATGGGCTAAAGGAATGTCTTGTCACTGTATATAAAAAAGGAATAAAGACTAATAGTAAGAACATTTACATACCAGAGATAATGACAGTTGCTCCGGGATCGATGACGCCGCTGTTTGGCCGTACACAGTATCTGCGCGGCGCAGTTGTCTTCACTTTGAAACACACTTTTCTGTCAGAAGGGTTCCTCAGTTTGAGATTGGTGGTGACTACATCTGTAAAAGGACCTGATGGACAAATAGTGACAAACGCAAGTGCATTATTACGTCTGTATTTTAGAGTACGCTCTTCTCCTGTTGGCATACCACCACCACTCAACTGTAAAATGAAAAATAAAGCCAGACAAAACTTTTTCCAGCAAAACTTAAAGAAACTGCTGCTGCATTAAATTGAAATGGCGACATAAATTCCTTTAGAATGGGAGGTAAATATATTGCATACTTAGTGTAACTACAGAAATAGATCAAATTCAATATTTCAAGTTATGAACTCAAGTTCACCCCCTAAAGGCAGATAAGCCTGACAGTGTGTTAGTGCCAAAGACCTTTAGAAGGATCAGGTGAAAAATACCGCCAAGAAACAACTCAATTAGGCCGATATGATTAAGAGGACTAATTGAATAGCAACTTCCTTGGCTTGAAGCTGAATTACTGAAGTTTTGATAGATGAAGAACACTAGCCAGAATGGGAACTCATTATTAATACATAAAAACTGCATTTAAAAAAAAATGCATGAATTATACAGTCCTGATAGAGGGTATTACCACCGACAAACGAAAGCTTAGCATGAGACATCCATGAAGGTTAGGAGCTCCAAGAAAAGGTGAACTCAGGTCACACATCAAGAGGATCAATAATTAGCTCTCCATCTTGTGACAGAGCTTGCTTCATTAGGTCTCTAACCTAATGAAGGTTTAGACATCAAAAACACAAATGGATGCCAAGTAAAACAAAATAAAAAACAACCTTACAATAAGCCTTAGAGTCTTGAAAGGAGGTGTCCCATGACCTGTGTCTATCCTGCATACAAAATAACGAGGCGGTAGTAAAATTCTATTCCACCTCTAGATCAACAAAACTCTGATAGGTGTCTTCATGTAAAACAGTGTGGATTTCTGTACATTTGTAAAGGCAGCGGCATTACACCAGTGTGGTGCCGCTGCATCCTAAATCAACATAATGAACTGGGTGCTGCCAAAAACTGGCATCTGGTTTTGACTTGAGTGCTTCAAAGTGGGAGCCAGCCCTAAAGTTTGTCACTGACTGAGCGAGGGATACCGAGTTGTCTCTCATCCCACTTTTGGTGTGAGGAATATTCAACAATATTTGAGAGCGGGAGAGGGAGTTAAAGGATATCAGAATTAGTCCCGCAACCACAAGGTAGCCGGTTCGATCCCCAGTCCCCCCATAGCTCACATGTCGAAGTGTCCCTGAGCAAGACACTGAACCCTTAACTGCTCTCCGGGTGCCTCACCGGGCTGCCCACTGCTCCCTATCCCCAGGGATGTGTCAAATGCAGAGAAGAATTTCCCCAAGGGGATTAATAAAGGATACTCTCTTTCTTTCTTTACAGGATATTGTCAGGATTTGTGGTCTTATTCTCAGTCTCAAACATGACTTAACCATGGCATGTGATATGCTACTTCCGTACACTTTCGGAACAAATATAACTAACGATACTTAAAAATAGGCTGCACGGTGGTGTAGTGGCTAGCACTGTCGTCTCACAGCAAGAGGGGCCCGGTCTGGGCGGTCCTTCTGTGTGGAGTTTGCATGTTCTCCCAGTGTCAGCGTGGGTTCCCTCCGGGTTCTCCGGCTTCCTCCCACAGTCCAAAGACATGCAGCTCAGGTTAATTGGAGGCTCTAAATTGGCTGTAGGTGTTAATGGTTGTCTGTCTATACATGTGCCCTGAGATGGACTGGTACACCCTGGACAGGTCACCAGTCTAGGGTGAACCCTGCCTTCGCCCAATGACAGCTGGGATCGGCTCCAGTGCCCCGCGACCCTAAATAGGATAAACGGTTCGGATACTCTAAATCCCTTTTTACTAAATCATCATTAGTTGTCTCTTGTGCCTCCAGGAATAGTTATTAAAAAAAGGTCTTAACACATGATAGTTTTCTTCATGATCTCCTGAATCATCATTTGATTGTGACTATGGACTCCTTTGCATTGTTTTCGTGCATAAAAACATAGAAAGTTCCCAAGAGATAAAAGCTTTTAAATATTTTTTCTAGTTGTTTTTTTTTTACAGCTTGGTTGCTCAGAACTTCACAAAGCCCACATACAGCCTTCGTTCACACATAGTTCTCAGAGAGATAAGAAGCAATGCATGACCAGATTGGAGTGGCTCCACCCAGCTAAAGCTAACGTATAGTTATAGGAATGACTGGGGCGTTGTTTTCAACACAAGTGCGTCACAAAGGCATTCCTACAAACCTGAAAAACCTAATTTGCCACATCTATGTATAATCTCACTTCCAACATCTTAGTTTTTCGTGTATCATTTTTTTTTTTGAAGGTAGGAGGCAGAATACATGAGATGCTTCCTGTTGAGGTCATACCAGGTTACTGTAACACAGATGGTTGGTGCCAATATACACTTGTGAGATTTTAATGACCACAAACATTGTTTGTCAAGATACACCATTTTATCCATTCTCATCCCACTGCTATTAACTGAGTCAGAGGAGTAATGGAGTCCAAGCCTGGAGTTTCTTAAGTTGAAATATAGTGATCTTACGGAGGTTTTGAATGAGTGAGGAGTGGAGGTAAGTGACTTGGAACAGTTCAAGCGTACATGGCAGGCATGATAATTACAGCCTATAAACCATTCCTCTTGACTTTGCACATGCCTGAAGCCTTCCTAATATCCTTTACCTGCTGGTAGGCCAAGAGAAGCATCAATTTATTTATCAAACCCTTTTCTGTCACACAGACACAAATAAAGCATGCAGACCTAAAACAACTGTGTAATTTCTGTAGGAAAGAATTTAAGGTCGACCAAGATAAATCTTGACACTATGTGGTACTGTGAGCTGGTGTATACCAATTCATGCCGTTTTAATTTCCAATATGATATACATTTTTCATATACCGAGAATAGCCATAAAGAGCGCTACGGTCGGGAAGAGCCAAAGAGTGCATTGAGAAGGGAACCCTCTTAACTGCGTACCATCCATCCATCCATTATCAGCCGCTTATCCAGGGTCGGGTCGCGGTGGCAGCAGGTTCAGCAGGCCGACCCAGGCTTCCCTCTCACCCGCAACACTTTCCAGCTCATTCTGGGGGATCCCGAGGCGTTCCAAGGACAGCCGGGAGATATAATCCCTCCAGCGTGTCCTCGGTCTTCCCCGGGGTCTCCTACCAGTTGGACGTGCCTGGAAAACCTCTAATGGGAGGCGTCCAGGAGGCATCCTGACTAGATGGTACTGGTAGGGTAACTGCGTACCCTTCATAGTAATAACTTACACAACAATTAATAACCCCACAACTAACTCTTTAACAGGGTAAAACACTGACACAACTCAGAGATACGTATACAATTTGTAAATCTAATAATTGTACAATTACAAACCACCAAACGGCATACTGGGTAACGTTATTGCTGCTAACTGGCGTCTAACAATCTGTTAACAGCTAGGAGAGGCTCTGTCGCTTCTACGCATTCAAGAACCGAAAAGAGAGATGGAGGATGAAGAGTTAGAGAGACCGGAGATGTACTGGAAGAACTACAAGGGGAGCTGTGTCTGTTAAAATATGTCAGTGTTGTTGCCAGTGGTGCTAAAACTAACAACCTGTGTCACCTCAGCACAAAACATGATAGATTACCAAGAGTGCGATTGCGGGCGTCGGATTCAAAGCCGTCAGTAGCCCCAGGGAAACAGCGAAGCCAAAGAGTCGGACATCGCTTGTAGATGCATTTCCCCGTGACACTGCATACGACAGGAAAGCAAGCGGTGGAGAGAGCAAAATTATGAACGCATAACAAGCCACCAATGCAAAGTCGTGGTCCCACTAAGGACAATTGAAAAAGACTGAAACATTTCAGATCAATGATTAAAACACTGGATTCGGGGTCTGCCTTGCAAGGGCGAAAATACTTCAGCCAAACTTCTATCCTAACATTATACCAACAACAATGACACAGTCGCCCTCGTTTCTACAACAACAGACCTATGGTCAGTTTATACAACCATCTTAAACTATGTTGTTTTAAAAAGAAAGTTGTTGACATAGCGAACTTATTTAGTCGTACTATACTATGACACTGTGAAAGATCTGAAAGAATCTTAAAAAAAAATACTGTGATACAGATGTTTTGTTATACCGCCCAGCACTAGGTGTAGGCATTACTATATCAGTACTGAAACAGATAGCACACAGGAAAGCAGTTATGCACATCAGATATACTCCCACATAGCCTGCCTCCATTGCCTAACTCTCTGAGATGCCACCTTTGCTCAAGCAGCGTTAGCACCATCTCTCTCATCTTGTTGCATGAATGCCGAGTTAGGGTCCCCCCCAGGCCAGTCCTATTCTAAAAATACCATCCAAGGAAAGGAGGGCTGCCCCCTCCAGCTTGCTGGAGGATCCCAGCAGCAGCACTAAAACAGACCAGCTCTCAGATACACATAGACAAATTTAGCACATCTTCCTTCTTCTCATATTATTTTTCAAAAAAGGCACAATACAAACCATTTAATTTTCCAAAAAACCTCCCAAACTGAGTGATCATTTCTCTTTCAATGTAGCAATTTGAGTTAGATTAGACTGATCTAACCTTCAATTAAAACCATAGGGAAACAACGAATCTGAGTTGAGGTGCATTACCTATTTGCATAACATTGTATTCGGACTCAAGCCTGCATAAACAAGAGGTTAAGAGAACTATTCAAATTGTATGAGGGCAGATACAGCGCAAGTGTATCTGTAAATCAGCTTGTTAGTTATCCTCATACTAAGCAGAAATACCATGAGATTGTGTTCTTCATGCGTTAGATTACACACATTGTGTTCCTAGTGCAATAGAATAGAACAACTGGTCAATAAATTATCAATTAATGATTATCAGCTTTGTGATGACGTTATTTTTTGCATCCATTCCAGCACACAGGTTAAAAGTTGAACAGGTCTTGATAACAGAAAATGTAAACCGAGTGACTAATCAAAACAACTCTAACTGGAACATAGTCTACCTAAATCAGATCAAAGTAGAGGGTACACTCTATTATCAGATTTTGACAAACCATGTCTCTGCCATCAGACTAAATTAAATATAAATTTCAGGTTCAGCTGAGGACAAACCTTCATTTATCTATTTCGGTCAAACGGTCAAATGTATCTATCCAAAAGGAGCTGACAAGTGCAGCTAAACATCTACTCTTCGCCATTTCACTACTTCAATGAAGAGGTTGTCTGTTAAAGCACCACCAACCTGTTGCACAAAATGAATGTCTCACCAGGTGATAAAGTTTAAAGTCAACACAGTTTCATTTTAACTAGCTAGTTTTAAACTTAACTCAACATGAGCTTTGTTTATCTTATGCTGTATCCCTTTGTAATTTCATTGACTGACCGGCTCTATTCACCACCACAAGTCCTGCACCTGGTAAAGCAGTCACAGCTCTGAAAGAAAGATCCTGATTTAAAAAAAAAAAAATTGACCACTTTAATAAAGTACAGCGAATGATTACGAGTTTTGTGGTCAACGTGAGGCTTTCTTGCACCCACTCAGCCTGTGGTATCATCCGATGTAGGATTGGCATTTTGTAACAGTGTACAAAGGTTTGACAAATTAGTTCCACATGGGACACCTTATCACCAAAAACATCTTTGACTTTCCCCCACCCAACAGCTATGCTGCGGGTCTGGTATTTGAACTGGTGACCTTTCCAACAATCCTGTCATGTTAAGGCTACAATCAGTGTCCACTCACACCAAGTCCTTACTGACAAGCAGCATAGTATAACCAAGAGAAAGGGCCGACCAAGCCACAGTTCTACAAAAGTGGTCCATTCAGGAACAATAAAAACCACACTGACCATCATGTATCGACTGGGATGAACACAAGAAGTGAGAAGGAAATAATTCTGGGCTAACTGAATAATGGGGAAGCGATGCTGGACTGGGATTGTCGTTTTAAAAACACCACAACCTTGTCAGACTAGTTACACTGACGTTTCTCTGTGAGCTGTCATCTTGATCACTCGTCGTTGTCACTCCGTAACCAGAGCAACAGTTGAAATCATACAAATGGCAGACTTCAAAATACACCTGGGAAGTCTCTGGAGCGACGAGAGAAGGTGGACGGGTGTAAAAAGGAGAAAACAAGGCGGGTTTTTGTTGGAGAGCTGCAAAGAATGCAGCGAGTGAGATGTCAACTCTTGCATGAGCGAGCTGCCCAGCTCCCATTAGCCAACAGCTCACTGACACATCACTGGACGTTATCGACGCCAGGCGAGCAATCAGTGCGGGCTCCTTTGGTTTCCTGTGAATGACCTGGGATAACGCTCACACTGAGCATATATGGTGTCATTTAATGGTGGGGAGTGACGAGGAAACTAACCTTAGCTAACGCAAACATGTTGCTGAAAACTGTGTCGGTTGTTAACCTCAGTAAGCAAAGTTTGTCATTCAAGGAGTTACTTTCACAGTTTAACGTGACAAAGTGTCCGCCCAAAGAGTCTCGGGTTGGACGCTTACACGTGTCGCTTGAAAAAAAGTTAAATCCCTTCCACATTACGTCTGCGTTATGAGTAGCACTAGGCTGAGCCCGAAGGAAGCACCAGTGATGCTAACACCACTAGCAGCAGCACAACGTCAGTAGCTCGTGTAGCATCTAAAGACAAACACGGTGCCCACTTCCCTCCCGTTTAACAGTTACAAGTTGCCCCGCGTCCTGTCACTTCTTCGCTCGGTGTTGTCAGTTCACGTTAACTGGTCGTGAACGGCTATCGGGTCGAAAGGACTCGCCGCGCCGGCCACTCGCGTCACTACAGCGCGAGGCTGCAGCGGCCCGTCTGGTCCCCGGCTAACTTAAAATGGCGGTGGACGCTAGCTAGCTCGCTCGAGGGAGCGTGAAATCGTTTCAGTCAGGTATTTTATTTCTCCACCACAACTCGCCGGACATTTGACACGTCAGGACATGTCGATTCACCTACCTTTGAATTTGAGGTCGACGGGAGGGTCGAGGACAAGGATCTGATCCAACTTAGACATTTTAGCCGTGGGGATGCACTTGATTTCGGTATCGGGGAATAACTGACAAGTGGAAATCCTAGATCCCCTGCTGCTGCCACTACTGAGCCAAACGCTGACTGAGCTCTGCGAACGAGCATGTGGGTACAAAAACTTGAACGCGCGAGTGCACAACCCTGTTGCGCGCCCTCGTGGCTCAGTAACTGAACTGATGTGATTACGGTGCGTTTATCAAGTTATACTGCAGATACTGCAGATAGCACGCAGACACGGAGAGGAAAAAAGTACTTTAATAAAGACGCATCTTTGATTCACCCCTGGTAATTTAATTGAGTTACTTCGTTCCTATTTTCGTTCCTATTTTGGGAAAAACTATTGTGTTATATACAAACTCCCCCTTTTGGAAAAGTGGTAAGAGGAGAGCACAAATTTAAATTTCAACAAAACAAGGTACTTTGTTCTCACATAATGTAGTGTGCAGTGACGAGGGGTAAAAGCTTCATCTAAACTGTGAAACCAAATAGTTTAATTGTCACATTTAGGATTTAGCTTCCTGAGGTTTCAAGTTGGCTCATCTGGGATGCAAACCATGTCCCCATGATGTCAGGAGGCTGATCCAGATTATGATTTATTATGTTAGTGAGTCCCCCTCTTCTCTCATTTAGCATTCTGGTCTCCACTAACAGAAAATTAAATCGATAAGGCCATATAATAATCCAAGAGTTTCCTGGTGTCTTTGACATTTTAATACACACATGTTATCCTGACAGTGGGTGAAAGTAACAAAAACAAAACTGAAGAATAGTCACTACTTTATTACACTGATTAATATACAAAAGTTAATCTGGTCTACAGAGGATACAGGGGAGCATGATTTAGGCATACAGTTTAAAAATAACTGCAGATAATTGTTGACTGTTTTACATATAATTAGTCTGTGCTGATTTAATCAAGTAATGCATGCATCACTCTGGCCGTGTCACACGTTTGCTTAGAAAAAAACGCAAAAAAAGCACTTGTGTGGCAACAAATGCAACACTTGATCTCATCACAATGTCAACATTTAATCTCTAACAAAATGTATTTGCTCAATATGTAATTGTCTCTTGAATGGAGGTAATATGACAAACTGCATTGAAAAAGCCGTGTGATTTAATGAAACTGTTATCAATCTGTTTCAAATGTTATCAAATTTGATGTACTGCACATCTGGACCACAAAGCAGCTCCTTAATTGATGATGGATGTCAGTTTTCAACTTTCCATTTCAGCCAATCACTGCTATACATTTGAGTGGAAGCAAAGCCACATTGACTGGCTGATTTCTGAAAGGAGTTTGGTGTGACTTCCCATTTTAAGAGAACACTACATATCAGCACAGTTATACTATGAGTGCAATAAAAACTACTAGTTGAACTCCATTATCCCATCATACATGTTGGTAACATGTTTGTTTAAGCTATGGTGATGTAGAACCATTAATACTGTTAAATAGGAAACCATGTTGTATTTCAGTCAACTTTCATGTCCATTTAAAAAAAATTAAGGAATACTGATACCGTTTCAACACTTACAATAAAGTGACTCCAAATTAATACAATTAAATGTATGAAAAGGTCTCATGTGGCCACACCCGCGAGCCAAAGAAACAGCAGCAAAAAAATATACATAATCTTGGAATACACAACTGGTTTTAAGACTATTTAGGTTTAGGTCTTTAATTCCATAAGCTTTTTTTTTTTTTTAAAGCTTGGCTAGTTTATAGATAATCATTTTGGAACTTTAACAGCTTTTGAGTAAAATACACACACGTCTTTTCTCCTCTTAACAGTATAAATGTAACCCCTTTTCAGATAAAGAAATATCTGAAATGTCGCGCAAGGTCGTTCCTTGTAGTGAAATCTCACACAGCACATTTCAGCATGTAGAATACACATTTTAACAAGTAAACAATTCTAGTATTGATCACAGTGTTTCAACAGGGGGTGTCATACCGTAATTCCGATGTAGGCCTTTAAGCGGTTCATTCTGCAGCATGATGTTTAAACCCTTATACAGTTAATGTGTGTGAAGACACACGGCGAAGTGGAATGTAAAGCCGCTGCATTTGAGCTCCAGAACTGACCGTTTGTCTCACGTTTGATCTCGACAAACAGAAGTTAGGATATTCTAAATCAATACATACATGTAAACAAAAGCGCCATGAGAAGAAAAGCATAGCCTTGATAAAAAAATTGTAACTATATAAAACCTTAATTTACTGAGTGCCATTTAAGAGCTACAGTGCAAGGGAAATCTACAGAGCAGATGACTCTTAAAATGAAAATGTAGTTGCATCAACAGCCAAAACTCTGCATTAAAAAGCAAAGCCACTAGATCACTTGTTATTTATGTGGGTTATTAATGAGCTGTGTACTATACCACACAGACAGAAACACTTAAGTAATTCAGGCAAAACACCACCCGAGGGAGACAAACTGAAGGCCCTCCGATTCCAGACCTCAGCAGAGTTGAAACTGCGACAATCAAATGAGATAAATGTGCAATGACCTATATAGTACTGTTGTTTCATCTTGCAGCTGACCACGCGTGCAAGCTGACCTCTGTCTGTCCACTGGCTTGTCTTTTCCAGGAGTAAGACACTGTGTGCATTGTGGACTGTGTGCTGTGCTGGTGGTGTCTCTGGTGCTGATGGGAGTGATCTCATCAGCTGTTGGTACTAGCAGCATCTCCTGGCGGACGGAGCCGGCTGCCGAGTGAGTTTAAAGGACTCGTTGCTCTCCTCCTCAGATTTTTCCAGGGGTGGGATCTGTTTACCTAAACACACAGGGTCATTTACAGAGGTACCATGGCACATGTAACTATTTTAATTGCATAAAGTCTTGTATCATTACCACTGCGATGTATTTGACAGTGCATCGTGGTAAATTAACCACTACTAGAAGGCGAAGAAATCTTCTCTTAACAGAGCACATACTGTAAAATAAAAACATGCCAACTTTGTTCAGATGAAACAATCTTTACAACCTATAGAAAACTATAATATAGTCTATAAAATATAATGGTGTTTTCTGCCCTATATTATGAATATATATATATATATATATATATATATATATATGCAACTTAAAAATTGAAGAAATTAAAACACATTGATAAATAAAGGCAAATGTCTGAACAGTAAATGAGAATATTTAGTTTGTATTAGAAATAATTAATGCTTTTTTTGTGTCATACCGTTAAAATGATCCATCCCATATGGGATTATATGGCCCACAATTAAATGACATAAAAAACAGCTCCCGGCATTATTGAAAGGTTTGTCAAATGAATACAATACATCACATGACATAGACACAACATATGGTAAAGTCATGATACTTACTGATTTTCTGAAAGAGCTCCTCAACATTGACAGCATTTCTTGCACTAGTCTCGATGAAAATAGCTGCAATTGATTCAGCAAACTCCTTAGCTTCCTTCATGGGAACCTCCCTGGAAAAGAGAAGGAAACTAAAGTAAGCGTGGAGCAGGTTCACGCTTAAAAGGTATCCGTTGGCAAATCTAAATTTTCGTCAATGGCTTTCATCCATTACATTTTTCACTAGTTTGCACTGAAAAGTGCTGGAATAGATAAAACATGAAAGAGTTGAAACTGTACAAAAAGGTTGCATCATTAAGATTCTTGAAACAAACTTTACAGTTTCCTTGTTTCTTTAACTGCTATAGTCAAACAAACAACATTTCATTTTTTAAATGACTGCAGCTCCTGAGGGTTAAAAGAACAAATTGCATCCAATCGCAGTTGAGTGTCCACAAGCTGCCCTGTTACAGTCCTCTTACAGTCGCACAACGATTGCAATGACAACTATTGAGACAGGATTGTCTTAGCACAGTGGACTTGACGTGAGCTACATGACAGGCATAATAAGAGTACTTTATGAGCTGTGCTCGTCCATTAAATATGTAAGAGTTTGCTGTGCAGAAAGTCCCTAGAGGTAAGAAGCTTGAGTTTTATAAAAAAAAAAGATGTGTTTGTGTTGATGCACGACTTATTCTAACTATAATGTGAGTTCCTGTGTCTAGTAGTTAGTGTCTCTTCAACTTGAATATTATCACGACAATATCCACGAGAACCAGTTTCTTTCCAGCGAACAGTCCCAGAAAAGAACCCTTTGCTCACCTGATGTCTCCTAAATCATTCTTGTTCCCTGCTATGGCTACAACAATGTCCTCTGGACCGTGTTCCTTCAGCTCCTTCACCCACTTCTTCAGTGTCTGGAAAGAGTCCTGAACCAGAAGAGTACATCACGGTCATGTGGGATAGGTTTGTCATGACATGAGGATATGCCTGTTTTCTACCACTTGTGTCACATATTCATTGTATTAGATTGAGTTTTTCTGACACGTTTTCATGAACAGACCAGGAAAGAATTGTATTTGTCGGTCACAGAAGCGAGGCATCCCAAAGTGATAGAAAAGTGATCAAATGTTACATCTCAGAGTGTAAAACCACTTCTTCTGTTGCACACATTTAATACACCCAAGAGTTACTCAACACAACGGCAGCTCCAACGGCAAAAATGTTGTTTTGGGGATCTTGTCCTCCAGTCTCCACTCAACTCCCTTGATCAAAAGATGAGAAGTGTCCTGTTATTCTTACCAGTTTAGTAATGTCATAGACAATGACAGCAGCAGCCGATCCTCTGTAGTACATAGGAGCTAGTGAGTGAAACTGAAAAAGACAACATATTACTGGTGAGCATGATCAATGAATAGTTATACCGAAATATTATCCGTATGTGCGTGATTTAAACTAGGGATGTCTCGACCGGGGCTCAGTGTAAAAAGCTCTGCCTTTTTGCTGCCATCTGTAATGCAGGATGTTTCAGTGGGGACCGCACAGACATTCAGCGGTGCAGAGGCAACAACCACTCAACACGCCACTGCAAGGGCAACAAACGCACCGCGAGCACAAAGCCAATAAGAGTAGATTTATCAATCTAATCCTCGAAGGATGTACAGATGATGAAGATAAAAGTTAAGTCTGGTAACTCACCAGCACCAAAGCCATAAACACTAGAGGACACTTTTAAAAAGGAGAGAGAAATGCAATGCGGAGCTAATGAATTGTCAAGCAGTGGATTGATTTTCACAACTTTAATGTACTTGAAATATGCAGTCATGCAGATGATGTGCAGTCATGCTGTACTAATACTAAATTACTCAGATCAGGATCGGAGGCAAAACAAACTTGATCGGGACATTCCTAATTTAAACTGAACACAACCTTAAATGTGGACCATAACATTGAAAATATTGTATTAACCCATAAAAGACAAACATGATG
Source organism: Taurulus bubalis (assembly GCF_910589615.1). Classification (NCBI taxonomy): domain Eukaryota; kingdom Metazoa; phylum Chordata; class Actinopteri; order Perciformes; family Cottidae; genus Taurulus; species Taurulus bubalis. Next base: position 26,865,896 of record NC_136589.1, read on the forward strand.
TTATGTTGGCAGTTGGGGAAAACGTTACTTCCTTACACATTTTAAGTCTTCTTCACTCACTATGTTACTATGTTACTCCAATATTAAGAAGAATGTTATGGTAGAGACCTGTGTTCCACATAAAACTTGTTGATATTACAATAAAATCCAGTATGTGTATTGTTAAGGCCTGAACAAACATGCTGAATGCATTTCCTTCCCCAAGAAACATACAATTATTTAAATGTTTCAAAACCTACCTTGTTATAGCAAATCCCCACCACCTACATTACCACGACGGTAGTCAGCACAAACGTGGACCACATCACCCCTGTGCTCGTGACAGTATGTGCAATATAAACCATAAGGGGGCCGACTCATCAAAAAACATGGCTCTAAAGCAGGGGTGGCCAACCAGTCAGAGACTAAGAGACACATTTTTTACTGAGCCACATCATACCCCCCCCCCCGAGCCAAAAATTCAAAATCCATTTCATTTAGGGTTAAGAAACCAACATTTTTCTATCAAAAATCAAACTGAAAACAGATGAAAGACAAAGATTAAACACACGCTATTATATTAACTTTGTTCAAAGCTTTTTTTGTCACAGTTGAGAAGGACATAACTCTAATAAGAACATGCATGTGGTCTGGGGCAGTGGTTTAACTGGTCTGGCTGCAGGACTCACCATCACCCCGGAAGGACAAGCCGCGACCAAAGCGAGGAACATTTTCAACTTCTCAATTTGATTTAATGAAAATATGGTGCCGTTTGAACCTGAGATAGTGTCACAGTATGCCAAACACAGAAATATTCCCTTTCACACTCAATTAAAAACCCAAAAGTGCTTCTTAAGGATAAAAGGTAATATAACATACATACTAATGTTATAACTTCAGCCTTTTTGAACATAACATAAAAAAAGGTTGGGAATGATGCGAACTATCACAAATAGTCCGATGTGTAAACTCACGCAGCATTGAGGAGTGTGTGAATATTCAATTCAATTCAGTTTATTTTATATAGCCCAAAATCACAAATTCAAATGTGCAATCTGTACAAATAACATCCTGTCCCGGGGCCTCACATCAGATCAGGAAAAACTTCCCAAATAAAGATAGTAGAAACCATTTCACAGGGAAAACAGGAAGAACCCTTCAGGAGAGCAACAGAGGAGGATCCCTCTCCCCGGATGGACAGAAGAATAGATGTCATGTGACCAGAATGAACAACGTAACAGAGTTACAACACATTACATCAATATGACTGAAATTGAATGAATTGCACTCTGCCGCATTAAAAAATCCCTTCAAAATAAAAGCACAGGATTTATTTATTTATTTTTTGCCCATGTAAAATGACCGTCCTGACAGACTGAAAACGGGTCCGCGAAAGACTGAAAACCGCGATTTCATGGCTTTCAAGCCATCGCGCCTTGAGTTTGACACCAGTGGTCTAAAGTATTTTCAAAAACAATAAAAAGATTTAAAAAAAAAAAAAAAAACACAGTCAAATTGTCTTTATATTGCATGCAGCCAGTGGTCATGATAACAACAGTTATTTAAATGCAGTGACGTTCTTGTTAGTGCTACATTCACATTTGTATCTGTATGTTATGGTGCCGTTTATACAGATACTCACGTGTGAGGAGTTTAACATTACAAATAAAGAGAACTTTAAAACCTGGTTAAGAGGTTTCCAGATATAATTTTCACACAACAGAAAGAAACACTTTAACTAGTTTGTTCCTTGCTGTCAGCATGTCTGGGAAGCTTTAACTCGCCGTACCAACCCCCCTCCATAAAATGAATCACTGTGATGCTACCACAGTCTTGTGACAATTGAACCATATGTGAATCATTCCAATTCACGCCTAATATTAACTCGATGTCATGAGGACCACTGACAGTGAAATGATTGTGTCACTGCTAGCTTCCTGATGCAAAATGTAATGGAACATTTACTTTTAAGTCATGTGTCTAATAATAAGACGATTAGGAATTTATGCTGCGGGTTGGTGCACTCACCCTTTCCTGTCCGGCTGTATCCCAGATCAGAAATTTGTGTAGTTCATTTCCAGATGGCACTGTTTTGGTTAGGAACGATGCTCTGTGGGTGATAACGAGCATTCATGTTGTTTAAAAAAGGCACAGGAAGCAAACCAGTACAAGTCAGCAGGAAGCAAATAACACAGAGAATAAAGATGGTCGACACTGAACTAATGCAGTGTTTGCAACAATCAAACAACAAAGAGTTGGTAAAATAAAATAAAATAAAAGCAGGGATGTCGGTGGTGCTCATACATTTGTTTAAATCTTTTTCAGCTCATCCGGATATTGCCATCTGGATGACCTGATTCCAGATCTCACCAGTCTCACATTTTATAAACTGTAATTTCCTTTTTGTGTTTAAGTCTGACTTTTTTCTTGTGTATACTATGTACATTTGTATTTGTTATTTGTGCCATAGTCTTATAAGTCTTATAGTGACCTGAACCACCAAGAAATGTGCATTAACATTAGTTTTTTAGGGGCTGAGGTATATTATATTTTTTTTCTTTTGTAAAATGGGGTCATCCATTTTTCTGATGTCAAACTTATAATGTCTGCTTTGTAAAACTTAAAAGATTAAAAACGGTTCTTGGTCATTAGGATTGTTTTCTGATTTCTATGATCAGTTATTTTAGCATCGATATGTCCGACTTAACCATTAGTACAGAATATGTAACTTAAAATACATTATATTTATTGTGACACCTCAAATGGTGAAACTGTACCAGATGGTTGTCGATTCAGACGTACAAAAAAATGTGTATCAAAGATAAAACTCTCATGTTTGATTGATTATTTCCTTCTCATTTTGTGATTTGTACTGCGATGCTCTTACCCTATTGTGGGACTTATATTGTGGTCAAAATGATCCTGAACGAACCGGCAAACAATGCTGGATTTCCCAACTCCTGTGTCCTGTAAACAGAAGGTCACACATCAGTCACAGCGCTCCAAACGCACACGTACACACAGTCACTGGTCCCTATTGCATCCTATTGATGAGGCAACTGTCTGGTCACATGGCCACCCCATCAGATAGCTTCCAGTCAGTCCACACATTATACAAATAGATCCGTTTTTATAGAAAATATTTCTTCTTTTTTGTGCAACACAATAGCATGCATCTCTAAATCTCACTGTTTAGAAAGTAAATTCACATGGAACCGTTTATGCATGTCATTTGTTCTGCATGCCTCTTTTGTTAACCCAGGCACATGGACAGCTCTTATTCCAGCTTCGCATGGTCAAAGTATGAATTTCTGCTGTAAGCAAAAGGGGGAATCAAAGATTGGAAATAAATGCCTGTGGTTAACTTTTAGGTTGACTATTGAATGCCTGGTGAGCGGTTCCTGTGGCGGACTGCACGCGCCTGGTGAGTGTGTGTAGCTCTAACCAGTGTGTGTGTGTAGCTCTAACAAGTGTGTGTACCCAGTACTTCATTGATAAACGAACACTTTGCAGTCCGACCGCCTCTGACCGCCTCTTAAGAGGGAGTGCTCTATTTCGCTAACGCAGCAGGAAATCCAGCTAACGGCTTGGTCTGACTATGACGTAATGCGTGATGAACTGAGCCCGTAATAAAAAATAAAGACTCAGGCAGAAAACTTCAATCAGCCGATTTATTCAATTAAACAGACGTTACACGACGAGAGAGGAAATGCACACATAATCGCCGCGCCCACCGGCTGACCAGTTATTGTTTTTCAGTTAAATGACGTAAACTAGCAACACTTTGACGTTTTCCGACGAGCAACAAGTTAAAAAGTGACCGACCCTTACAGCTTTCGTGTTAGTTTATAATTAGTTCCAGTCAGACTGGTGTCGGTTCACGTTAGTTACGTTACACTCGCAGCAGACAAGGAATGTTCCCTTAAAGTTGATCAACAAAAACATCTGCCACTTACCCCTAAAAGGCACACTTTGAGCTCCCGTATGGCCATGGCCAATTTCGAAAGTTTTGCAATCTTTATTTTGAAGTGTTCACCCGGTGTCTTTGTCTCGTCATGCTTAAATAAATAAATAAAAAAATCCTCTTCTTAGGTAAAAGAGAAACCCAACCCCGCAGACAGACAAACCCCGTCCGACCAAACTACTGTCCAGCTTTATGAGTGACTTGCAGAACTTCCGGTAGTGACTTTCAAAATAAGACTTTTATAGACTGATCTCCATATTGTGGCTTAACTCCAGAACATAGACTGTACGCTCCTGGCAAGCTGCAAGATAGGTAAAGTTCTTCTTTCATTAATAACGTGTTATTTGGATTTTCCACACAAACTAATATTACCTCATTAAAAGAAATATTATATCTACACTTTTTCTCCCTTATTGGGGGCACGCAAGTCATTTCATATATGTGCACAAATCACACAATGTTCCTCTGCACATACATCATTACGTTCAGGGAATGTCAAAGTCAAACATCCAAATGAAGTAACAGTACAGCAAAAATACATGTTTGATTGGGGAGGGACTTTCAATGAGTATTACTAATATCAATATTCATGAACTATGGCACTGTCGGATTGTGTTTCAGTAAGGAACCTTTTTAACCTAGATTTGAATTGACTCACTCATAAATAAGTTATTTTCCAGTAATGAAATACCAAAAACTCAAAATTAAAGTTCATCCCAAGACAGTGAGAAAATGTAAGCTAGGCTTTCATTTTGAAACCAATTTTGCTTGTATCCTTTTTTTTCTGGCTGTTTTTTTGCTACTTGACACTACTTTCCAAGTCGGAAACCCGTTATGGTAAGACAAAACAGTCATCGATGCAGTCATCTTTGATACCAAGGCCTTGATTCTCAGTAAAAACTCAACAATTCAATACTTCACTTCCCTCAAAATGGATGCAAATGATTCATCTATGAATTCATGAGGGAGAAAGCATTTAGAGAAATTGTAATGGAAACAGGAAGCACTAAATCTGGACTTCACTTCCAGTAGAAATAGTTGAGTAAAATGGTAGCTTGTGTGTCAGAGAAAGAAACAAATATGCAGATCAATTATTTGGATCGACACTTTATTCTTCACAGCATTATTCTTTCTGCAACAATAAGCTACAAAAGCTGAGAACAATATGAAAATAACCTCATGAGAAGCTTCTGATTCCAATCTAGCATTTATCTGTTTCAGTCGAAGGATTATTAACACGTTGAATCATGAGTCCAGGTGCGATTGCTTTGATTATCCCGCGACCAAAGAAGGGGCAGTCACCCTAGCACACTACATACAGGTCATTAATAATAAAAAAGGAACATATGACAAACCATAAAAGCTGAAAATACAGTATATTTGCAATTTTACAATGATATACACAATCGTTAAGTAAGTGCAGGCCATGCCTTTTCTTTAAATATCACTGAACAATGACAGTACTTTGCAATTGTCATGGATCAGTTGTGAAATGGAATGACTGACTGGTAATCTTGAGTTTTTTTACTCACTTCCAACTGATGCCATGAACAATAACTTCACATATCAAGAACCTAACGCTTAAAAAACACGATCAAATACACAACAAAACTAAATAGGCCTCCTGCGCGTCTCTGCACACATATTTTGGCGACAACAATCATCACAACAGATGTAAATCCATCATAAAACTGGAGAAATAACATTTTCCGCATCTCCTTGTTTGTGCGAGAGGCAGAGAGAGCACAGAAGATGATTGCACGACCGAGCAAAGTGAGACGGGAACAACGCAGCCTCCCGCTGTCTGTCTACATTTTTTCAGTGATGCATATACTTTTGATGCGTATTTGTTTGCCATTCATGTTTTCGTCCACTGGTCAGTTGTGAGATACCACGCCGCTGTGTTTATGTACATCTGCTGTTCAAAAAAAAAGAAAGCACCTACAATATATTTATACATATATTTATATATTACTAAAACGCTGCAACTTAAAATCAATGTATTTCTTGAATAGTCATCCGTATTCTTCGGAATACTACTTAAATATATAATATATAGATAGACCAATCCTAAATTCTTCATTATTCAAAGAGTTTTTGTATTAGTGGTTCTCAGGAGGAACATGGCCAGTCTGGCATCTTCGGTTATGGCACAGTGGTCTCTATCCTAAATGTCCAATTTGCATCTGGGTGAGGGACATAGTGAAAAACAGGGACTGAGATTATTTCTGGTCTATGTTCATCTTTCATAAACCTTACCAGCAAAAAATAAAACTTTGTCATACTGGGAAGGTGCCTGACTTTTACTTTTATTTTATTTTTTTTAACTCTATTCCTTCCCCTTCCTTGCTTTATGAATCCCTTCATTTCTCCTTTCCCCCGTTCTTCCTTCATACAGGCTTGGCACTGTGGATTTTATAATATGATCCACCTCGTCTCTTACAGTAGTCGGTCGCCAGTTGTCCGCTACAGCTATTTTTTTTTAGGTGTTTGTGTTGCATGGAAACATGACTGGTGAACCCATGGATCCAGCCAGGTGAAACCTCCAGTAGACGAGAGCCACTAAAGGACAACTGACCAGCGGTAGACACGTACAGCAGCACAGAGCCACCAAACACGTCACCGAGATGACATCTCACATGTTGGTGTCCCTCCTGTCTTTGTTCGGGGAGGGCTTTGAAGGATCCTTTGCTGCCTTGCCATTGGACGAGGCAGTGGAATCTGCAGCGGCAGCCACCGTGGCGACGGAGCGCTTGGTTTGTTCCTCGGTGTGGGGCTCCGGGCTCGGCTGCGCCGGCGGGGGAGCCTGCTCGGCCGGCGGCTGGACGGTCAGTTCCTGCTGCAGTTTGTGGCTCTGCAGGAGGCGGAGCTGGACACGGAGCTCCAAGATGGCCTCCTGCTCCTCGTGAATGGCCTGGTTTAGATGGGTGTTTTTGTTCTACATGGCAATAACACACGGACATGGTTTGAGAAGCCAACAAAAAAAAAATCCTCAGAAAGAAAACCACACCTGAAACCTCAGACAAAGTATTGCAATTTTATAAAAACAAAAAACAATATCCTTCAGTGTTCCTTCAGACTTTACTTTGTCAGAAGTCAACAGACTCTACTCAACTTTCACAACGGACTACAACGGACTACAACGGACTACAACGGCCAACGACAAACAGCCAGTATATGTTGAATTCTTTGCTCACCTCCAATTCCTCGTTTTGCTTCTGCAGGTCTTCCAGAATCATCTGCAGTTCTTCCTCGTCTTCACTCTCACTTTCACTGTCTGATGAATATTCCTCCGTCTCACTGCGCCCCTGCTGACGACTGAGCAACACAATGTTGGGTTACAGTTGAGACCTTGAGTGCATGTAGTGACAGGTGTGCATCATACCACAACATATTTAACACCTGAAATGGTTTCAGTCTCATCTCACCTCTGGATGTCTGCAATCTCGGCTCGCAGTCTCTCGATTTCTTCCTTTTCGGTGGCAATCTGTCTGCGAAGCACCTGCTCTAGAGAGATCAGCTCCTCCTGCTCGGTAAGGATCTCATTTTCCTGATTATTGAGACACAAGATTAACCCATATTTTAACACAAGTTTAGGTTTTTCAACACACACCTTGTTGATCCAAACACACACTGTATTAACTTGTATTACTGTGTGTTTGAAGGACTCACCTGTGCTAAGAGGAGGTTGATGACTTCCTCTTCATTCTCAGTCATTTCCTCTTTTGAAACATCTTCCTTCGAGAGGCTTGCAATCTCCTGGGCTATCTTACTCTCACAATCCTAAAAGGTCAAAAGAGGAAAGATAAAGAAATGAAAGCACAATGGTCATTTTTGAGGGCGTAGTTTGTGGTATCGTTTTACTCGATTGTACTTTATGGCAAGTACAAGGCAACACAAGGCAATGTGTTCATCATAACAACCATGTTTATGTGCATTAGCCTGCTTGAAGTTCAGTACAAGCACTGAAAACTTACATTCGTGCTGTAATTGTAACAGCTTGCAAAAAGTTGGTTTGATTGTTAATTCCCTTATTCATTTTTTTTTTTTTGAACATACATATACTCGTATACAGTATTCAGACTCAACGTACCTGACGTTTGGCTTCCCTCAGTTTGCGTTTTAAAGCAGTCAAGATTCTCTGAACCTCCCAGAGACGCTCCTCTTTAGATAAGTCCTTCACCCCCACCTGCAGTTCCTTATGCAGGCAGTTCAGCAGGAACTCCTAAAACAAAAGCACATTTTACTCCGTGACACTCAAACTACTTAAACCAACTAAAATGAGGGCAACAGTCAAGTTTGAATTCCTACATTACAGCAATCGTTGACAAACTACAATTTTAAATGATAATCATTAAAACAATTATAAGAAAAAAAAGGACTCGGACTCTAGTTTCGTATCAACCAGACAGATATGAGAGTGTTATATCTCACTGCAAGATATATATATATATATATATATATATATATAAATAAATAAATAAAGAAGACTATTCATTTGATCAATTCTATCAATAAATTATAAGACAAAAATGAAAGAATTGGCTTCAGCAGGACTGAACCCACCTGTCGTCGGATCTCCTCTTTGACGCTCTCTTGGGTCTCAGGCAGCGCCGGCATGGTTGCCATGTTGGACCAGCGGAGTGGCCGCACCACCGGCTTCAGGACTACGTCTCCAAATAGCTCCCTCACGTGTGTGAAGAACATATAAAGAACACGGTTCCCAATCTGAATGGAAGGTAAACGAACCAGTGGACACAAAGAAAAACAGCTTCAGACAAACTGTGTGTAGTCTTGCAGTGCGTGAGATAAGGTTTGCATAATGTGTGTACTATGAAACCCAATTGTCTCTGTGCCACCTTCTTCACAACACAAATTCCTGCATATTTACTGAGCCTAATTAAACTGACTTTGGACTCCACTCATTAATTGAGAGAAGTGTTCATTTAAAACTGTTGTGGCTCCTGCTGCTGTTGGTTCAGAAAAAGTGGAGTATCCAAAGAGACGTTCCCTCTGGGAATACATTAGATTCACTAAACTAGGCCAGGGTTTTACAGAAAACTGACTGTTTGATCCAATAAAAACTTGGTTGGTGTGTTGCTTAGGGGAGGTTTCTTATCTTTGAAGTACACTTGAGCCTGAGCTCAAGACATTGAGTGTATTCCTCTCTGACCTGTATGGTTGGGTTGAGGACGATGGAGATATTTTGAATATTCATCTTGGTGTCCGCCTCCCTGACGATGACGTGGTCCATGTGAGTGATGAGCCAGGAGAGAATAAGTCGGCTCTCCGGCGACACCTCGGCCAGCAGCCTCTGGAACTCGGCCATCTTCTCAGCCTCCACCTGCCGACCGCAGGCGTCCTCGAAGCGCTGGGCCACGTCTCGGCCCATCAGGTTATCTGGCAGCTCGCGTAGGTACTGCTTCAGTAGGCTGGCCACCGTGTGGGGGTCATACTCCTCCAGGCAGGGGCACTCCTCACGGTCATACGCTGCTTTCAATTCATCTACTTTGGACTTCATACCTGAGAGGGAAATGACTCAATGTGATTATCAATCAGACTTAAAAATATTGAGATACAATCACATACAAGTTAGATCTTTTTTGCAAGATGATGGAAAAATCCACAGCTCAAAGTTTCTATACCTGAGACCCGGTAGATGCCTTCACACTTCATGCCATAACTTTCAATGTAGTCCACACATTCTCTGAAGACGGCTGGCAGCTGGATACCATCATACAGAGCTGTCCTCTTGACAGCTTCAGTCAGAGGTGCTCCAAAGATGGGCCTGAAGGTGGGGATCTCCACTGGGACTGGCTCTGCCTCTGTTGTGGGTTTCTTCTTCTTCTTCTTCTCCTTCCATTGTTTAACCACATCTGCAGCAGTCAGGTCCTTTGATTTTTTATCCTTGGCCTTGTCCTCCTTGGGCCCCTTTTCCTTCTCCTTCTCCTTCACCTTGAAGTCCTTTTCCTTCTTCTTGGAGAAGCTGGGCTTCTTGAACACATGGATTCCCTTGGAGCGCTTCATCTTGGATGGGCTCTCTGCTTCATCTGCTGAACTGTCCTCTTGGAAAGCGGCGTAGCCTTCCGCTGTGAAAGTAAAGAAAGAGTCGGAAGAAGAAAAAATAGGGTTAGAACTGAAGGGAGAAACACCCGTTTTCTTATCCACCTCCTACGACAGAACCATGATAGCAGTGAAACAGAAAAAGGAAGGGAGATGTGTGAGAGAGAGAAGATAGCGAAGGAGGGGGAGAATGGGGACTTAGAAAAGAGGTCAGCCACAGATTTAGCTGAGCTCCCACAGCACCTTACATATGCTTTCTAGAACAGGCTCAGTTTTCTGTCCTTGGAGCAAACAGCTCCAACACAGTGTCAGAGACAGTTAGGGGCCTCTTTGTCTCCTCCAGTTCTGCGTTGAACAAGCGCTTTGTATCGCACCGCTGCCTGAGACACACCTTCACTGGGCTATCTGGGTGTGCTCTGAACTGTCCATCTCTTCCTCTCTACCCTGGTGTACAGGCTAAATACAGACATGGAAACTGATACAAAGAGGACAATGAGCCAAACAACCACCCAGTGAAAAACATTCTCAGTAAAGGAACATTTCTCACTGCTACAGGCAGCAACAGCTAACAGGATGGAAAAGTGGGAAGCTCTCCCTCAACTCAACAGCTAATACTGGGATGACCTTCAGCAACATTACAATGGCATTCAGTCCTCAAATGCTCGAAAGTTGAAGGTAAGTGATCTGAAGGAGATGACCTGTATGTGCTTGGTAGCTCCAAGATGTCTAAGGATAAGATGGGTGATAGGATGATTAGTACTAATTTGTATGCCACTCTCATACTGACCAAGTATACTGTTTGCATGTAAGATTGCCAAAAATGCAATATCATAAGAGATTTGACATCATAATTAAGTTGTTAATATAGTATATTACAATGTGAAAATGCAGCAGTAATGATCATTTATTGGTAAGCACAATATATATTTCTAGGGGATTTACCCAGCAAATTGTTGCCATTTTCAACATGGCCTATAACACAATTTGTTATTGAAAGTCACCTTAAAGTGTTCTCATTACTATGAGCATTGTACTATGAACATTGTGTACTCTGTAAACATGTAGCAGACACATCAGGATTAGTCTGACAAAGATTTATACCACACTTAATGAAGAATTTCCAGAGCTTTCAGCCATTTTTCATAGCTTTGACAATATTTGGAAAAGGGCTCAAAGATCCTCAAAATGTCCAGTGAGTGACCTTGAGCTTTTTCAAACTATTTCTAAGGCCAAAACAATCTTCAAACTGAAATTACAAGACCATTTCTTACTCCTTTTCTCCTTCTTCTTGAACTTGTTCTTCTTCTTGCCGTGCTCTTTGTCATCGTCTGAGACATAGGCATCAGGTGTCTCGTGGTGATGGCCATCATGAGGCGGCGATGGTTCGCCAGTGCGGTACAATCCGGGAAATTTGGTTGGACTGATCTCCTCAGAGCTGGGTGTGCGGGCCACGCCCCCTGGGTGTTCAGCCCTACGCTGCTCTGCAGGGCTGCTGCTGGGGGGCAGGAAGCACTCAGTCATGACTGCTCTGACCTTATCACTCCTCTGACTGACGCATCAACTCTCCGTCACACCTGCAATGGGAAGAAATACAAGATAAAACAATACAACTTCACAGATAATCTCAAATTTTGAGTTTACAGACAGATTCTTTAATTATTCCTGCTGCTTGTTATCTCATTGTGACTGACAGGGGCCAGGCCTGTGAGTTTTTCAGGGATTGTAATTGTATTTTTTGCATATTTATAGTTGACTTTTGGATTATATTGAAACAAGGAACTATATACGAACTGCACTTGAAAAAAAAAAACAGATTTACATTTCACAATCAATGTAAGGAATTACTGAAGGATTTGTATCTCATTCCATTTAATGAATTAACCCTTCAATTAACCCTTCAACTTGGACCCATTGAGAGATGTCTGCGATTGTTTTAGATGCAGCTTGAGTACTGTATATGCTGCAATCATATGTATGACTGAACTTGGTTTGTTGCAATGTACGTTTATCTCTACATTTTTCCTGCTGTGCTCAGATAGACATTATTGTGAAGGAAATCTCAATCCAAATGAGTTTATCAAATTAAAAAAAAGTTGTAAAAAAAACTCTGGCTCTACTGAGATAACAGATGCTGCTGTTATCATAACAGAATAACGTATAACTATTTAGGAGCACATTATAGCAACACAAATGTACATGAACAGCAATAGCAACAAAATCGATTTCATTGTCCCCAACAAACAAATCCATAGTTATGCAAAGAAAGGACATTTGTAGACATAGTTTGGAAAACATGTAAGATTAAGTGCAGAACACAGCTGTAACACAAATAATTAGCTGTGATAGCATTTGTAAAATAAGTAATTTCCCATCTGGACTATTGTTCAAAATCTGTACCAAATCTATTAATCTGTAAACCAAACTAAAGGATGTTGTACACAGAAAGTTAGAATCACAATAAAAGAAGATGTAGCTCTTCCCCGCTTCTACTTCCTCTTTTCTTTCCAGAATATATTAATGACTGTAAACAGAACAACTGTAACAGTAATGACCGCCCACCAGATGGGGCTCTGCTACACGGACAATCAAATCGTGCGTATTCTACTTCAAAATGTAGCCAATTCTGACATGCACAGCTAGCAAAAATAAAACTCCCGCCCCCTTCATCCTCTTTAGAAACGGTGCTTCATTAGAAACACAGTCCTGATGACGGTAGATATCATTATAATGGCTCAGCTGAATGTTTGCAATTATTTCAAACAACAATGTGGCTGTCTGCAGTATATTTTAGATTAAGGACAAAACGGAACTCCTCAGTCAGTTAGGAAGTAGAATTATTACGTAATAACGACCATGGTGCTGTTTGTTTAGGAGCTTCAGTTTGCACTAGTCACTGTACGAGGTTTCTAAAACTGATATCGACATATTGATACGAACAACAACTTAGATGTATGTCAAGTGTTTGGGATGGTGCATACAAGAACCTATGCTGCACTACCAGGAAGACACATGGGTTAATTATTTAACACAACAGCAATACGTACACTCAGTGTTTTAACTGAACTCGGGACACAAAACACTAAATACGGTCTGTGTGGCATCTTAATCTTCCCTCGCTGTGGGCAGATTATCCTCCTCACCATCGTCTCGCCCTGTCCCGTTTTCCAGAGAAAGGTTAATCAATCACACACCAACTCCATATTAAACATACTCCTCCTGGTTTCTTCAGCAGTTAATTAAAACACGTTTACATAAAGAAACAGTTAGAAAGTAGGAGCTGTCCTCAGACTGGAGGGGCCCATATGCTAAAGGTTGTTCAGCTAGCTGCTAACCTGCTAAGCTAGCTGGTTACCCAGCCTATCGTCACGATGAAAGCCGTCGTTTCGTCCAGATAAAACCAACATGGCGTATCCAGATAGCTGCGTGTACTGAACTCGGTTTTGTAAACGCTGTACTGTCATTGAACACGAAAAATACAAAACACAAAAAACTTTACCAAGAACTATCCCGTTCGGTCAATTTCGGAGTGGAGCTTCCGGTTGTCTGTATACTAAATAAACCTATCTGCGCTTGCGCGACAGCCCAGTTGTATGGTGGGAAATGTAGTTCGAAGGCGAATCTATAAATCACTTGGTTCTCTCACCGCAAATGTAGTCTATGTAAGTTTATTTTGACCCAGAATGATCTGGATTTAATGAAGAATGTTTAGGCTGTGGTCTCAATTTGATCTCAACCACAGGTGTGCTGTAATACAAGCATGTGTACAAGGAAAACTGTCAAACAATGTGTTGAAAAGCAACTATCATCTACATTTAGTGAAACCACTTGCTATTCGGAATCATGTGGACTTTCCCAAATGCTGTGGTTGCACTCAGAAGACTGGTGGTCATCCTGACATATGAAACACATTAGCCCTCTGATCTTTGTTGACTGCTCCAAATCCACAGCTGCAATTGCAAAATGAGGTCGTGATTCAATATTCTAAAAAAAAAGAAAAGAAAAGACAAACAAAGTCTCATTGTGCATCCGGTACATTAGTCAGTGCAAACTGCTGTTGCATGCCAATTGGGAACAGAATCAGTGATCAGCCACCCTGCTGCCCTTTTGAAAATGCACGGACATTACAAAGAGCACTTGTGTGTGGCGGTGAGAGATTGGCATCGGTAAATGTTCCCTTTCCCCTCCGCTTGCACGAGACGGTCAGTGAGCACTGGAACACCTGTGGACCAGAATGGTATAACAACAACTTTGTTTCCCCAGGAAATTATGCGTTTCCTGACTCGGGCAACACTCAGCTAAGATTAGAGCAGCAGTCGCGCAACTTTGAGAACAAACATTTACTATTCCACTTTTTTTTTACGCATCATTTTAAGAAAATATTTAGAGAAAGAAAACATATTTTAGGATCAGACACCTTTCTGTGAGACAAAACAGTCCATGTCACCAAACTTTTCTTTATTTGGCATGCGACCGGGATTTAGCAGACCATAATTGCAAAAATACGTTATTCATATACACCTCTAGTAAAAAAAACACTATTGAAAACATATCTAAAAATATACAGTGAAACAAAACAGCAGAATAAAAACAATTAGCTGGGGTAGGGGGAGGGGTCTAGGGGGTATTTTACAAGGTAACTGAGGAACGCTAACACATAACAGTCATAGTTTCCTCTGCCCTCAGTCCTCTGGTGTGGCTCAGACATTTGGTACCAATATATGCCCGCACTTCAGAAGAGACAGTTCATGCACTTCACAGCCTTGCTGCCATAGTCTACACACTCCGGTCCGATGCACTGGCAACAGGCGTTGTGAAACCAGCGGTACTTGGATCCCCCCATTGACTCACAGTATAGTTTACACTGACGGATAGACACGCAGTCGTCAAAGTAGACCACCGTGCACATGTTTTCTGAAATGAAAATGTTTTTAAAAGAAAAGGGAAAGAAGAAAACAAAATGTGAGTCACAAATCCAGTAAAACGTGGTTTATAAAAACAAAAGCAGCATTTTAAAGTAATTACCTTTTACCCTCAATGTTCCGACTTTAACTTCAGGGGGGAAATTAATTTGCTGCAACTAAGTATGACCATATGTGTTGGTGAGCTTAATGAGTTAACTGCTGGGCTCTGTGGGAACACTCCCATCATGATTGTGTCTTTACATCAAATAGTACTGACTCAGAGGCAGACAGCCAAAACACCCACAAATGAAAATAAAACAAAATGGCCCAGAAAAAACACTTTTAACACAGTTACAATTACCTAAACTGGAGGTCTTTTGGCAGTCCTGTCAGCCTGAAATGATGAAAGCCTGACCCAACTCAAACCGGTCTTAGTTCAAGACTTTGTAGTCTGCTTCAGCTCTGGGTGGGGCCTAGTTGTATTACCACGGGTCTTGATGAGTATGCATAAATGCAAATTAAAAATGTAACTGGACCTGACAGGACCAGAAAAGTATGTAACAACAATGTGCACGTGAGTAAAGCACACGTTTTCTCATGTAGTGTAACGTATTCAGAAACTGTGTGAGTAATGTTAGCTGCAAGCTGGCTATTGGAACGTCAACCCAATGTGAGACTGCACATTATCCAACAGCAATAGACAAACAACTTCTATAATTCAGGTCCGTCAGAAGTACCATTTAAATTATTAATTATTAAATATTTCCTTCTGACGTGTAGCTGAATAAAAGGTGTAAAGAAGCATAAAATGGAAATACAATATATCCAAGTACCTCAAAATAATATTTACGTTAAGTAATGCACAGTATTTAAGTAACTAATTCAGCCGCAGGTCACATGTCTATTTTGGGGACGTCCACACCAGTCAGTATATAGATTAATATGGCTAAAATTATCCTTCAAAGCTCAAGTGTTACCTTGAGTGTCGTAGCTGGCATGGATGCTGTTGCTCGGCAAGGAGACGTTCTGAGGCTGGCTGTCAAGCGACTCCAAGAAGGACACCAGGTTCTCATGATGGGAGAGCTCCTCGGCGACGGGGAAGGACACCACCATCATGTTGATGGGGGCGTCGCCCTCCGTGAGAGCGCGGAACAGCGAGGGGATCGGACGGTGCAGCTCCTCCACGGTGCTCTTTGACGTGGCCGGAGTGTCGCTGTAGTTCTTGGGGTTACACATCCCTGTGTACCAAAAAAACAAAAAGTCCATTTACCTCCCTTGTATTCGGATCAGTATGCAATTATAGTGGAGAATACTGAATGTTAGTAAAATATATGACAATTAAACTACTACTTTTTTTTTTTTTTAAATCAGCCTTTAAAAATACAACATGTTTAATATACGTGTCATTATCGAATGACAACTCTTTCCTGTCATCATACTCCTTAAATTCACAGATGTATTAGCGAGGACGTGACCTCATGTCCTCGGTGCTAGCTGCAGCCTTGAAGGCAAAAATCTCATCAGGAGGAGATCTTCAAATATGGGTGAATAAAACCAAAAGTATCTCCACATCTAGATACCACTAAGCTTTTTGTTTGTCTTTTGTGATTTGGTTCATTTGACCCTTCAGGCTTATTGGCATGGTTAAATGGTTTCACACATGATTTCAACTCACAAGGGCAGTTTTGTAAAAACCACACAACTGTCAAGAGTATCTTGTGTCGATTAAGATCCTTTTAACACTTCATTTAATTTCCAAATACAGTAGTAATCATTTGACAAAGTCCCCACATCCTCTGATATGATCTTCCTAAGCCTTCAAATGAGTCAAAGTGAATTACAGCTAATGGGTAAATCATTTAATGGGGAGCCGAGTTTGACAGTAGAATTGGATTACAAACCAATGCTAAAAGCAGAGCCAGAACAGCTGTTTTAGATAAAGCGTACACATGGGTCCTCCCTTTGTGTCCTCACTCCCTCCTCCTCCCTTCCTCTAAAATACAAACTGTCCTCACCCCGCCGCTCCTCGACTGAGCTGCTCTAACCACTCGCAGATACACTCTTCAAAGTAGCCAGCGTTTGGCCCAGATAACATGTTTAGAGTGGAAACTTACTAAAAGTGGTCATAAGGCTAGCGCTGTATAAGAAAAAAAATAAAAGCGTAAAAATTATAAATATATTCTAGCTTAAAGCTACAGGCTGTCCTCCGTAACATCTGTGCAGCAGCAAGTTCAGCACTCAGTCAGATCCTTGTATTTGTGTTCCACATGAAAGAGTTTTAATAAAGCCTCCTTGTCAGCACGTACAGTAATATCTGTCTGTCAAAGCTGATCTGAGAGCCTGCTGGTTTACAGAGGCCAGAGAGGCCCCCCTCGGTGACCACCTGACCAGAGTCAGACGGGAATAGCTAGTTAGCCCACCGGGTACAGGTGGACCGAACCGGACCCACTAGAGTGTTTGTCACACAGAACCATCTGAGAAGACGTCATAGAAAAATGTGAAAGGTGATTGAATCAACCATTTGTCAATCAAACTCCTTTATCAAAGTGAGGTCAGTAAAAACATATTTTTCGTCGAGAAAAACCTTCAGTGTCGTTGTTGGCTGTTCTTAAGAAATACTCTCCAGTTCTGATAGAACTGATGCGCCTGAAGCCTCTACACTAATTGTTGTTTAGAATGAACAGTCGTGTAGTCTTGCACACACCTAAGCCCCGCCCCTAGCTGCCAGCGGCTCCTCACATTACATTTAGCTGACGCTTTTATCCAAAGCGACTTACATTTTTGCTCTATACACCGTAGACACAGCAACCGGGAGCAATTCAGGGTTAAGTGTCTTGCTCAAGGTCACAACGACATGGACTAGCGGAGCCAGGGCTCGAACCACCGGTCCTCTAATTGAAAGACGGGCATGCTAACTACTGAGCCACAGTCGCCTTCACAGGACGCTGATTTAAAGTAAAATGACAAATAAGTTACACAGAACGAGACACAGAACAACGTGCAAAAGACACCGAAAAATGACTAAAAAGAGATACAAAACAACCACAGAGAGTCTGTGTCTCTTGCTCCAATAAAGCTTGCGTTGGGGCCATTTCCATGTCTGTGTCCGGGAACCAATTCTTTAAATTTGTGCCTGTCACACATTTTAACCTATTTTACTAAAGTGCCCCCGTTCTTTGAATCTGAGCCCCAGTCTGCCCCTCCCCCTCCCGTTCACAAGTCCCCCCACCCCCTGCTGGTTTTGAAGCAGGTTACAGATGAAGAGAGGAGTTAACAAGCTGAATGTTTTCTTGTTTCACAAATCCGGTTGTTTTGGATCTCGCTGGGATTTAAACCCCCACCGCACCTCGTCGCCGGGAGGCTGAAAGTCAAAGTTCATTTGAGCGGGTCGACCTCCTCGTCCCCTCTCCTCCGGCTTCTCCCTCCTTTGATCTGCTGGAGGACCTCAAGACTTCCTGTCCACATGTGTAGGTGCTACTTTGTAGTGACAATGCTCCTTTAATTTCCTTCGCTCTCGTAAACGGTGGTCCCTCTCGGCTCTGCTTTGCATTAACCTCCATGTTGTCACCTCTCAGAGGCACCTTCGGTATCTGGCTTCACTCTCCTCACACTCATCTCGTATCAGAGCAGCAACACTCTGAACCAACGGGTTCCTTTCTAAAGCACCATGCTTCTCAACTGTTAAGTGCATTACAGCCACAAGCTAATTTTTCACAGGCTTTTTAGCAGGAGAAAGTGCTCGACGACGGGGTGAATGAGACACGTGTCACATGTGAGGAATGAGATGAGTGCCAGAATCATTTTAAATAATATGTTGCAATCACGGTATGATCAATTATGAGGCTAATATCCAACTGCCTTATCACTTACCTGTTACCTGTATTTAATTTAACTCAACTGTACATAAGTTCTTCTTTTGGCATGGTTCATTACATTACATTTAGCTGACGCTTTTATCCAAAGCGACTTACAATAAGTGCATTCAACCATGAGTACAAACTCAGAACAACAAGAATCAAGAAAGTACAATTTCTTCAATAAAGTTAAACTACAGAATGCTATCAGTAAGTGCCATTTAAGTGCTACTAAAGTGCTACTACGGTGTTACCTTCCTTATTCAAGGTGTAGTCGAAAAAGATGTGTTTTTAGTTTGCGACGGAAGATCGCACACTTGCTATTTGTTTATACTTCGCAGTAATTTCACTGTTTATCCTGCTTCTGGAAATACTGTCCACATCACAGTTACATGACTGATATATCAGAGCTGCAATTACTCTACCACATGCATATTCCGTATATTGGTTTTATATTTATTTTTTATATATATATATATTTATATTATATATATATTATATATATATTATATATTATATTATATATATATATATATATATATTTATATTTTATTTTGGACATTAACTCATTTGGTAACTTTACTTTAACCCTCAATTTGGCATTTATACACCGTATGTAAAAATCGAATAGACGGTTTATAGAATACTATAATATAGGTGTAAGCAAATATAAGAGTATACATAAGTATAACTCCTCCTGTCTGCATCCACAAGCGGAGGCCGCTCTATAAACAAAGACTGTATATAAGATGTGGACGTAGCCGCCGTGAGGTCACTCATTGGCTTGTGGGCTACAGTTTTGGAGCCTTGAGTTCGGCATGTTAACTGTCGCCATCTTGTTTTTTTGTTGTTTTTTTTGAGTTAAGTACGACCGAACATGAAATAAGACTTTTAGGAGACCAAAAATCTAACAATTAAATGTCATGAACTGAAAAACACACTGTGAGGGGGTTAAAGATGGAAGACATAAACACTGACAACTCCCAGACCGGACAATTTCGTGGTAGTGACCTGTCAACTTATTGGCTTCATCATCTATTTTATTCTAAATGGGACCATCATTTACTGAATGAACATCGTGTTATAGAAGAAGACTTGAGACTAGACATTGAGAACATAAACTCATGGTCAAAATGTTTACTGAGGTAATAATTCAAGTAGGAAGTATGCATTTTCTCATTAACTTACAATCTGACTTATTATTATAACCAGAGGAGTTGCCCCTGATGGGCAGTAGAAAGAATAGCAGTTCATAAATGATTAATGGGGATTTAAAGTAAAGGGTCACAATTCATTGTTAAATAAATCTACACGCAAAATCAAATACATCACTCTAATGGCAAGTTATGAAACCAGCTATGACACAATATGCTGGATGACAATAAAAGATATTAAAAAGAATATATCACATTCAAGAACTCTAAAAATAATGGTGTTGATTAAATTAACTTTTAAAATGAATTTGAATAGAAAACTTTGAATCTTAAAACTGTAATTTTCTTTTATAAATTCTGACAAAACGTACGTCTCGCTCTGGCCCCAGTGGCAGGTGAACAGATGACAACAGCCTACATGAAGGATGAACTAAAGAAACTAAACCAGAAGGCAGAGTTACCCACATTACTTTAAAATTAAATTAAATGGTGCCTCAACCTTCCAAAAAAAACAACTGACAAATGAATCACTGAGATAACTTGAATGCAACTCTTTGCTGGCACTAATCTCTTTTACAGTCTTCACAGAGAGTGGGCGCCACATGAAAAGTCCAAAATGATATGCTGCCTTAACTTTGCTGCTGTCAGCTCGAAACTTGTTGCAAATAAACGGAGACGCAGCACTCACCCACGCAGTCGCAGCACTCCTCCCAGAGGTTCCCCAGACACAACATGCACTCTTTACAGCAGGAACAGTTCCCATCTGACGGGCGACACTGGCACAGCTCCTGCAGGGGACACACACCGCACAAACATACAAATCAGTAACATATAAAACAGAACCAAAGAGCATCACGGATCCAAAACACTTCTGTAAACAAAATGTAGCCCTTATGGTTCTGATGTCCGTTTTGTTCCACTTTTGAATTGCTGGAAGAAAAAAAAATGATTCGGCCAGAAATTCAGAAGTCTGGAAGAATGCTGATAATATGGAGTCGAGGAGCAGATATTGGACATGATACCTTCATGGCTCTAAATTAGGGTTATCATTTGTGTTGAGTTAACATTGGCTTTACTACCTCAGTGTTTGGTGTCCCACAGATCCCACTGCTGCACTGTACGTTTTTAGATAATAGGAATAATTGAACATATTTTTCTTTTAAATGTTCTAAAGACCCCAAACAGAAGTATTGTTCCATTTCTTGTAGCGGACTGAAAATCATGTTAAGGTGCCATTTGTTAAACAAAATTAAGAAAATTATTGAGGTGTTTTTAAGCTGTTAAACATTAAAGTCAAACAGGGTGAATACAAACAAGTAAACTCAGCAGGGAACACCTGAACCGAGCAGCAACCAGGTGTAACCTCCACATTGTGTTACATTTCAAAGACAGTGGTGTTTTTAGGCTTTATTATTTAATGTTAGTCAGCCTGAGATGCCAATAGTTTTTGCCTTTTACAAAAAATCCATTTAAAAATGCTGTCATGAGAAAAATTGTTCCTCCCGAGATGGTCAGTGTAATTCTAAGAAAATTTGAAAATGCAACCGTCCATCACACATTAAAGTTAAATGAAGAATACATTTCATGCTAAAAGATCCCGGTCTGATGGGTGCAGCAGCAGCGTTATAACTCACACAGCAGACAGAACACAACATGTAGACGCACGCAACACGTAGACGCACGCAACACGTAGACGCACACAACACGTAGACACACTGTACAAACAGGACTAGGACACACACACAGAGCAACAGCTGCAGTCTGCTTCATGTTGTACAGTAACTATTACTGCATGACATGTGGCATGCGTGGCATCTATAGAAGTATGCAAAATCGTAATAACTGTGAACAAAATAAACCTTGAAAGTATTTCAATTCAGGACCACAGCGAGTTTGGACACATCCCACTTCACAGTATTCAAAACTTTTTCTTGAATGTTTTTTACACGCTCAGTATCTGAAGTACTGTACTTAACGCAAGTACAAATTAAGGTACTTGTACTTTACTTGAGTGTTTCCATCTTATGCTACTTCACACTTATACAATACATCTGCTTTTTAACTGCACTACATTTGTCTGATAGTTATAGTTACATTATTTGTAAAACATAAAATAATCATTGTTACAGATGAAACCAACCAACAGTTTATACAGTTGTTAAAATACATACATAGAGCTATTTTGCAGCATGAGTACTACTGCTGATAAGACTTTAACTTGTAACAGTCTTTTTTTCATTGTCGTATTATTTGCAGTCTTTTGGGTGCGTTTCCTGTCTTCTTTTTTTTTTACCTCAGAATAGATTTGGATCATCAAGCCTGACTGTATGATCGTCTTACTGCTCTTTGCTTAAATGCACCTGTGTAACCAGAACTCAGTGACTACAACGTTATTATAGCTGGTTGTTATAAACCAGAACGACCGACCAAAAACGCACTGACTATATTAAACAATCGATCAGCTATCAGCCATAACCGCTCTGACCCAAAAAGATCCAGATTAAAGTTTTTGGTCAATGTCGTTATAACATTCAGTTTTCATGCCATCAGTAACATTCATGTTACCTTTCTGATAAAATTATCCAATAAGGCTCATGCTGTATGGAAGACAAACGCTTCACGTTTTTATTTATTTAATAGTAGCCAAAAAAACACCATCAAAACCATATAAATAAAAACTGAATATGAAAATGCTCATCACAGGTCTCCCCCAGTTTGAATTAAAGACATTCCAATAAGAGAAACTTAACGGATTCAAATTTCAAACAATTAGTTTCTAAACATACAGTCAGTGTCCTGTAACACAAGTATCACACAGATAACACAAGTAAGATGAAACTTAATAGAAGTAGAATACATAAATAAATAACTGAGACTGAACCTCAACTAAATGCTGAAAAGTTGAGGCATGAGAGAAAATGTATGATCGCTGCATCCCGACATCAAGTCCAAGTGCCGGGTCTCAAACCTGCGGCTCAGACATATTTAGTACAACAAACAAACTGCTTATTAGAAAGTAAAGACAAGGCAACAGTGAAACTAAAACAAGGACTGCTGATTTTGATTTAGCTTTGTTATGAAATGTATGCATGTAAGAAGTATGTTCATCCGATTTATTTAATAATTTATTTAATTAATTTCTTGCAATTTCTTACGTACAGATCTTTTAATTTTTCTTCATAGGCACAGGCGGGGGGAAAAATGGCTCTTGCAGAGAACTTCTCTTGTAGCTTTTTATAGATGGAAGGTAATATTATTACAAGAGATTCTGCAAGCATCCAAAAAACATCCAACCTCTGCTGATCCCATAACTCTTCAACAAACACTAAAATAGCTTCATTCCTCAACGTCAGTTGGTCTCGGGGGACGTCGAGACAGTGAAGGCAAAGCAAACTCAAAACGTGTAGGTGGGGTTGAAAAGTGGGTCTCCCCCCCACTCGGTTCTCTCCTGACACAGAACAGGGAGCACATTCCTCCAAGTCAAGGTCACTGCGATGAGGGAGGTGGGGAGGGGGAAGGACAGAGGGAGAAGAAAACACCTGGAGAACAGAACATGGCTGCTCCCTTCAACCCCAAACACACTCCCTCCCTTCTTTTTTCTCCCTTCAGCCTTTTTTCCTCGCCCTCACGTCCCCCCTCCCTCTTTACTCTTCCCTTTTGCTTTCTTTTCTATTTTTCTCCTTCTTTATATCTTTGCGAGGCCATCTCATTCACAACAACAGTCCTGGCAATGATGAAAGGCTCTCCAGTGACTCACCAAGTGAGGGATTGCGAAACCACACACAGTTCACTTAATCACCAGCCTCTCAATCCCCAAACCTCTGATCAGGATCTGACCCTGTGAGTAATTATGACTCTCTAAAGGTGGAATTATATCTATTAAAAAAAGAAGCTGCGTTTGCTGCTCCAGTTAAAAACATGCATCTCAAATTTCCCCCCCAAAAATTGTGAAGAATTAATGGAAATAAAAAGACACTTTAACAGACATGAAGGCTGTGTCAGTAACTTCCTGGTATCTTAACATACATAGTTAAACAAACAAGGTATAATATATATTTTCAGAGCCAGGCTAGCTGGCATAAACTGCTGTGAGTTTATTCTCGATGACTACCTTCATTTTTAGTGTAGAAACATGGCTAGTGTTGATCTTCTCATCTAACTAACTCTGATCTAATAAAGTGGCTTTCCACAAATCTCAAATTATTCCTTTAAAAAAAAGAAACATTCCAAATAGGGCTGGGTGATATGGCTAATGAATTATATCAGGACATCGTTAGGCTATGCCACAATACACAATATGTATCTTGTCTAAAATAAAATGATTGCTTGATTTAACCCTTTGATAATCATACCAACGGAATCATTCTAACAAACTAATCAGAATTTGGAGGGAAACTAAATCTTAAAGCTTGTATATTATATTTATTCAAGTTTGAAATTCCTCAACAGAGTGTCCTGATATTGTGTTCTGTCATTTTGAAGTCAAATAGGGATTTCAAATGTTTTTTTTAATAGCCAGATACTCGCTTTCACCGTAACACCTAGTATATGAACGGATAACAAAACAAAGTGGAGATAGAGCGCGAAGAATTGTTCAAACATACAACCATAAACTGAAACTTTAAAAGGACATCAGAGCGCCATCAACAACATTGACAAATAAAAGTATGTTGGATGTGGAGCCTGTTCACTGAGGCAGAGCCGGTTAGGACGTTTTCATTGGTACGACTGAAACAATCGGAAGTTCGCTTGTCCACATGAGAGTAGGTGTCGTACATCAGGATCGCACACTTTTTCTGCCTATGAAAGGGACCAGCCCCTAAATGCAGGAAGTAACTCTGGGTATCCACTGTACTCATTTGTCAATATTTTGTTCATGGTTAGAATATTTCCCACTCAAGCTAACACATTCCTGTAAACACTTTAAAAGTCACGAGTCTAAATAGCACACATGCAGAAAACTATAAAAACTGAACTACAAGCATAAAAAGCAGCCAAAACTTTTCATCCAAAAACGGTTAACACGTAGAACATTTTGTTTGAGTTAATGAAACATTTATCAAGCAAAACATGGCAAATATTCCCTGGTTCCAGCTTCACCAATGTGTCTTATTGTCTTATGGGATAGTCAATTTAATTGAGTTTTGGACAGTTGGTTGAACAAAAGAATTCAAAGACGTCACCACGGTTTGAAGAAACTTGTGACAGGCGTTTTCATTCACAACTACGACAATAAACCGGTTAAACAATCGCAAAGCCATGACAAAAAAAAAACAAAAACGTCCTCACTGAATTGGATGAGGTTATCTCAACAACTTTAAGAGCTCCCATTAGACTTCCCTCAAGCGGGAGCTGCTGTAATCAGTCAAACGTCAGCTGCAGCGAGACAAAAGGACTCCGGAGGGAAAGTGAACATGTGCCGCCTCGTCCTGCCGAGCGACCGCTGCGGTGTGTTCACTGTGAAAGTGGCCGCCCCACCCTGCGGAACAACTAGGCCTGGACAGAGGCAGCTTGTGAATCTCTGCACCGAACTGTACAATTCCCTCAGCCAACCTCCCCCAACAGACACACACACCTCCTCCTGACCCGAGCCTCCCCTCCCTCCTCTCAGGTTCTCCCACCCTCAGGGGTTTTGGGGGAATTCAGACAAATGACTTGAGATGGCAGCAGAGCGTAAAAGCGAACGCCGGACCGCAGATCCCACTAATCACAAGCAACATGGAGCTTCTAGAGCGGGCCAAGAGGCCGGAGAAGCTTCTCCTTCGCGGCACACGCACCATCGCTCTCGCCCCTGACAGCTATCGAGTCGCGAAAGCTACAGAGCTGCAATGATTCATCAGGATAAATAAGCCACCTGGAAGTAAAGGAGAACAAGCCGTAACCAACAATATTCAAATTGGACAGGAGGAGCAGAAGCTGGTGGTTTTGGTAGCACGAAGTCTGCACACTGTAATCTGAGAAAAGAACCATGAGACACTTTGTTTCCTGTGAAGATGGACTTTTTTCTTTTAGACTGGAAATTGTGTCTTGGTTCAAACTTCAAATTTGCGGAACGTGCAGTTTGCAAAATGTGAAACAGATATACGAGTTGATAGGGATAATGTATAATTAACCATTAATAGGACAAAGTTGACCAGATTTCTGGTTCAAGCTTTTCAAATGTGAGAGTTTGCTCTTTTCTCTCTCTAAAATCATTGTAAATGAAATATATCTGTGTTTTTCTGTTTAAAACAAGCTAATCAATGGACTGTGGCACAATTTTCAAAAAGGCACTTTAGTGAACAAAACAATTAACAGATTGTATGGGAAGTCAAAATCAACTTTTAAGTTTTTAACTAAGTGACAGAGACTCAAGTGGCCTAAAACAAAAAGCAACAGATACTACAATTGCGTTATTGTGTTTCTGAAGTTGCATCTTGAATATATTCAGAGATTTTTCATCATTAAATGTATTTTTAATGGTTGCTGCTTTACAAGGTACATTTAGAGGAATACAGCATATTTGAAGCATTTATATCCTGCATGTTTTTGTTGTGTTTTTAATGGCTGCAGCAAGGCAAGTTTCCCTTGAAGCAACGTTACAATTTAGTGAAGGTTAGGTTTACTTTTCCAAATGGACCTTTTTCAGAAATCTGAACCACGAAACTAAGGAAGGTCGTATTTGCACATTTTGTGGTGCTCAACCAAATCAGCACAATCGGAGCACAACAGCAAAGTATTGCCAAATGTCGAAAAACACACCAGAGCAGTGGCAAAGTGCGGCCAAGCTGCCAAGCAATGTCTATGGAAAGATGTAGTGGCTGCTCATAGCGGCCGTTTTGATAATTAGGCGAAGGGCGGCCAACCTAAAAGCTGGGAATAAATTAACTTTTAGCGACAAAGTGCAGCCAGAAAATGCCTGCAGCCCAACCAAACCCAACGGGATGCCTTAACTAAAGTTGTTTTTTCTTTTGTCTGACCAACAGTCGAAAAACCAAAGATATTCAGTTTACATTTGATTTATCAAGAGAGAAAAAGATCAAATCCTCAAAGATATGATTGGCATTTTGCTTAATAATGGATGTAAGCAATTGATAATTTAAATTGCAGATACATTTTTTGTTTATTGGGAGGTCTTTTTGTGGTAAAAATGCACATCTTAAGCGCCGTTATACGGGGATCATGAACAAATACCAAAAAAGAATCCGAAAAAAATTATTATAAATTCATTAACCCGCCGTTTCAGCTCTAATTCAAAAAGCTCAACTTCCTGTGCCATGAATCTGGTCCACCTCAACTTCCTGCAAAATAAAAAACTAAGAACAACCTGTAGTTCACTCACACAGTAACTGAGGTCAAACAGGTGAACGGCCACTGACGTTAAATACAGTACTTTAAAAGAAGTTAATGGGAGAGGCCGGTCCACTAGACACACAGGTCACACAAACACACACACACACACACACACACACACACACACACACACACACACACAGAGAGAAAGGACAGAAGACAAGCAGCAGCTCAGACTTGACAGGTGGTGCAAAGATAGGCCGACACTTCTCGTCATGGTTTTCCCTAAAAAATAACAAAAATGCATGACAGAATTTGTGTAAAGTAGCGGCGCACCTCACCCACTGGGCTTCAGACGAGAGGGAAAAAGTGACACAAAGGAAGTGATGCCAGAAAGTCAACAAGAGTCAGAGGAGTTGATGTGGAAATAATAAAGGAAAGCTCACATCAAAGAATAAGTGTTCCCTGAAAGTGACTTGCAGGGGCCATACAAGTCCGTGGTACAAGCAGGTGTGCATGAAGCTGGACGTTTAGATCACATCTCTGCTGCTCGCTCGGGGAAAACCTTCCCTCCAGACTTCACTCGGCTTATCGAAGGAATGCATTTGAATTCTTCACAACAGATTCTATCTTTGTTCTCCGATCCAGTTCTCCATCTCCGTCAGGACAGATTCTAACTTAACTTTGGCTCCAGCTGGCTGTTGTTTTTATGTGAAGTATTTGCACAAAACTGATGTTACAACAGAGGAGGCATACTTTGTGTAGTTTTGAGTCTGTCCTGCCAGTTTATTGCTCATTTAAAATTGGATTAAAAGAAGTATTTGACTCTGAACTTGAATTTAACTGGCTGCAGGCGACATTTAATTTGTGTTCTGATCAACAAAAACAACAATTTCCGCTTACACAAAACAGCTGTGACACTGTTGGATGAAAAGCTCAAATTTGGCTGCACTCATGTAGAAAGTTCCCACTTTTATCTACAGAAAAGATCAGCTTATTTGTCTGCAACCACAACGCGTGTTTGTTTGAGCAGTGATGTAGAGAACAAACACCAACAAACAGAACTTCATTCGTTAAAGTCCAAATTTAAAGTATGAAAGAGGACATTTAGTCAAGTGGTTTGAGTTTGGGTCGGTTTCTTTGATTGGGAGTCAGAATCTTGGTGCAGCTATGTTTCCGAAACGGGAAGGAGTCGTTCGTGGTCCAAACGTTGTGTAAATCCAACACTAAGAATCCAACGCTCCCAGTGAAAGTGTGTTTATAGAGTGTGTGAAAACCATGATGTCCTTTACCTGGATGAGACACTTGCTGACGTCGCTCGCACAGAGGGCTTTGTTGCAGCCGGAAGTCAGAGACAGTCCTGATAGGAGGAAGAGGAGAGCGGCAGCGGCGGGGAGGATCAGCTGACCAGGCCTCATCCTGACAGCTCACCAGCACTGCACTTGAAACACCTACATCAACACGAGACACAGGACAGGACCTCAGGGACCAGCACAAATAAACAAAACTTCATCACTGACATTCCACAGGAGGAAAAAACTGCAGTTGGTGAATAATATAGATATAGATACAAAGTGGTGCATCATGGTAAAACTGCACTTTTACTTTTTTTTAGATTCCTCATACCGAGATGGGGCTCTTTTTGTTGTTGTTGCTCAATACAGATCTCAAAAAGGTAAATCGGTTTATTGTTTTGAATCCATCAGAATCAGAACCATTTATTTGCCAGGTATGTTACACATACGAGGAATTTGTCTTGGCGGATGGTGCGTACATTAGACAAACAACAACAATCAACACAGTGCATACATAGAAACATATTCAATTTACAGTAGACTATAAAATAAAGTGCACAGGCAAACAGATAACAGTGATCCTGAGCAGATTTTAACACTTAATAATTATTGTGTTATACCTTAATACACACAGTGATGTGAAATCTTAATTCCAATGCTAAAAAGGGCCACAGAGTGAAGCAACAATGACACACACACATAAATATATATATATATATATATATATATATATATATATATATATATATATATATATATATATACATATACACACACACACACACACACACACACACACACACACACACACCACATTTCTAAGAGGCCTGCGTCACATTTCATTCAAAGCCAGAGCTCACCCGCGTTACTGTGGGATAACAACACACACATCTGGCAACATCAGCTTCTTATCACCTATTTCTCCCAATGTTTAGCGCGCGGTCACGCCGTCTTAATCCTCTGCGTTTAACGCCGGCGCCACTTTGCTACACATCATTAATTACACTCCACATGACGGAGATAAAACATGTGAGAAACATTAGCTCCCTCAGTCACGAACGCGTTTCTTCACCTTTTTTGGGCTCATCGCTAACACCGAAACTTTGTTTCACTCGCGCGCAGCCACGAGAGTCGACTGTAGGAAACAGAGACATAATAAAAACAGAGAAGGAGTTTGAAACTCACCACAACGCCGTTTACAAGTCCGAGACTTTTCTTTTCCAAAGGGAGAAAGGCTGCTTTCTCTTTGAACTTCTCCAGGATGGTGTTGCCTCTGCCGCCGCTCAAGTGTCCACTGTGTCCAGAGGGCGTCAGTCCCTCCGCAGCAGAAAGCGACAGGCAGTCGGGCGCCTTAAAGGCACACACTCCATTTTATATCCAACGTCTGAGGAGGAGAGCGCCGGGCCTCAGGACTCTCACTCACACACAAACACCAGAGGGTCTTCAGTGTAACGGACACGCATTATCCGACTCACCGCACCATGAGCGCCACCAAGAGACAACATTTACACGTGCGCCGTCCTGGAGTTTTGTGTGCGTAAAAACGTCTCCGTTTGTCTCCTTTTAGCTCAGACTAAATTGCCCGCCAGCTAAAGTGGGCTCTGTTTGAGCCTCTTTTACACAAGCAATTCTTTCCCGAGCCACCCCCCATCCCATTAAACAGTCCTTTGTCTCCTGTCTTAACAGCGGCCTTGTGAGTGCGCTCATTAGGTGAGAAAAGGGCGATTCGGAAGCTGTGAAGTGGTGCAGACTTCCCGCTGAGACGCGTCCACCCCCTGAGCTCCTCTTGGGCGACTAGTCCGAAACTTTCCCTCTGATGGTTCATTTCACTCCACAGGTGTCTACACGTGTTGTCTTTCATCAAAACACCACAGCAGGCCCCACTTCCTGCCGACCAGGCATACATGAAGGTCAGCGAGTAATCGAGGCTTTCAAGGCCTTTAAACTTGAATCGGATTTAGGAGTGACTTTACTTAGAAAAGTACATGTGAGCCGAGAAAACAACTAAAAAAGTCCTCTTTAAACACCATAAAGATTATTCTTGTATCCTATTATTAGGAAATTAGTTTGAGTCTGAATTATGAAGTTTAGTTATGTTAGTATTGTTCCAGGTGGAGGTTATACTTTTGAAAATACACTCATGTAGTTTTGTCTGAGAATGAGGTGACAGATTGTGCTTCTCCCTGCATTTAGTTGAGGCCAATGACCAAGAACTACAAAGGTTTTATACATGAAACGTTGTATTAGCCCCTGAAGACGATTATCTAAATGCAATGAATCCTAGTGATGTGTCCTTTCATGTCGAGGCTTCGATGCGCGTGTCGAGTAATCCAGGTAGATTTTGGTGAAACGCGTATTGAGGCTTGTGTCGATGACGTATGTGGTGACGTTCGAAGCCTCGCGAGCCGGCCGTACCACGTGACTGATTCAGAAAATGGTTCGTGGGTTTGCCGTGCGATTTGAAATATAAGGGTCAGCGAAACTCAATGGATTTCCCCCTTCCTCTCTGTACCCAGCTCCATGTGTGCCTGTGAAAGGGTATTTTTTGTAAAGAAGGCGAAATAGTCTCAAAAAGCCCAGCACTGTGGAAAAGTTATTTTTTTTTATTCAAAAATTGGACACATCAAGGATGGACTAACGGAGCCGAGACTCGAAACAAGTCGGATATTCTAACCACTGACCCACAGTCACATCACAACCCTCTCCCAATGTGTTTCGAGTTTTGATTTTGACCCCGCCATTATATCATAAAGATAGACACAATATTAATAAGTTAACAATTGATGTATTGGCGTCACAAACATAATTTATTCAATGTAAAGCTTCACACACCAAAGCCATGGTGTCGTTATGATCACTCTGCTTGTTTTACATGTATTGTCCACTTGGTGGCGCAATAGAGCAAATTAAGCTCCAATGAAGCTTCGGCCCATGAGCGAACCAACTGGATGGAAAGCTTCAATGCTTCAGGAAGCTTCATCTCGCCATCACTAATGAATACCCAACAGCATGCAGTACCTGTGTGTGTACTAAGCAAGTTTTGTCTTTCAAAAAACGTGGAAAAATAATTAAGTTATTTTACTTTAGTGACAGTAACAATAGCGCTGTATAATACTCAATACAGGTTAAACATCTGCATTAAACATATTTTACTTAAGAGTACATACATTGGCTAGCAGGTTATGGAAAACGTACTTAAGTATCAAATGTAAAAGTACACAATGCAAAGCAGCAGCATTGAGATACTTTTATCATTAATTATATTATTGGAATTTAACTGATGCAATAATATGTGTGCAGCTTTTTAATATGGTTAAAGTCCCTGACTATGAATGACACTGATGGTTGATATTTAAGGAGCTCCACAACAATCTGATCAGTATCATCACTGCAAGCTTAATAAACTGACTGCGAGGTCAGTGTAGTGTGCAGTGCCATCTCGTGGCTGAGAATAATACCGCTGCAAGAGAATAATTAAAGAAGAATTTGAAATGTTAAAATCATGCATCATTTCTTGTTGGGCTGCAAGGCATGATTATCTTAATTAACAATTTGTTTTAATTGGAAAAATGCCCATTATAATTTCTCAGAAGCTTGAATTTACTTGTTTTGTCTAACAAACACCCAAACTATCTATCTATCTATCTATATATATATATATATATATATATATATATATATATATTCAAATTGCAGTGACTTCAAAATAGAGAAAAGCAGCAAATCCTGAATGTTGATAAACTAAAACAATTATGATCAATAATAAAAGTTTGACTTGGCGATAAATCTTCCAATTGTTTCAGCTATAATTTATTGTGCAGCCTTAAAATGAATGGCACTGTAACCAACACATAATTTCACAACAAATAAAATTTATTCAATTATATATTACAAATATGTACATGTCATGTAACAAGTAAATATTAAAATAGACATTTTTTAGAACTATCGTTCAAAAAGGCATTATGTTGAAAAAATAGGTTTTGTTGTGATCTCACATTGAAACTGTAAAAGTATGTTTTTTCCCTCGGAAGCCACAACAGACTTTAATGTGCTCGAGACAGAATGGACAACACATGAGGAGTGAGGCCGCAGAAAGAGACATAACACAATGGCGCAAAAAAAGAAGAAGCTGTAACACGTCAGTAAACCTCACAATTAAGTCCACAGTACAGCTTTTTGGGGAAAAAGTACAAACAACGCAACGCATGCACAGCATTTAATTGCCAAAGTCAAAAAACACCAGCTGTGGCGTGGAACTCCAGATGAGGAAGGAAGAAACGGTAAAAACAAAAAACACAACATAAGCAAACACATGCTTAAGATTTTAAGCCAACAACAACAAGAACATCACAGACGAAGAGGACACTTGATATAAAAACCAACTTTGGTCCATTAAAACATGAGACAGAACAAGTTTACAATCAAAATATCTATTATTTTTTGTTTTTACAAGTTTAAAACAATAATTACATGGCTATATACAAATGCACAATTTTTTATGTATAAAATAAGTTACAAAATTAAGAGCACGGTCTGTACACAATGTATGAACACTCACTTTGAAAACAATTGAACTCTCAGTTGTGCGACTGCTTGATGAGGAGCAGTCGCAGGTGGTGGTAGTCCACACGTTGCTTCTTGCTGCAGCTCTTCGCCCTGGACCGCCCCAGCTTTTGGTCTCTGCTCCCTGGGCTCCGACTGTGGTCTGGACCCCCTTGTTCTCAGCGAGGAACAGTCGGCCTTCGTTCCTCGTCCTTGTGGTGGCGTGCCGGTTTGGACTGCAAGTTCGCTGGAGTCAACTCATCTTTCCTGAATGCTCTTTTTTTTTATACCACCGCCACATTTTAAGTGCTTCACATTTTTCATTTCACTTCCTCAAATGTGCGGGCTGCCTCTCGTGTCCGTGGTACGGCGGACACTGTGGCAAAGCACGTCTGTCCTACAGCTCATATCGGGGTGAGGTCAAAGTCGTCGTTGACCTCCACGAGTGGGATGTAGAACTCTGGAATCTCAAAGATGCTGGTGGACTTGTTGGTGGCGGGGTCCAGCTCCTGCAGCTTGAGCTGCCACTCCAGACGCTGCACGGCGTTCAGGGCCGCCGCCTCGTGCTGCTGCCTCATCAGAAGACACGTCTGTGGAGGGAAAAGGTACATTATCTCAAATGCCAGTATGAACAGGAGGAATGATTACATGTAATAAAACCTCTGTATTACGGTTTTACAGGTTACCTGCCAAAAAAAAACCCACTCAAGACTTGAATAAAAGGGAACCTCCCAGCCGTAAACAATGGATGAGCAATGTAAAAGATATGCGATGGAGGTCAACCCTGTGGAATAAGGTGGAGAACTTTCCCATAAAACAGGAAAAATGGATCAACTTCCTTACAAGCAAAGAGAACAAAGTCTCATCTGGATCTGAAATCCACACTGAAGGTAGTAGACCAGGAAATGCATCCCCACTTGGTTCACATACTTTGTTTGGATCTCCTGCAGGTTTTACTTTCCTTTTAAAAAGAGACCATCACAATCAGGTTACAACCGTAGCGTGATGAAATCAAAGAAACATAACAGGATAACCTGATAAACTGTGGCATCCAGAGTGTTTACGTTTTAAGAAGGGTTGCACCAGAGGGAATCAAACTGTGAGCTCAGTTTACGGGCACAGAGAAAAACATCTGCTGCACAATTGTTTGTTCAGGTAATGTTTTCAGCTCTAGACTGCCGCCAGCCCTGACTCAGGGGTTTCCTGATGTCGAGCTCATTAGCTGAGGTGACGAGAGCCTCAGCTAATGATTCTTCTGATTCAAGGATGAATACAACTACATGTACAAGTTGTTCATCAGTAACACCAAGCAGATTACTGCTAAAATGATTTATTTGTTCTGGATTAAAAGCATTTTTTGCTCAGTTCACAGAAAGGCAGCACCCTCTATCTCAGCGGTCCCCAAACCCCGGGCCGCGGCCCGGTACCGGTTCGTGGGTCCCTTGGTACCGGGCCGCAGAGAAAGAATTTATAAAGAAAAAAAGAAAGTCGGAAAAATGTTTTATTTTGAAAAGAGACCAGATACATCAGTCTGTGCGTAGCCTCAAACGTAACATCTTGACACATGTCAAATGGTTACGTGATACGCTACCCCAAAAATGAAACTTAAAAGACGGTTTCAACTCTGCTGGTGTTAAAATCAAGCCAGAGTATACTGAGATCGGCAAAAAAGCTCTGAAATCCTGCCTCCATTTCAACATCCTGTCTTTGTGAAGCGGGTTTTAATGAAGTTACAGAGTGCAATAAAGGTTTAAGTTACGGAGTAGAGTCAGTAGACTGGACATAAACAGACGGTCTTTTTCTCCCGTCACCCCGAGACGGGACCGGCTCGTAGCAGAGAAACAAGCTCAGGGCTCCACTAATTTGGCGTAATGGTGAGTTGTATCTTTATGCACTCTATAATTGTCTTCATGCCGGTCGTATTACGTCATATATTTCACGTCATATATTTCACGTCATATATTTCGCCCACACCGTGAAGGACGGTCCGCGAAAATATTGTCTGACACAAAACCGGTCCGTGGCTCAAAAAAGGTTGGGGACCACTGCTCTATTTGACTATGTGACACCACAGGTGGAAATAATTATTAGCCAGTTAACAGACCACCGTTCAAGTAAACAGCTCACATTGAATCAGAATCTCCTTATCTGTGCAAGTAAATGCAGGATCAGTGACCGGCTATACACTTTTCTTATACTTTTTTTTTTTAAACAGTATGATGTGTACTCATACTGAATTACATTATTTCTTGGATCCCCGTTCAGATTAAATCTAGCGACGCGGATGCAGCCTTAAGAAATATTAAACCGGGTGTTTTTGAGGGCTGGAAAGCAAATCTAAATTAGAGCTGCGAGCAGCTGTGAGCGGGTCCTCGCTTATTCCGGCACATTTGGGGTAACCGGCATGTCGGTGACTCGCCCAGTTCAAACAGTACACACCGGTTTCAAGTATGAACATTTCACATACCAGTCTCTGCTTTTGGCAGGTGACAAAATTGAATATTCACATTGATGTTGACAAATGATGTTGAAGGTTGATTGTTCACATTGATGTTGAAGGTGCAGCGGACGGCGCTACTTACATCTCATGGTGACTAACTTGACTAATTCTGTTAAGAAAATGCCTGCTGAGTAAATTATTTCCCCAAAATGGCCGCCCATACAGGAAGACTTATTGTGCATGAAGAGAATGCAACATACACTTGGCATCATGTTTCTCTACGTGAAGAGTAGAGCAGGTCATGTAAATTAGATGCAAATCCGATGCCGTTTGGCTGATTTACTTTTGCCAGTAGGTGGCGCTGTGACAATCTGAACATTTGTTATGTACATGTCCTCAGGCATGCACCAGTATCATGCATGAGGAGTATTGGGGTAATAGCATCATGTATGGAGGAGTTACAACAGCTTTCTCTCATATAGCGGTTAGCTCAAAGTAGGCACGTCTTTGCGTCCCCGTAAACATCAATTCCCAAAAGTGAAAACGCGCACGGAGCACAAGCCATACTCCTGAGGGTCTTGATATCACTTTAGAACAGAATTTAAGTCGATTGTCTGAAATTTGTAGGAGGAATAGTATTTGGCGTAAATGCAAATATATGCTAAAATTAGCATAAATGGGCCGAAAATGGCAAATTGGCCGAAGTACTGTAGCGCCCCCTATTGGTCAAATCGAACGCCTGATTTATTGCAAGTTAGGGGATGCGATGTGCACATATACCCCAAGTTTGGAGTCGTTTGTCAAAATAATTTTAATGTTATGAGTGTTTAAAAACAAGACACGCCCCTAAGAGGCTAATTGGTCGATATCTCCTTAACGAAATGAGATATCCAATAAATGTCAACGCAGCATTGATGATCCAGTGCCATTGATGATAATTACCAAGTTTGGTATGAAAAGGACGTAGCGTTTAGTAGAAAAGTGCAAAATCATGTTTTTCACAAAATCCAAGATGGCGGAAAATATTCATAGGCGGACTTTATGGGTCTGAGAGGCTTTTTTGTAGAGCAGGTGGAGATTGTGTGTGAATTTTTTCAAGTCAAAAAAAAATTCTGGGCGAGGGGCGTCGCCGGTCCAACATAGGGGGCGCTAGAGAGCCATTTTTTGGAACTTTTTTCCACGGCTTTGATACATCCCTATTTTCACCGGGCCTGACAAGTGTTCCAAATTTGGTGAGTTTTTGAATATGACAAGTGCCCCAAAAAGGCGCCCAATGTACAGAAATAAGAATCATAGGGAATAATAATAATAACCCTTTGTATTTCAATAGGGTCCTACTCGGACTGACTACGTCAGTCGCTCGGACCCTAATTAAAACTTTGCCAGGGGCAAAAATAAGAGAAACCTCTAGAAATATTTTTGGTATTAATTGATGAACATCAAAGATCACTCCTTACTCTGTGGTGAGTTTTAGGAAGACTCTTCACTACAAATTGTGAAATGAAGGTGGGCAGTGAAAACAGAAAATCACAGCGAACTCACCTTGAGTTTGTCAAACTTGTCATCGACATCTTGTAACCAGGACATAAACTGCCTGGCGTTGAATCGGTCTCTGACGGATGTTTTGCCATCGTCACTCTGAACCACACACACACACTTATCAAACACACAGTATTTCTGCACATCATCATCAAGAACGGACTGAAAAGAAAACACGGGACGGACGAACAGATACCACCAACCTGGACGTCTTGAGGCATGTTGTACACTTCAGCATCCAATAAAACTGTACAGGCACTGAAAGGCAGAGTCTGATTGGCTAGCGTTCTTGCTGCCCGGTAATGGACGCGCAAGACTTCCTGTTCATTTGAAACAATCAGTTTTTCCTGAAGGGAAAGGAGAAAAATAAGTCCAATTAATACAGTAAATCCAATACTATATGAGGTACATTTAAAAAAAAAAAAAAAAAAAAGTATAGCAAGTAACTCAAAGCTCCACTTGCGCAACAAAAACAAAAAGCTGGGCGAGTTAGACTACGTACCCTTTCAATGCTGTGTTGGAGTCGTAGTTTCATACGGAACACCTCTTGTTGTTTGAACATCTCCTTCAGCGGTTCAGGTAATGACGGCGGTGGCGTTATCTGTTCAAACACAATGGAGGGCGATTGTTTAAATGCTTTAATGCTGTCTGAGGAGTCACAATGCAGAGATCAGTCAGAATATATTTATCATTCCAGTTTTGTTTCCTTTGGACAGATTGTCCTCTTGACACCATATGAAAGGCGACAAATATTTGAAAAGCTTTCGTCACATCCAAGTAGATTAAGGTTTTTTCACACATGAAGAGGTAAACAAATATAGAATCAGAAGAGCCATGTGCGTTTATTTATCTTTTCTGGTGTCACAAAGGGCTCCCAAAGAAATGAGATTATGAATAGGTAGGAACAAACTAAATAGACGCATCTTGGCAACATTACAAAAGGGGAAAGTTACTGACAACACTTTCGACTGCGGCTACAATACACAGAATAGGACGGGAAAATAACACTGGCATTCGGATGCATCAAAGAAACTCCCTGCACTCATGATGTGCTAACAGTTACCAAATTATTTTGACGGTTCCCGGTGAGTCGATGGATTTAATAGTCCATGGTGAATAATTTATGGTAAAATCTCATATCTGCCATCACAAAATCATCCGTCTACTTTGCTTTCACACCACAAATGAAGCGGATAAGATCACGTTAGAAAAGGTGGTTCTCAGTTATGATTCTGTCTTTAGCCCTTTAAAACATTTTTTTAATCTGATTAATAATTCATTAATCAAAGTTACAATCAACGGAATAATTTATTGTAAAAATAGCTGTTAGTTGTGGCCCAAAACCCTGTTTGACCAAGATCCAAAAAGAAATGAAGAACTTACTGTTGGTATGCAGAGCTTGCTGAGTGGGTTTCCATCTAAGAGGTAGGATCCGTTGAAGGTCACATATTCATCATAATACTGTGGGGGCTGTGGGGTGACGCTGCACAAGACTTTGCGCTTCTCCTCGATCTTCCTCCGGATGTGCAGGAACTCGTAGTAAGGGTTGGCCCTCTCGGTCTGGTAGGGCTGAATCTCCTCCAGCTTTACAGAGTCTACAATCGCAGCCAGAGACTGCTGACCTCTCTCCTTCTCCTGCGGAATCGCAGAGTAAGGCTGGGAGCTCGACGCTTTAGGCATCTTCCTCTTGCGTGGATGAAGAACATGGATGTCCCCTTCCTCGTCTGTAGAGCGAATCTTGACCCTCGCCCCCGAAGAGTCAGAATCCCGGTCTCCGGATTGTGGAGAGCAGCTCCCTGAGGCACTGCAGGTGCTGCTGCTACTGCTACTGTTGCTGCTGTTACTGCTACTGCTGCTGCTGTTACTGTCAGTCTGAATAGCCGATTGGACGGTGCTTTGACTTTGCTCTTCTCCAGCGAAAGATGTCTCTGGTTGCTCATCGGCAGGCGTCATCTCCATCGGCTCAGAGCTGGCATCTGCTGTAGATTCAGAAGTGCCCTCTGTAGCCACGCTGTCCTCAACTGATGGACACTCTGTTATGACAGAAACAGCCGCACTACTGTTGATCTCCGAGCTCTGTGGGACGTCGGCCATCTCGTCAACCTTGTGTTCAGGGCTCGCACTGTCGGACGATGCCGGAGGTGTACTGTCCATGTTCTCCATCTCAGCGTCGAGATATGGAGCTGCAGCCTCACTGGGAAGTCTTGAGTTCTTGCAGTCTTGGTCATTTCCATCCATATCCTCTTGAAAACATTTGGCCTCAGCAAGGCCTGGCGAGGTCTCCCCTGCTGTGGAGCTGGGAATGTGCGAGCTGGTGGAGGGTACAGGACTTCCTCTACCCTCCGTTCTAAAGCTCTCCGTTTCCATACTCTCTTCGTCGGCTCCATCTGCGCTCTCAAGAGGTTCATCTATAAGGTCAGAAACATGTGTGGTACCGGACTCTGTTTGCTGCATGCTCTCCACACCAGAAACAGTGAGCGGTTCCCTCTGCTGGAGTGTTGGTGTGTTTGTGAGCTCTGACGGCTCTGCAGATAGCCAAGCTGTGGGTGTCGGTGGTTGATCTGAATCCTTGTTACTACACTCTGCCTGCGAGTTCTCTGTTGGACACTGGATTTCCTTCTCAACAGGAGGATCAGAGGGGGGAAGAGTTGTCTGCTCTGTTGACTCAGTTTGAGAGCTACTGCACTCTGGAAGTGTCAGGATTTTACTCGGCGGATCTTTGTTTAACATTTGTGGTGTTAAAACTACAGGATGGCTCTCTTCCCTCTCTATGGCTGAATCAGAAACTGAATTCACACATTGTTGTTGACTGTTGACGCTCTCTTCGGTTTCTGCTGACGTCTCTCTTGTTCCTAGCTCTTCGGTAGGCTGGCTGGGTTTTTGCTGATTTTCAACAGCTTTACCTTCAGTTGATGAGTTGGCATCCTCGTCCAGAATAGCCCTGAGGTACGGAGATTCATGTCTGCTGGGCAGCAGCGTCCGATTACTTTGCAGCACATCTGGAAGACTGTTGCAATCTTTATCGTGAGCCGACGGCGATCTGGTGGCTTGAATGACAAGGGAAGACTGGAGAAATGCAGGTTGAGAGTCCGATGCTTCCAGGTTCATGTCGGAGTCATATTCAATGTGTCTGGGTGTTAATGTCGTCGCCTGACACGAATCCTCCGAGCTAGCGACAGAAACCAGGGACACTGACCTGGACATGAAGCCCCCACGTTCACTCTCTGGTCTGGGTGATTTGGTCAGACAGTTTTCCACGGCTGACATGACCTTTGCGCTGATAGAAGGCAGACTCTTTCCATCAAGCGACATTGTTCTGGGGCTGGTGCCGTCTTTCAGGATTTTATCTCTGTTGTGGACATCAGAGGCTTCAGAGCTTTTTGAGCGCATGAGCTCCTTACTCAGGCACGGTTCAGTCTTTGTTCTGTCTTTAGGCTTGGACTTCCCTGGATCTACCATAGGCCGCTGTTTAAGCCTTTCCCGCTCTTTTTGCTTGATTTTCTCCAGGTGTTTACGATGCCACTGCTCAATCTCCTGGTCCTTCAGGCTGAGCATCCGCTCAAAGCTGGTCTGCATCAAGTCATCGTTCACAAGCCTTTTCTCTTTGGGCTTGGTGTCTCGTGTTGCCGGAGAGGCTTTTGATTTGGCCTTGTCTGCATCCGTCTCGTTGGCTTTGGACTTGCTGATTTTGGCCGGCTGGGGGCGGTCTTTGTGGCGCTCCTTGTCCTTGTGTTTTTCTGAGTCTCTGTCCCGGTCTCTACGGTCGCGATCCTTCTCCGGTGTTCTCCCAACTTCCTCCTTTGATTTTGTAGATAAGGACTTGCCACTCTCTGACAAATAGCTCTTCTTCTCTTCTAAAAGTAATTTCAGGTTGGAGCTTGAGGAAAGAGTCCCATCTTTTATTTTGTCTCTCCTTTTCCGGTCACAGTCCTTTTCTTTTGAACGATCAGATTTACCATGATCTGTGGTCTTCTCAAGAGGTTTTCCTTTCTTATCAGAGTTGGTGCGTTCCTTTTCTCTGTGATCCCCAACACTATGTTCTCTGTCCTGCCTGTCCCTATCAGATCGCTTGTCAAACTTATCTTTATTTTTCCTGCTGTCCTCATGCTTTTTGGTTGTGGATAAAGATTTCAGTTTCTCATTCTCTTTGTAGTTTTTATCTCCAGGCGAGTGGGAAGAAACGGTTCCTGTTCTTTCTTTTTCCTTCCAACGATCCACTGAATTCTGTACTTCAGCTTTGTCAGCATGTTCCGCTCTAACCTTTTTTTCCTTGTCAGAATGTCTTTTCTCCATTTTCTCTGAATCCTTCTCTTTTCCTGGGAGCCTCTTGTCCATTTTATCCCGTGAGCCTTTTTCAGAGAGCTCCAGCTGTTCTTGATCAGCTGTGATCCCACTTATGGGTTTCTCTTCCGTCTCTTCTTTCATGCTGTTGCTCTGCAGCGATTCGTCAGGAATCCGCCCTGAGCCGTGGCAGTCCACCCTCTCGTCACTCAGCTTTGAATCCTTTACCTTCTCCTCTTTGCCAGCCGCCTCCTTCCGCTCTTTTTTCACCGCCTTGTCCTTTTCTCGCTCCTCTCTCGGCCTCTTTTCCTTGCTGCTCGGGTGCTTCTCTTTCGCGTTTCTCTCATCTTTGACAGGAGGTGAATCAGAGGTCTTCTGAAGTGAACTATTGTCTTCACCCTCCTTTTTCACTTGCAGATGTTCATCTGTCTCATCACTTTTGAAAAAATTCTCTTTCCAGAACTCTCTGTCAAACTCCAAATTCCTGTGGCCGTCTTTCCGGGCCTCCTTCTGCCTGTGGCGGCTGCGCTCTGCCTCATATTCCCTCCTGTGTTTGTCTTT
Source organism: Taurulus bubalis (assembly GCF_910589615.1). Lineage (NCBI taxonomy): Eukaryota > Metazoa > Chordata > Actinopteri > Perciformes > Cottidae > Taurulus > Taurulus bubalis. Next base: position 26,907,744 of record NC_136589.1, read on the forward strand.
CTCCTTATGTTTAAGTTTATGCTTCTTTACTACTTTGCCGTCTAAGTCGGTCTTCCGTAATGCACCTTCAGAGCCGTCAACGCTGTTTCCTATACAACCGTCTTTGTAAGGACTCAAATGACCGTCGTCCCCACTGGAGTCTTTCTGTTGATGCTTGCTCTTTTCCTTGTGCTTACACCCCTTGGTGCTGGAGCCCTCGGTGCAGTAGTCTGCCTCTGCGTAGTGGTTGTATTTGACACCGTCCACCGGACATGAGCTGTCACTGATTGAGATGCACATCTTAGTATTTTCCTGTTTAAGTGGTGTTTGTTTATCCGTCAGGCTGTGGTTCAGTTTTGGAGATTTTATGGACGACAAATGGAATAGGTGGACGGATGAGTCATCTTTAGGACTGAAAGACATCTTGAACGAGTCTTCCTCCCTTCCCTTTTCTGTGCTCTCGGACACGGTTGCAAGAGAGAGGACCAAGGTTTTGCTGTTCTCTTTCCCATCCTCTTGGTTTTCCTTGTTCTTATTCTGGCTTTTGCTCTTCCTCTTGACTTTACCTTTGTCTTTTTGCTCAGCATTCTCCTTTTTAGACCTTGTGTCAGCCTTGAGGCTCTCTGAGCTCTGAGAGCAGGTGGGGGAACTCCTTTTCTCTGAAAGGCTCTCCATTTCGTCACTGGAGGTATCCGAGCTGCAGTGGACACGAGAAGTCTTCGGCTTTTTGGACTTTGAGGTGGAGTCCCCTTTTCCACCCTGCTTTTCTGCCACATGATTCCTATCTTTTTCCTCCTTCTCATGCTGCCGTAGTTCCCTCCGGAGAATATGTCCATCATTCAAGGCTTTACTGAGATCCTCCTCCTCCTCCTCGTCCTTGAACTCGTACTCGTCCAGCCCTGGAACGGATGATGATGCTTTCGTGGCCTGTTTGCCGTCAGAGTCCTTTTCAGTCTCAGAGTCTTCCAAGTTGTCATCTATACTGGATGGATTGACAGACAGCAGGTCTTCAGACTCTGCAGTGAAGAGAATATAAACTTTTAAATATTTAAAAAATGAAAGCCAAAAAAGGACTTTAAGTAATTTAAGATTACATGGTACATCAAACACAGTAACTTATTTATCTCAGACAAGCTCAATATAAGTGACTTTAAAAACAGAAGGTCAGCTAATCTCTGGAGCATTCTTTGCCTACCTGAAGAGCTGTCATCTTGTTCTGACAGTGGCACCTCTCCCTTTAATAGCTGCTCCAGTTCCTGAGAGTCTGCCACATCCACGGGCCGCTCCCCGCGTTTGTTGGCCTGGAAGGCGTTACCACCGTGGCGCAGCAGCAGTTTCACAATCTGTATAAAACACAACAATAATTTAGATTGAAAAAGTTTGTAGACAAAACAGATGGTTAGAAGTAAAACTAACAATAAATAAATGGTAAAGACTTAAACATTTTAAAAATGTCCTTTATAGCATTTCAATCAGATTTTTAAATAGTGTGATCCTCATTACTGTTTCGAAACACTATTTAAGATCATTGATTGGCAAAGTTTTGTAAAGTTATTCCTTTTATAAGTAAATTAGGAGACCATCAACTATGGCAGGAAAACACATGGATGCATTATTTTGAATTGGACAACAGCGGAAGATATTTATTATTTTCAAGCTTTTGACTATTTGACTTAACCGTCTCCATAACGGTTCAAATATATCTACATTGTGGACACATTAACATTGGGAAATATGTTTTTTATGTCCTGTCTAACAATTTCAGACACGTCGGACCTAAGAAGAGTAAAAATGTAGTTCTACATTACTGAGGCAGGACAAACTTCATAAGAAGCTCTTACATCTGTATGCCCGCTGCTGGAGGCATCATGAAGTGGCGTGTCGTCATCCAGACCCTGTGTGTTCACTTCTGCACCTGCTGCTATTAAGACTTTGGCTACGTCGTAGTAACCAAGATTACAGGCTTCATGAAGAGGAGTCCAACCTGGTGAGGACAAAGAAAACAGCAACAATTAATCAAAATAGAGTAAAAATTAAACTACACAAAAGATGTGCACAGAATGTAGTAATTTATTTTTATTATCCCATCATAAGATGTCACCTTTGAATAAGCAGCTGTTATTCAACTTAATGCCATTAATAGCTACCATACAGCCACAGTGACCGCTGTTACAGGATCACCTCGCGGGGCATCGTACCTGCAAAGTCTTTGACGTTGACGTCAGCTCCCAGGCTAATGAGCTCTTTAACTAGCTTGGCGTCTCCCCTGATGGCTGCCATGTGAAGGGGCGTCTCCCCTCTCTCGTTCCTCTTGTTGACCTTGTCCTTCTGTCGAGATGAGGCGCTGCTGGGGACTTTCTTCTGCACAGGGGTCGTTTGTGAGGGGTGGCTGGGAGTAGAGTCTACACACACACACACACACACACACACACACACACACACACACACACACACGATTGAGCAACAACAAGGAAACTCAACATGAAAGATTGATTATACGCATCTGTAACTTGGTAGGTATTCATTAAAAAGGAAAATATGCTATCTATCTATCGCCAAATCTGACGCTACAGCCAGCAGCTTTGTTTAGCATAAACAAAACTGCCAGTGATTTTTACTAGAACTATTCCCCCCCATCTTCATTTTTATCTCAACTTGCACGATAAACACATCGTAATGGATCGCACTGTATTCTTTGAGTTTGCTGAAAGAGTATCAGTGGAAAACTGCACTTTAAAATTAAACTCTTTTTTATTTTTATTTTTATAATTTGTGCGTTTTGTGTTCAGTTGTTCAAATGATTAAATAAAAGCATGTTAGAAATCATTTTATTTTACCAAGCAATTTGCTGCCTTTTAGCAGTATACTGAAGCCGCAGGAAGACAGAACTCACTGCAAGATATTTGTATCATTAGAAAAAAAAAAATTATCATTATTGCGATATCCAACATTACCACAGTCTCATTGTGCCGCCCTTACTTTAACACTTGGGTTTTTGTACCAATTAAACAAAGAAGATTTACAAACTTTGTAATTAGAGAGCTTTAGAGGTGCTGGTAGGTAAATTGTGTTACATTCTGAAAAGGCCGGCCTAGGCCAGCTGTTTCCCCCTGATTTCGGTCTTTATGCTAAGCTAAGCGGTTGCTGGCTCCAGATGCATATTGAACACACAAACATGAATGTAGCGTTAATTGTTTCATCCAAGTCATATCATTAGTATATTTCCTAAAATATAAAACTGTGCCTTTAATGGGCAAAGCATTTGATTGAGTAACCACCATGATACAAATTATGTGCTTACTTGTGTCCTTGTGTGTAGTTTCTGTAGGTCAATACTTGTTGTACTCATCTTATAACTACTCAGAACCTATTCATTACAGAAAAATGATCTCAACTTCTCTGGTTATATATTTCAAGGCAACAGCACAATATCTCTGACAAACTATACACATCAGCTTTCTTTCCAGTTGAGCTATCAAACATGACACATTGCCAAATATTTGAAAGTATAGTTGTCAAAATGCTCAGAGGCATGACTCATCCAACAGTAAATATACTCAGCCATGTTAAAGATGGTGGTTAAGGTGAGAGGGCAGGCACACTAACCTGGACTGTTGGCAGTCATCTGCATTAGGAGAGCCATCTGTTTGCGCTCCGACAGAGGATACCCAAACAAAAGGTTGGGAGCCTGGGACTTCTTGCCCCCAGACTCCTTTTTCACCTTCTTCTTGTCTGGTCTATCTTTATCTGAAACACAACCAAGAAAGATTTTAGTGAACCATCCAGCAGCAATTGTGTTGTCACAGAGACACCGTTTTCCTCTTTGCCTTGTATCTGTTGAGAATGCAGAGAAACAGATGACAAGCATGAGGTTTGAAAACTAAGACAGCATTCTCTGAAGCCAGCCAAGTGCCCCCCACCCTGCCCGTCTCCGTCGGTCGTTACCAAACACAGACATGCATGAGCTGTAACGGGGGCAAATGCAGGGCGAAAACACACACACGTGCATGTGTGTTTACAGCAGCATAGTGGCCCAAAGTGGGTGACGTGACTTGTAGAGGACACGAGGGCTGAGGATCGGTCTGCAGCGTTTACCTGCGTATATCCTGCAGGGAGGCACTAATCTCTCTCCCCAGGTCTCACTCGACTGGCCTGGGTCTGAGTCATCTACAGTGCAAAGCAGAGAGGATGGTGAGGGGAGAGAGAAGAGAGGGGAGAGCAAGGGGGAGGTGGGAGGGTGGGAAAGCACTGCATTAACGCTCGCTCGCTCACTCACTCTCTCTCTCTCTCTCTCTCTCTCTCTCTCTCTCTCTCTCCTCCTCTCATGTTCTCAAATACAGACAGGCACAAGGACTCCACGCACAGATTATGAGTCATGGCAACACAGGAGCGTAGATCCGACCTGGTCAGTGGATTCAATACTTCCATTTTTCCGACAGCTGCTCAACACCGGACCGGAGAGGAAAATTCTGCTGGAAGGCAAAGTCACCTTCCATGCTAGTTTTGCTTTATAACCTGTGCAACATAAATTAAACCTCGGTGAATTAAAAATCGAGGGTTCTCGTCTGGTAGGATGACGCAGGACCACACAATGCAATGCTCTACAGAGGAGATGAAGGCATATTCAGAGGACCTTAAACTGTCTGTAAAACACATTACTGTACTTCATTTGTAATTATGGCTAACCTACTTTTAGTTATCCGATCTAAACATACAGTTAAACTTCTAAATGACAGAAGCAGAGTAGTTTATTTACACAAGTAGTGAATTTTTCCAGTGGTGGGTTAATTTAAATGCGTTGCCCAGTGTGGACGTGGGATTTAGTCGACAGAAACCACCCAGTACACACACACACACACACACAATTTGTTGATAATATCACCGGCTTTATCGTTTACCTTAAAAAACAGACAAGACCGCACATCAGTAACTATGGAGATAATCTAGTTTTATGTTGATGAAGGGTTTATTTATGTTGACATAAGAAAGTTAACAGCAATAACCAAAACATAACTACATTTATAACCATTATTCTCCGTATACATCCCCTGAGCTTTTTCTTCAAGTCTTATAATACAACTTGGAATATATCTCATTCAAAGCAACTGGCCACAACTTCGTCAATGCCGTCTTTAGATTTTGAACCAGATGCAAAACAAGTTGAAACCCGTTGACCTAAAGACTGTCTCTAAAGAAAATGTTCAACAACATGCCATCGGGGGGCAGTGTGAGGACATGGCAGCCAACCAGCAGCATGGCTGTTGAAAGAGGAGCAGCAACAGCTCTTACCGGTGTCCGAGTCTCGCTCCTCAGTCCGGAGTGGACTGTTAGTAAAGGAGAGCTTGCGCTTCATGGAAGACTTGGTTTTTCCTTCTTTCCCCAGCAATTCACTCCGGTCCAGCTTCGGAGTTTTGGTGAAAGGGGACAACTTGTCTTTGCTCTGTGAGAGGTGAGGAGGAAAACAAATGTACAAAGTCAGGCATTTCAAATACAGCAAAGGTGTGGACACATTTGGGACTCGAATCTGTGTGTGAGTTGTGACAGTAAAACTAAGGAAGTCCCATTTAAAAAGCTTTGTTCACTAGCTTGACAAGAATAGGTTTTGGTCTTTCAGGCAGCAGGTTTACCGGCATGACTCAGTAAAAATCTTATTCCCAAGGCGGGTCTCTGCCAAGTGAAGAGTAACATATCAGGAGCGACAAGGTTATTTTTTGTTGTTTACCCACAGAACAAAAATACAAAAGAGAAAGAAGTCTATTCTAATGGTACTGAGCTTATTGAAGTGTGAGATATTCCACAGCAATATTATTAAATGAATGGCATCTTCCTTATGTCTGAGGGGGGGGGGGGGGGGGGGGGGGGGAGAGAGACTATAAGAGAAGCTGCCCTTTACACTCACATTTTAGTATTTTAATAAACAAGTCACACATACATTAGATCACATATGTCAAACTCAAGGCGCGCGGGCCGAATCCGGCCCGCCGCGTCGGCTTCACGGACCAGTTTTCAGTGAATCGCGGACCTTTGCATGGGCTTTTATTTTGAAGGGGATTTTGTATGTGTTTTTATATTGAAGGAGCACCATCTATTCACACTCCTCAATGCTGCGTTCACAACACGCTTTACTTGCATGAGTTTACACGTTGGACTATTTGTGATAGTTAAGCTTCATTACTGACTTTTTTATTCCATGTTTATGCATGAAAACACTGAGTCTGTTAAAAAAGGCTGAAGTTAGAAAAATATTATGTGTGTTGTGTTACCTTATGTCCTTAAGATGCACTTTTTGGTTTTTAATTGAGTGTAAAAGGGAATATTTCAAACATTTTTTTGTGTTGGCATACTGATATTGTGTACTTTCTCAGGTTTAAACTGCACCATATCATTAAATCAATTTGAGAAGTTGAAAATGTTCCTCGCATTGAATCTCAGCTTGACATTAAGTGGTCAAGGTGGGTCCTGCAGTCAGACCAGTTCAGAACCACTGCCCCAGACCAGTTCAGAACCACTGCCCCGGACCACATGCATGTCTTTATTTGTTCACAATTATTTGTTGGACCAGTAATGTCCTTCTCAACTGTGACAAAAAAGCTTTGAAGAAAGTTAATATAATAACGTGCGTTTGATCTTTGTCATTTTCTTCTGTTTTAAGTTTGATCTTTAGCAATGTGGGTTTCTTAACCCTAAATTAAATGGACTTCTGTCATAGTAACAGAGAAATTTGCTTCCATATATATTTATATAAATGCATGCACAATATTTTTACACTTGAATAAACAATAATCTAATACAAAGACAGTTAACATTATGTTCGGGAGGAGTTAAATGTATATCGTGTTACAGTTACAACCGGCCCTTTGAGGACGACCATGATGCTGATGTGGCCCGTGGTGAAAATGAGTTTGTCACCCCTGCATTAGATGCTATAATACAGAAACGAAAGCAAAAATGAAAGCTAGTGACATCTTGAGGATGACTTGCAAATCTAACAAGTTAAATCATTTAGTTGAGTCTATAGGTCTAGTTTAATGAAATAGAGGACTCAATGAACTACATACAATGCTAAACACAAGTACTGCCACACTGAGGTTAATATATTTATTTTGATGATCACAGTCTGGGCTATAATAAGCCTAAAAACACAATAGCTCCCATTTCACAAGAAAGAAAACTTAAAATCTGATCCCTCCCACATGCAGCTGCCATTTGCTTTTATGGATACAACTCTGGTTTTCACAGCATCAATTAAAATTGTTTTGCATGTGCATGGAGAGGCTATCTGGATTCTTCCAAAAAAAATACTAAAAGTATAGTAGGGTTGGAAGAAAAGTCGGAAAATACCCCAGTTGCTGATATTCCACCAGTGATCGCACTAAACATTACACCAGTAATATATGTATTATCAAAATGTCTTACAATTCTAGCTACTGCATTCTTGCACTCTGATTTGCAGTCAATGCTTTTCCAGTTCCAGCACTTTAGTGAGCTGCACTTTGGTGCAGTAAAATACATTTCTGGCAGGAGGAAAAATGTCTGCAGTTTGGTGCTTCTTTGATCTCAGTGAAGCAATGTGCCAGCTGTGCAAAGCTGAAGTGTCAGGCAGTGTTGAAAGTAGAGGAGGGTTAAGATGAGACACTTTAAACACTTCTGCCTAAAATGAAAGCAGACTTAAATTGTCTGTCATTTATAAAGAAAGAGATAAATAAGCAGTTTTTGGTACAACAAGTTGTGAGATAGAATATTGTTTAAATTACTGTTGAATAGGGCTGCAACAATGAATCGATAAAATCGATTATCAAAAGTGTTGGCAACGAATTTTATTATCGATTCGTTGTGTCGTGCGATTATTACGGCAGTCAATAAATCGCGGAGAAGAAAAAAAAGAGCGGAGAAACTGGTCTGGCGGAAACATGCCGTAACCCCCCAGTCTGGTTCAGTTCACGCACGAGGTCACTCGTTAACGTTAAACCGGCACACCGGCGGATCTGGCTGCAGGTTTTTTATTTTTTTTACTCAAAGTATAATGAATCAAATCACGTAGTTGGGCTTAGCCAACAACGTGATGTCGTGGTCATAAGAGGCCCACAAATTGATCAGATCATGTGAATGAAAGTTAAAGGAAGAGGACGCTCTATATGCAGCGCAGCTTGATGCAGGGCTGAGATGAAGTGGTCAAAACAGATGTGAGAGGAGCAGTACAGCTTCCCACTGTCCCAGTGTTTCATACATATTGATAAAGCAGGGTATGCTAAAAGCAGCCTCTGCTCCAAGGAGATCAATTACAGTAAAAAGGGGATCACATTTGGCAGATGTAAAGCATACATGTGTATGTTTTTAGTGTTAGTCAATTTTTTTATTTATTTTTTTATTAACAGCTCAGGGACGTTCAAGGAGCAACCCGTTTGTGCTTTCTGAACATGTTTTGCACCGTCAGTTCTGTTTTTGAATAAAGAGTTGGAAATTAATGCTTTAGATTTTTTGTTTTTATATCCGATTCATCGAAAAAATAATCAACCGATTATTAAAAATAATCGTTAGTTGCAGCCCTACTGTTGAATCACATTTGGCCGCTGCACTGCATACCTGCGTGACTATTTCAGCAATCAGCGGTTGTTGGACTGACTGAGATATGTTTACATTTTCCAACCAGACTCCGAGAGAATAATGTAGCTCTGAGGTTAGACGAGTTATAGCAAGTGGGTAGTGTGTCTGTGTGTGTGTGTGTGAGAACTTCCAGACCAGGTGCAAAAAAGACATAAGATGCACTCATTGAGGGAGACCTTGATTAAATATAGGCCTCTTGGTTCATACATTTTTTTTTTTTTAAAAAGAGTAGTAAGTAGGGATTGGTATCATTTGGGTTTTCTCCGATACCGGTGCTAAAACGATACCGGTGCTAAAACGATACCGGTGCCTAAACCGATACTTTTTTATTGCCAAGGCAATTTTTTCTTCTTAAAATTGAACAATAATATTAACCGTTTAAAGTATACTATAGATATAAATAAATAAGTACATACAAAACACATTTCAAACCTTTTAACTTCAAACTATAAAAATATATATTTAAAAAAAGAACAGACACAAGCATCAGGTGGCCTGATTGGGACTGGTGCAACAGAACTCAGACACTGTTGGATTCTAAAACTGCTGCTTTACTGGACTACACGTCATCATTCATATCAACTGGAAGAGATTTGTTCCATCAAGCCAAGGACGGACGTTCAAAAGCTTGTGCTCGTGTCTCCAGCGATCTCTGTGTGCGCGCACTGTGTGTGTGAGCGCTGGAAGCCCCGCCCCCTCGAGCCCCGCTCTGCATGCAGGCAGACAGAGAGCATCTTGCATCTTGTAGCCCTCAATGCTAATAGTGTCCAAGCCAACCTCCTAATATTGCAGCCAGTCTCTATTGTAAATACTGATAAATTAAAAGTACTCAAATACAAGCCAGGGGTTAAGATGACTTCAGATTCAGAACAGCTTCTACATTAATCAGGTTGTCAACTACTGTTTTCAAGGTCAAGAATGAACTCTGAACCTCTATTTTCTATGCCAACATGGATAAGAAGTCCCTAAAGTACTCCAGGTTTGCAGGTGTCAGTCAAGAACAAATTATTCATTCTTGACTTTGTATTTAATGTTGTGCTACATATCTATGCGGTTTGTAAATAAGGCAACATTTCATTGATCTCTATAGTACACAACTATTTGTTTAAAATGGAAGTATGGCAAAGTGCAAACACAAATATTTGGCTCACTCCTTGCACAAATGTTGTTTAGTGCTTTTGTGTCTGTGCTGACATACCTTCTTCCCCGCCTGCTTATCCACCATGGCTCCATCTCTGTCGCTCCCAGGTTTGGCCATGGTGCGGCACCTGACTAGCTGTGACAGCTACGGCACAGTAGGATCATCATGCACCTGGAGACAGAAAACAGCAGCAATGAGAAGGAGGTTTTTTTATTTGTTTATTACATTACAGTCTGGGTGGCCTTGAGTTTCTTTAGACTTGTAAACAGGCAGTGAGACTAGCAAGAATAGGAGGCATGTTTAAATACAATTACAATTACAATACATTTTACGTCAGAGACTGTTCAAAAGATAAGCTTTCAGCAAACATCCACATCACAGAGGAAACAATAGCCCCAGTAAAGAAAAAGCACTTCAACCCAGAGAGGAGTAGCAGCACAAGAAACAACACTGCTACAAAGTGTAACTCAGTTGTGTTTCATGACCTACGTTAAGTGGAACAGTAATCAGGGATTTCTATTTTAATTTCCATTCCACTTCTTAAGACCTAAGAAGTGGACCCTGAAAAAAAACCTGGCAGGAAACAACTACACAAGGCAGCATGAATCACAGCTGTAGGGACTCTTAAGCGTCTAAGAGGAAAACGTTTCCCCTCCATGTCGTCACTATGGTCTACTCATCAGTGTAACCAAGCTTCTCTCTGATGTGGTTTGTGTCAGTGTAGTAGCACATGCAGCAGAGTCAATGGAGGCACTATGGGTGCCTGCAGTAAATGGAGAAAGTATAACACTCGGTTGAACATGAGCATGAAGCCGACAATGGGACATGTCAGTTATCGTGTCACATGAAGAGCGCCGTGCCGAGTCCCAAGATCCCCGTTCTCATGCACTGTCAATGAACTTTCCGTGCTTCTTTCTTCTTTTTTTATAAACACACTCACTTACATCATCCCATCTGACTTTACAGAAATGGCCTTTCTGGAGCCCAATGAAAGTATGTAAAACAGTAAACTATACAATGTAAACCACATACAGTGATCAAAGTTACAGTGATCAATTGCTTAGATGGATCAAGCTCTGGACAGAATCATTCCTATACAAATGCTGTTAATTTTTATTTTTTTTTACAGTAATCAAGTAGTCCACTTATGGTGTTCATTTGGGGTCTTTTCCAACATAAGTCTAAAAATACAGTACGTTAGTTTTAATTCAATTTATGTTTAGCTTTTTTCTTTACTCTCTTGATACTTTGCGTCGCAGTAACCTGTCTCCTTTCCGGCTGGCTATCTAAAGCTGGTGCTGCATGCACATTAAAATCATGATGGGGGAAAAAGAAAGTCATTGTCTCTCAATGAAAAATGTATGCACACAGGGAAAGCACCTGTGGTTTTAGCTGCCCTCGTCAAATCAATTGATAATGCCTGGTCACATAATGCTTCTGCCAATCCTCAACCAGCTCTGCGCCACCATGACGCAGGCATCACATGAAGATGACCGCGTTGGCCAAAAACTGGCATAGCCTCATCCCAAGTATTATGATAGAATAGGCAAAAAATTCTTAGCTGCAAGTAGGGCTGTGCAGTATACCGGTTTCAGATTTCCATACGGTATGAATTTTTCATATACCGGCATACCGGTGATTACACGTAACAACTGTTGGTGCGCTAAGGCGGTCAACTACACAGCGGTGTTGTTAGCAACCAGCGCCGTCAACAAGCCGTGCATATCCACAAGAACAGCAGAAGGCAACATTTATTTTTTCACACTTTAATACCGGGAGCGCAGTGGAGCTACTTAGCTGTCAGTGTAACTTCACTCATGGTTCAAAATTACACGGCCAAAGTGCATGCTGGGAAGTTGGGCGGCGAACAGCTGTTTGTGTGGCGTGTCTTCCGATCTGTCGCTTCCTGTTTTTTTTGTTGCGCGAAATTTACCCAGAATGCAATTCGGTGCTGTAATTTTATAACAAGTGTGAACCATGACTGAACCCAGTTACACTGACAGGTAAGTAGCTCCACTGCGCTCCCAGTATTAAACTTTAAAAAGTAAATGTTGCTGCCTGCTGCTGTTGTGGCTATGGATGGCTCGCTAACAGTACTTCTGTCTAGTTGACTGATGCTGTTAATGGAATCAATGTGTTTACTTGTTAAAAAAAATATATATACCGTGATACCGTCAGAATCTTACAAAATACCGTGATATGAATTTTTGGCCATACCGCCCAGCCCTAGCTGCAAGCCAGTGAACAGAAAAGTTGTCAGTTTCATTACTTTATAGTCATGTCATACATATAACAACTTTTTTTAAGAAAAACTCAAACTAAATTTGGTGTTAATAATGATTCCCTTTGAGTGATCAACTTGACCCAGACAGACGTGATCACTATAAGCTGTTTCCAATGCATCAGGACACATGAGAGCACTTGTTCAGGTGTGACGCAGCACCAGCCTCAAAATTAAATGGGACAGCACCGTAACTCAATATGCTTCCCGTTACAACTTTACTACAATCCATAAAAGCACTAGCATGATTGTTTGGGTTTTCTTTTTAAAGCGTTGAAGTTATTCACACAGCGAACAGGATTTCTACTGGGGGCGACCCCATTGCTAAAGTGAAAACATTTGTCCAACAACTCAAGGGATTTCCTCCAATCAGAAGCTAGTTTCCCTGAGTGCTGTTCTGATTAATTGATTAAAGCAATTCATTGATCGTTTGGTCATCTCTTTCTTTCATTGGTTACAGCTTCTCAAATTTTAAATATCAGTCTTTCATGACAGTAAATTGTACATATTTGCATTTTACTCAATTTGATAATTTCAGACACTTTATTTCTTCTTAACATGTTTCTGACATTTTACCGACTAGAAATCTGATTCGACCAGACAGGCCAACCTCCAGTGTCCATCTACTGTTTATATCTATAAAAAGGCAACCATCCTTTCATTTGGATGGCCACAACAGAGGCTTCCAAGCAAAATCCGGTGAGGCTAAGCTATACGCCACACAACTTTATGTGCAGCACATCAAGGTTTTACTGTGCTAGCCAACTGAGATGGAAACAAATTCTTTGAAATTTCAAAAAGAGAAAAATGTAAGTGGATGCACTTCAATTACAACTACGACAGAAGGGCTCAAAAAAGGACAGAAATAATGTTGCACAGTTACTGGACTAGAATATGTTGCTTATGACTTATGATCAAACATGCATGACCTATAAACAGCAGTCAACAGCGCACACTGCAAAAGCCTACAACTGATGTAGCTTAATTCATCACAACCAGGCGGCAACCTCCACTTCTGACGAGTGAAGCCGATGCGGAAATGTCTTAAAATGTACATTCTCTCTACTGACCAGCAGGGGGCATCTCCTCTGGTTGCAAAAATAAGTTAGATTTTATGGAAGTCTAGGAGACCATTACCCTACTTCTAAGGCTGTCAGTAAACATTGTAAACATGTGTTTATGGTCTCAACGGCTAGTTAAGACTTCTTCAATACAGCATGATGTTCAATTAATAAATGATGCTCCCTTTGAGAGTAAAATAGACCATAAAGTGCGCTTTAGGGCGAGATTACTGTGAATGACAGGTTGCTGCTGCTACCAGAGCTGTACACAGCGTTCCTACATGACTCCTCTGCATTCCAAATATGATAACTTCTATGCATTGGTTGCAACAAAAAAAATAATCATGGCAACAGCCGTATTACAAGATGGCCACGCCGAAATTGGCAAACTCAAGGCTTTATAACGGCAGTCCACAAATCAATGGGTGATGTTACGACGACTACGTCCAGTTCTTATATTCCTTTTACGATCACAACAGACCGCAGGCCTCAAATCATGAGGGGTAATCAAGATAAGAATGTTTTGGTATTTCATACACATCACCTTCACATGGGGACATTTATGTGGCTTATTGAGGATTTATTTGAAAGCCACAAGTCTTTTAAGTTGAAGCAGCTGAAACACTACACACAAGACAAAAGGTGTTAACAGAGCAACCTCTTTTACAGTTGACGTTTTTTAAATGTATGTACCGTCAGGTCTCCGTTTAACTTGAACTTGATTGTTGTAATGTATAAAGCTTTGAATTAGGGCTGTGCGGTATACCGGTTTCAGTTTTCCGTAAGGTATGAATTTTTCATATACCGTCATACCGGTCACCGCTGTTCGGCAGGCAACAACATTTAATGTTCACAGCTTGAAGCTGAAGGAGCAGCGGACCGAGCTACTTATGTCTCATGTTAACTCACTTGACTCAGGGTGTGCAAGAAATGACATCACCAAAAGGCATGCTGGGTAAATGACACTGCCCACACAGGAAGACTTTTCTTGTGCAGGAAGAAGTCTTTTCCTGTGCAGCAAAGTGTGTGGGCTTTACCCATCATGCCTTTTGGCGATGTCATTTCTTGCACATCATGGCCGTTTCTCAATAAGCGTTCTTCTCTGTACATGTGTTCTCGTGGACTCGTGAAACGTCATCAGTCGCAGCCCAAGTACTGTTCCAATTCAAAAGTCCACTTCTCGCCAAGCACAGGGGATGCATCAGAGCAGACTTGAGTGACATTCTATGAATACTACCGTTGTTGAGTCAAAATGTAATTTTTAGGAGGTTTTCAGGCGAGAAGTTAATTGTTTAAGCATCAAATCTGTGGTCGGTTTGTCAATCAGCCGACTTAAAAAGACACGCCGACGGTTTGAGGTCCTACTCGCGGGACCGCTGAGCCCCGCAGCACCAGGCCGTCAACGTTCTGCTGCCCGCCGAGAGCAGCCTGATCTCGGCTGGACTTTTTGAAATGATCCGCTGGCTCCGATGTCTCCGTATCGATTAAACATGAGTTATAATTTGGTTTCGAGGATCTATCGAGCAATATTTATTCACAGTCACATTAAATCAGTTTGACGAAGGGAAAGGTTAAGATGGAGATAGATAGATAGATAGATAGATAGATATACACACACACACACACGTATATACATACATACATACATACATACATACATACATACATACATACATACATACACATATATATACACACATATATATACACACATACATACATACATACAAGCTCCCTATGTACCAATCAAAACAGCTGCTGGCCAGTTGCGAGCGAGTGGTGAATAACGATGGCGGTCCTTTTCGGCATCAATAAATTAATGTGTTTATTTGGGGAAAAAATACCGTGATATACCGCGAAACCGCCAGAATCTTACAAAATACCGTGATATGAATTTTTGGCCGCCCAGCCCTACTTTGAATAGAGTTTTTCAAATGTGAAATGATCAGTCAATCAATTCAAGATTTCATACAAAGAAACCTATAAAGAGTTCCCAAGTTCCCCCTATCAGTACTTATCAGCTTTGCGCTCATCATACTGGAGACGTATCCAAAAGCTTGGTGGGTACATGGATAGTACTAGCCATCTTCATACTACTTAACTAAACACACATTTTGTATTTTGTTATTTACTTGAAATGTCTTACAATATAACCAACAGCAAGCAGATGTTCAGCTCCCTGGGGATCTTCCTCTAGCCAGCTGTGTAACATCACAGGCACAAACACGTACACACAACATGCACCACTAAGTGCAAGATGTTATGTACATTACATTAGGTGTGTTGTTGTATTGATACCTTGCTGGAAGTGGAATATACTACAATTCATGTTTAGTCTTATTCAATTTGTCCAGCAACGTGGAGCAAGTTTGTTAGACGGTCCTGTAACTTGATCCAGTTTGAGAAAATTTATGTTATTTAATAGTTTTATATTAGGTTGTATAGTTGGACAAATAATTGTATTTACATTTTCCAATAAAGAAAAGTTCAATACTGTCAATCATTATTTGTATTAAAATTGGAATCTGTAGAAATCGGAAGAGGCGGGTCAGATAAAAAGAAAAAGGAAACAGACAGAAAATAGCAATCTAGTTATTTTGTGTGACTATAATAAATAAACAATTAATAGTCACGCTTTTAATATAAAAAAAAATGTACAAATACTACCACTAATAACATGGTTAAATCTTTAGACAGCAGGGCACATTTAATTCTTGGCCTTTCCAGATGGGATCCAGTTGTACTGGTTTGCAGCAGTTAATTATTATGAATAACAAGACTATACTTTTCAAACGGAATCCAACATTTTATTCTTCAAGTACCTTTCTTTTACTGATCCTAAGTAATAGCACAGTGTTGACAGGTATCGTTTTTCCGACACACAGCTGTGCTGCTCAGCTGAGCCCAGTGAGAGGTCCACCATTAGTCAGCAGTTAGCCAGAATGCAGCAGCATCGTCATTCAGGCAGCTGAATAGGAGAATTGAGCAGCCCACAGTGAACACGTTGGTGTAAAGAGGCTAGTGTCAGGGGGTATTAAAGCGGTATGGACAGCCTGGGACCAGACCAGAAAACAAAACGCTGACAGGACTCCAATCTGACCCAGAGACAAGGCGAGGAGGGTGTGACTATAATTACAGAGGTATTGGGGTCCTCGCCAGTGTGGCATTCTCATTCACTGCCATTTCATGAGCAGCTTAGGGCTGAATAAGCCACTGCAAGCCCTCCCATTAACTTCGGGCTGTTTCAAGTCCAGATCCAACTCTGCCTTGACGACTACTACGGCTCACAGAGACTACGGCTGAGATTAGTTTTAAGGATGTTAATAATAAACCGTTTAGCCGACAATAATTTTTTAACCCCCTTTTTTTAAATCACAAGGTGACAAGCAAGACACAGGAACTTTGCTTGGGTCTTAAGGAGTTGTAGCGTGTAGTGTGCAACTGTACACACAATGCACTGCAACGTTTACAGCTATTACGTTACTGCTAACTTCATACTTCCCACAGCTGGCCGCCAAGCTTGCAATACACTGGCAGAAACCCTGAGTATGTCAGGCAGACACACAGCTGACAACCTTGCAGCTAAACTTGGAGACTGCATGCGTCCATGACTAGGCATGCAACATCACGGTTGCCAACTCTCCCAGACAAATTGGGGACTTCGATGCCCGTTTTTTGCATACATTACAGATGGCGGTAAATTAGGGATTGCCAACATTGTACCTTCTCAATCAACACTCTGAATAGTGTCATCGAGGCATAAATATGGCAGCAAAGCCTTTTTTTGTACCATAAAAAGTATATGGTTCATACACAGAATTGTTTTGTTTATTAAATGTACATCCCTAATTAGTTTGACATTGGATGCCTTACAGTTAAAAACATTGATAGCAATATTTACCTAACCCACTTAATTCCAATGAAGCAGACCATTAAAATGCAAAATCACAACTGCAAGTGATGGCTTGTTGCCTTGGACTCAACATCAGAGATGTGGCAAATAATTCAGCAGCCAAAGAGCAGATACGCTGAAGGGACAAATCAAAATATAACTGTGCAATCAGAGAATGAAAAAAAATATTTAACAGATTTGTCAATTGACCAAAAATGTATTGACAATTACTTTGTTAATTAAATACTCAAAATAGATAATTCATTTATTATTATTTTTTATTTGATTGGACAAAAAAAAAACACCACATTGAGCTTTAGGATGAGTCACTTGTTTAGTTATTGTCACTTAAACCAAATACTAGGCTCTCTTCGCCATGTAGTCACATTACTGTAACAGTTTAGTGGATGATCAAAACATAGTGGCCATCAGAGCTAAAGGGTCAATTTACTTTTCAGATTATGAGACTTAAAAATACGACAGTTTCTAAATTATCTTCTTCAAGACTGGACATGACCACTTTGAATTAAAAAAAACAAATACGAGTCTGAATTTTTTTAGACTCAGTGGGATCCCAAGTTAAGGGTGCTGACTGCACTGCTGGTTCCTCTGAGAAGCAGAGTTCTGTGCATTTATAACCTGGTGTTCCTGCTCTTGAACTCCACTGGTTCCTGACTAACAACAATAACAACCATTTCCCTGTAGTGCTGGAGCATGTTGGCCTGACAGCAGAGAGACTGCTTCAATGCGTGTCCTTCCGTGAGGATAGTGGTTTGGGGGTTTGAGGAGTGGTGAAGAGTGTGGGGTAGATGAAGAGCACGCACACACACACAGTATAGTAACCTGATCCGCAGACTGCATGATGGGGCAGGGAGGGAAGAGGGCTAAGAATAGTATGAAGCCTGACAGAGTGCAGAGTATGCCGTCGCCGCCACCAGCAGTGGTAGTAACATTACTGCACTACAGCTTCCAGAGTACTGCCTGCTGTGAGCTCTCGCACACACCATGTGGACAATACATGCGATTTCCCCGGGTCTCCCATGTGGCTGCACACACACAAAGGAACCGACTAGAAAACAAGCTCTGAATGCGTCGCTGTGTCCAAAAAGTGGATTATAAGAAATAATATTTAAAATCTAAGTTCAAGATTGTCAGATGTTCCTACAATAGGAGGCAGTCAAATCCTGTAACATGCTCAAGGAGAAACCCTACGCTTGCTGCGACAGTAAACAGCCGGTCACGTGGTTGTGGTCCTGTGTGCCATCAGGCTAAATGATGGGGGAGGTCTCTCTCAGCTGCACATCCACTCCCAGCCTTAGTCTCCTCCGCCTCCCTAATGAGTAGCAGGACAAAGCCAGGCGCAAAGGCCCTACTACTGAGACTACAGGAGAGGGGCAGAAGAGGCAACAATATCCAGCAAAGAGCCAGCCATCTTCAACCCGATCTCACACGCACACACAGACTAACATGTCTATACTACTGACCAATTACTGTGCCTGCAATGCACTGTGTATGCCAAATCTGTTGTGTGCCCTAGAAATGTCCAGTCCAATTATTTTCCCATTGATAAACCAAAAAAAAGAAGATAATCTTATTCTTCAACATGTCAGTAATCCAAATTATTGTTAAAATTATGGAAAATTATCCATTTATCAGATGAAAACACCAAATATTTGACAGCCGAGATTATTCTTAATATCTTTATAGATTGAGCATTAGGTTTGTGGCAGTTAGTTAGAATAAGTAAGGAATTCTAAAACATTAAAGCAAACAACCTGGTAACTTGAGGGGCTTTTACTTAAGTATTAAATCGAGCAGAAGATGAGTTGAATAAAATACTGGATTAATTACTGATAGAAATAAGAGTTAGTTCCAGCAAAAATCGAGCAGCAATATATAAACCAGGCCAGTTGTCTTTCTTGTTACACTGTGCATACATAGCATAGACCAGAGTACCCTCGTAAAATGGACAAACCTGGAAATTGCTTTTAAAAATATACAATAAAAATAAAAAACACACAGAAGCCTTATCTGTTAGGTGCATTCAAAGTCATGCAATCCTGCCCTCAAATGCATTACATTACATGCACAGAATAAGTGCAGCTCTCCTCCCACCACTGGGTCATCTGAACTGATTTCCACATTGAAAAACAAAGAGCAAGTGACACTGGCTGCCTCAAGGAGTCTGTTTACATCTCACTAGCCTAAACTCAGACAGACGACACACACGCCTCCTCCAACCAGAGTGTCTGGACTTCGTTCCGGTGGTTGTTTGGTTGCATAAATGAGCCAGTCATGTTTCTGGGAAGAGATGGAGAACTCTGGTTCAACCTCTCCCACATGGGAAAAGCATAGGTTACCATTGCAAACAGCAGTGAGTGAATACATTATCAGATACAAGACAACTGCTGCTGTAATTCCACAGAAGGCATCAGTTTTATCAAGGCACTAGCCCTTTACAGATGGAATTAGGTAGTCAAATTAAACCACCTGCTAAACTGTGAAAACATTTACTTGATGAGGACCTGTTGTCGCCCAAATAGGCCAAATGGTTAATTCCCTGCCCAATCTACCATTAAACTAAAGAAACATAATGTTAGTTTTGCCAAAATACTTTCAGGACACCAAATTGTCTGGCTTAATTGATAATAATCCAAGCATTAAGCTGTTGTAAGACTCAGACATAATTCTCTGTGTGTCCTAAATGTGTATTCTTATGCAAGATTGAGTGCTGAACTGTTTCACAGCCATATCCATCACTTAAACGCTTCCATAAAAAAACACAAATAGCCCTAAATGTACAAGGGAGAGGCTCCGGGCATTGCTCGCACATAAATCAAAAGACTCCTAAACTAGCCTAATGTTAGTCCTCAAGAAGCGTAAATGGGGTTAACTTTACTGGCAGGAGTGCAAGGCTCAGTCCACTGAAACACACCGATTAAAATTGGTCCAAGAGTTCGAGAGCCTCAAGAAGCCTGCCATCACAGCTCTGAATGTGGGTTAATGATCAGATATCCAAGCAGCGAACAAGAACAATGAAGCCTTTACTGCTGATTATGGGTTAAAAAGGGAGGGGAAGGGGGATGCGGGAAAGATTGGAGCAAAGTTTAGGACCTAGGCGTTGGTCTTATTCCTACCACAGCCCCATGCTCACATGATTGGACAAAAACACTGGGGAACTGTTCAACTTTCAAGGGAAGGTCAATCTCACAGCAGAAATTAATGAGTAGAAATGGAGAAACCCATTAATAAATGACATGCTTATTTAATTTAATTTGGAAACAAACTTAATTTCTTAAAGACTGGTCACTTTTCAACACAAGCAGCAATAAAACACACATGTAGGAACTGAAAAAATTACTTTTGTCATCTTTGTCACCGCCCACATGACTAATCTAGTAATTTAGTAGATGACTAATCTACTAATGTTATATTTGAGCAACAAGCAGGTCTCAGTCTGAAAAATAAACCATGGAGGGAAATGCCGTTACTTCTCATCATAACATTCAAAAAATTACTCCATCTACACCTGCCACATCCTATTAAGCTTGTTGATCCGATCACAAGCGCGACACATGGCTGCCTGAGCTGTGCCAAAACCACAGCTTTGCAGTGCCAAAGGCCAACATGTGAGGCACCGCATCTTTGTCTTAAAACTGAAAAGAATAAAGACTACTTAGCAAACAAAGTATTTGATCAACAGTCATGCAGCATACAATAGCAGTTTTAATTTCCCCATTGGGCTTGAAGATAATGCAGATAAACATAAAATAAAGTCAAACTGTATACAAAGCACACTCGTCAGGTTAACTTCTACTACTTTATTGTACTCGATATGTTAAAAAGTCAACACACCTTTTGAACTGAAGATAATAAAAAATAAAAATAAAAAAAAAGCAGCAGATGCTCAATACTAGGCAAAAAAAAAAAAAAAAAAAGGAAAAAAAACTACATTTTAAACTGGTAAATACCAGCCTGGCTATTCTTTTAGCAATAAATAAAATGTACTGTATTTGTTACTGCATAGCTTTGACAATTTAGTGAAAATAATTAATAATTAATAAATATATATATATATATATATATATATATATATATATATATATATATATATATACAGATAGTTTTCATGAGCTAACAGTCCAAAAGTCAAAGCCATCCAATTACTGTATGATAACCGAAGAAGCCCCAAATATTAATATTTAAAAAACTGGAACCATTGATATTTTTTAAGCCCGTTTAGCTTTTAACTATTGATGAATTTATCAAAATTGTTCCAATATTTGCTAATTAACTTATTGATTAACCAATGGATTGTTTCAGCTCTTCTTTAGTTAATATCAGTTATACTTTAAATCAGTTTCAGTCTTAACAGGATAGGAAACATTCTCTTGCTAAGTGTAACAAATGATCACACAACCATTTCAAGCCACCACCACCAGCATTTTAGAGTTGAAGTATTTCTATAGTCGGCGCTGAATCAGAAACAGCCTATTCATATTGAATTCTCTAGTATTCCATTCAAAACGTGAAGCTATGTGGGGTTAAAGGACATGATCCCAGGTACTGGAAAGGGATAAATTCATCTTTCTCACAGAAGCATAACACTTGATTGCTGTGAATATGTTCTGCATGAGGAATGATAGTAGCTGTATTATAAACATAAGACCTTGGGTATAATTTATTCTAACTGCTATTGGTGATCTTAACACGAATATAAAGTATTACAGAAAATGGACAGCTGGTCTGACAACCTTACATTTAACACTAATTTCAGACATACAAGTAACCTAGTTTATTGTGGTATCAGATTGTGTGTTGATGTGATGGCCAATACAGGAAAACATCCATATATCCCATCACTGGTCTAAATATCAGCCAACAAATAAATACATGACGTAGTAACTAGGGGTGGGGGAAAAAAATCGATTCAGTATAGTATTGCGATATAGTTTGCGTGGCGATATTGTATCGATACACAAAAGCCAATTATCGATCTTTTTTTTATGTAATCAATTATGGGAGGCATCGGAGAAAGAAATGAGAAATGCGCCGTCCGCGTGTAAATCAAACGTCTGGACTTCCTGTCACTCGTAGCGGCGCTGCTGCACAGCTGTTGCACGGCGCACAGGACAACATCCGCGACACGCCGCTGGTCAAAGACGTTAACTCAAGCATAAATCAAACTGGCTGCTGGTACTCTCGTAGCGCTGGAAGCGGCCGGTGTTACGGATTTCCGTCCGACTAAGAAAGTCGCCAGTTAACACGGACGCCTGTTAATCCGTAACACCGTCATCCTGACGAAGTTCCTGGAGAAGTAATATTATGAACCCAGACACGACGGCATTTGATGCTCCGACCTCTTTGGGATTTCCACAACAAGTATAACGCAGAAATAGTAAAGCCTAGTTTATGGTTCTCCGTCAGGTCGACGGCGTACCTACGCAGTAGCTACGCCGTCGACGCAGACCCCTACTCCGTAGCCTGACGCGCACCTCCGAAAAATCCTAACTACGCTTCGCGTTGACTCGGACCGTAAGCGCTGTGATCGGTCCGCTCAGAACGTAATTTCCAGCAGTTGCTTTTTCCCAGCCTCGACCGGTTTAGTGGTCGTACAGACCACCTCCGCAAACGTCTTCTCTGTCGCCTGCACTTCAACATTTGCAATATAAGCATTTGCTCTTCAATATTGATGAGCTCCAACTTTAATGCAGCCGCTCCAACTTGGTCACCATTGTTTACTGTGACCGGAATTCGGCTATAACCCCTGAAACCACACAGCCACACCCCCCTGGTGTGCGTTCCCTCGACGCAGAACTTCGAATGCTCAACGACGGCGTCACGTCGACGGCGTACCTACGCCGTCGACGTGACGGAGAACCATAAACTAGGCTTTATTTTCATGGTGGACGGCAGAAATGGAAACTCTTTGCACGGAGATAAACCACAGAGATAAGCCCCGCCCCCTCTCCGGCACGTCCAGCTCGAATGATGCGACTATGCAGACTGTAACACAAGCATTTCAGTTTGTCAGGTGCAACATTTATGAAAGTGTTGGTCAGTTTGTCTGCTTGACAATCACATTTTGCTGCAATAAAATTGATTGAAGTGAGATGGACAGACTGAAAACTTTATCTTCTTAGATACAATATGTTGACAAAGTTCTCCTTTAGGGACAATTTGCGGTGAAAAAAAAGAGAATAAAATCGCAATACTCAATGTTTGCAGAATCGTGATAGTATCGCAGTATCGAATCGGGACCCAAGTATCGTGATAAAATCGAAAATCGTGGGACCTCTGGTGATTCCCACCCCTCGTAGTAACTAATGGACTGGAGGGGAGAGCTTTTACTGCGACACAGCTGCAGCCACAAGACATCAAATTGTTAAGCAAACAAAGCCACTAAGTGCCAACTTAAGGTTTCTCTGAATCTATTTTTGAATATTAATAATTAAATAAATAAATAATCTTATCCGAAAATAGCAAAACAATTTGGGAAGCAATTAAACCTACATTTTGCAACAATTATATTGGCTGATGCACAAACGCATAGTCAAAGTTAAATGGAGTTTCAACATTATGTTAATACTAGATCATACAGACATCACCTACGCTTTTGTCATCTTTTCAACCGCTGCTTTTTGTCACTGTCAAATGTATAAAACTGAAACAAACTGATAAAAGCCTTTATCATAGCACTGAGCTCAAAATGTGGATTCTTACGCATTTCTTGTTTCAAAACACTAGCAGCCAGAAACAAAACATGATTCATTGCCATTTGAAAATTAAAAAAGATAAAAGGTCTTATAAAGGTGGCCTTTCTAAACAGTAGATGTGAAACTTACTAAATGGGGTTTTCAAGACATGCAAAACATTGAAGCAACACGAGTAGTAAACCATACCACTGGCAAAAGGATTCAGGCCAAAATTGGTCAGAGAAAGTTTAAGGGGGTGGGGGAGACATTCAGAGAAATCGTCCTGTGTATTAAAAACTAATTAAACTATTTTGCAACAGGAGGATCCTTGGCCCTCAGAAAGCATTGTCACTGTAAGCGCCAGAGTAAACAGGATATGATCACTTTCTTTGGCATCAGTCAAATGAAAGCAGCCCAGCAATAAAGAATGCAACCACATGCCCATTGTCAAATAGTCTTCCACCCTCCCTGCCTATAACAATCAACGCACACTCTTATTTCTCTAACTGCTAATTCATAAAAGGAAGCACATAATAAAAAAGATGTAAGCTAGAACGTTGTAATATTACAAACCATATTTTCTCTCTTTTTACCTCCACATGCATCATGCTGTATTCTCCAGCAGGAAGGTCACAGGGTGGATTATAAGGAGTCGAGATACTGCACTCAACATACCAAACAAAAACAATGCTCTACACACATTCAGTTGCTGGTAAAGCCGAGCACATGTTGTGTAATCCGTAGGCTCTGGCCACGTCACACAAATACACAAACAAACTCACACTTGCTGGGCCTCTTGAAACGCAGCTATGCGCCCGATAGAGCCAACTGCAGATGCTGTTCTAGAGGCACTTCATCTCATAAAAAAGCAGTAGTCTCATTTGAACACAATAAATGTAGTCTAAAAATTGAAAATAAAGTAGTGATACAGAGCAGACTTTTAAGCTGTCTTGTATTTATTGTATGTTAAAAGGCCAATACTTCACAGCTTTACTAGTCAGAATCCATAACAGGCCAGTGTTGCTGATAAAGTGCTGCAAAACTGCAGTGGGAACCTGGAGGACAAAATATAGGTCTAAATGTCTCATAGGCAGATAGGTTAAGCCTCTCATGAGAAAAGTCGTGCACTTTAGATGTCATATTTAGCGATGTTCCGACAACCTTTTTTCCCCCTTACCGATACGGATTCCAATACCTGCCTAAAATGTATATCACTTTATTGTTTTGTAGCTGAGGCTATGTCAAAGGCTTTTTCGATACTGGATTAGGAACAACTCAAATCATACAGATTCCTCTTTGGATTCACATGATAAAGAGCCTAACTGTTCAGTGAAATGAGGCTCACACAAGAGGACATTTGCTGTCCACCACTAAAGACCTTCATTTGTGTTATTTCACAAGCATTTCTATCTTTTTGAAGTTGGATAATGAGTATATTGCTCAACACTGTCTTTTCCATTCAACTGATCTGCATTAATACCCAAGCACCGCCACCTCATTGTGAAGGTCACTTTCCCAGCCAAACACCATTTTCCTTTTCTTAAATTATTTAATATACCATCCTAATATGTGTGATGCAAAAAACTTAGTGTTGCGCTTTAAAAATAAGATGCCCAAGTGCATTGTGTCTGATCGCTCTTGAAAACAAATCCCTCCTGATGAATGAGACAATTCCTAAAGCAGAACACAAGGGAATATTGTATGTCGTTACATAATTGTTCCCGCTTGTCCAATACCCTATTATTTAAATAAGAGGCTTAAAATCTATTTGCAAAAGCTATAGTAGTCATGGTATGGTTTCCAAAGTTACATATGGAATGGGTTCTTCTGTACCAGTGTTTATCACGCCACGACATCTTTAAGTGGTTCAATATTTTTTCCACAAATTTGATATTTCATTGTGACTGGACATCAGGTTGTTAAGAATGTGCTAACGGTACATACTTCACATCAAACTGTCCATATGTATTCCTTAACGGGCATCTTGTGTTGCTTTTTCACACGATGCACCACTTCGCTTGTAGGAACATTTGCCTGGACTGCACGTGTAAAACTTATGTGACTGCAGACCCTCCTTGTAATTGAAGAAGAAGAAAGAAAGAAGAAAATATCCTTTATTAATCCCCTTGGGGAAATTCTTCTCTGCATTTGACCCATCCCTGGATAGGGAGCAGTGGGCAGCCCTTTGGGGCGCCCGGGGAGCAGTTGGGGGTTGGGTGTCTTGCTCAGGGACACTTCGACGAGTGAGCTATGGGGGGACTGAGGATCGAACCGACTACCTTGTGGTTGCGGGACGACCACTCATCCCCCTGAGCTACAGCCGCCCCTTTTTTTTTTTTTTTTTTGATTTTCATTACCTGGCAGGGAAAACAGATTTGTGAGCTTCCAGACCTGTCACTCAGTGGGTGAGATCAGAAGATGAATGTGCCAAGATAAGCAATAATATTGCCAAACTGACCAAATCGACTCCCTGGCTGAATGTCAAAGTTCTTCAGACACGCCATAGCAGGACTGCAACAAATCATTTTCCATTAATATTTCCATTTAATTGATCCAATTTTTTACAATTACTCATTAAACTAATACTTTTACTGTACACAAACAAATGGGAAGATCCTTATAATCAAATGAAATGCTCCAAGTTACTGTCCAAGCTGCACCAATAAATGACAAGACTGTCACACCATGTGACAATCTGTTCACAGGCACAGTGGATAAGCAATAAAACCTAAAGTATGTGAGAAAGACAGATGGGTAACTGTGAAAGAAAAAGCTTTGAGAAGCACAACCAAGGCTAAAATGAGTCAGTCAAGTATACTCTTGGATAAAAAGTGAGGAAGAGAAAATTAACATCTGCAACACCAATTCTGACACAAAAAACCTGCATTCTCACAGAATAACAGGCCATATTGGGTTTGTGGAAGCCAAGTGGCTTATGAAATTGCCAGTATTAGCCAGTTGGCTGACAGTTAAACATATACTTTGAAAGCATTGTTTTGCAGAAGCTGTTCCGTCACAAGGCAACCCTTGTAGTAATAGCACATTAAAATACAATAAACTAATGTTACCAGTCATTAAAACAGCCAGCAAATTCCTGCAGCACAGGAGTACTTACATGTTGGAGTTTTGGGGGAGAATGAAATCTGTAATGGCAGACAGTGGCAGCCTCCCAAATTAACTGGACATGGCTTAATTTTTTTTAAGAATAGCCTTCATCCAATAGTGTGCCATAACTATTAATAATTATAATATTTAGTATTCTACCTGATTATTACCACCAATATACTGATATGGACACAAAACTCGCTACAGAAGCTATGTCCAGGATAATCATTTTTTAGGATCTCTGACAGCCCTAGTGTCAACCTTCAGTTGCATTTGCAAAAGCAATCTGCGTGTTGCCAGCGCCACCACAAACGCATCCCACGGTGTAGGTTTGCAACCTCCCCGGGAGGATTTTTAGTAATTAAGTTACTCAAGTACATACTAGATTAGCCCTGTAATAAACAAAACCATTGTAAGAGACGACTTTGGTTCAACCATTACATTATGTGCGACACACCAGCCACGTTCATTTGCCAAAGAACATAGAGAGAGGCATAGAGATATGTGCCAAATCAGAATAGTTATTGAACAGCTTTTGTATTGCACTGCGTAACCTTGTACAGGCGTTTCTATTGCCGTGGTTATTCTGTGAATGAGTTTTTGTTAATACATTAAAAGGATAATTAATATATTAAATAATGTAATGCATCAACTGCATTATTACATGCAATAGTTATTAATACTAGGGCTGCAACAACGAATCGATAAAAATCGGTTATCAAAAGTGTTGCAACGAATTTCATTATCAATTCGTTTTGTCGCGCCATTATTACGCCGGGCAATAAGTCGCGGAGAAGAAAAAAAAAAAGAGCGGCGCAGAGCAACTGGCCGGCCAGCGTTTCTGAGATTGGAGTGAGACACGAGAAAAGCTGAGGTTGTGATGTTCTCAAAAATAGAAGATCTTTGACAAGTCGAGTCTTGGCCAATCAGCGTCTTCATGTTCCTCAAACTTGTTTTTAATGGAAGCTAGTCAGCTTGCTATCACGTTAGCTAACGTGTTTGGGTTGTGTATTGTCGTTAAAGTTACGTATGTTCCGTTACAGTTCAGTCTTGCTTGTAAAAAACCGTAACGTGATGAAACATGCCGTCACCCCCCGGTCTGGTTCAGTTCACGCTGTCACTCGTTAATGTTGAACCAGCACACCGGCGGATCTGGCTGCAGGGTTTTTTTTTTTTTTTTTACTCAAAGTAGAATGAAGCAAATCACGTAGTCGGGCTTAGCCAACAACGTGACGTCGTGGTCATAAGAGACCCAGAATGAACGAGTTTAAGGAAGAGGACGCTCTATATGTAGCAGTACAGCTTCCCTCTGTCCCAGTATTTCATACATATTGATAAAGCAGGGTATGCTAAATGCAGCCTCTGGAGGGATCAATTACAGTAAAAAGGGCTCACATTTGGCAGATATAAAGCATACATGTGTATGTTTTTAGTGTTAGTCCATTTTGTTGTTTTAATTAACAGCTCAGGGATGTTCAAGGAGCAACCTGTTTGTGCACTTTCTGAAGATGTTTTGCACTGTCACTTCTGTTTTTGAATAAAGGGTTGGAAATGAACGCTTTTTTGATAAAAACATGTTTTTATCTGATTCATCAAAAAAATAATCAACCGATTAATTGATTATTAAAATAATCGTTAGTTGCAGCCCTAATTAATACCAACAAGGAAAGTGTTTCTATGCACCAGGGCTCGACACTAAAAGGTTGCCTAGTCAGTGGCAACCATTTTGAGAAATTGAAAACCAATTCTGGGCCTCTTTTTAACAAATATAAAGAATAACTTAGGAAACCACATGATGTTTGTTGTTGATGACATTATGTTGTTTTTGGGATGTCGGTCAGCTGTCAGATTTCGGAAACAGCTTAGCAATCAATTCTTTTGCTGCGATTCAGTGTTCTTCATTCAAATCACAGTTGGATAAAAGCAGTCTAGGAACAATCGATGAGTCACAACATATAGTTTACTTAATGTGCTTCAAATATTTCTCAAGAGAGGAAATGTGATATACATAGGCCAAAGGTGTATTACAATATTTCTCCTAAAATTCACATCCCATAATTTAGGATACACTTTGGCATGAATGACGCAAGACATTTTTTACTTTGGTGCTGATACTAGAATACTCCTAAAGCATTGCAAGTAACTGCAGTGTTTCCCCCACCATTATATTAGGGGGCGTCTTAGTTTTAAAACTTCAGGGTTGCATTTGAATCTGGACGAGAAGAAACGGAGACCTTTGGAAACAATGTTGTCGACACCACAACCGCGACTTGATTGGATCTTAGCAGCCTCAACGTGTCCAATTCATCACGCCGCCGCAAAAATCAGACAGCCGTGACGACCGATCAACTACCAGTGGTTAATTCAACATGGATAATAAATTACAGGAGTTGCTGGACTTGTTGTCTATGCCAGCAGCTGTTATGCATTTAAATCCTGCCTTTTATAATGCTACTACTGCCTAAATGCAGAGGAGGCAAGCTATTATTCAAACACTTTGTGAGCAACGTGTGCAGAAGAGTAATCAGCCCTACGGATCGGACATTTGAATGCCTGGTTTGGGGCTTTGAGGAGGGTGATAGATTTGTAAGTGTTCATATTAAAAGTACATTTGATTTGTGTGTGAGAGAAAGAGAGAGAAAGACCTATAGACAGCCTTGTAACTAAGATCAAAAAACAGATGTTTTCTTCCACTAAATGTGTCTGTTTGAGTGTTGGAAAAATAGAGGAAGATCTCAAGTATCAAACGGGACCTTTTATCATAGAAAGTACAATCATACTCTGTTCTGTAACTAAGCAACCAATCTGCTTCCTGTTTACATCAGCAAGCACATTCCCAATATACGTGAATGGTCATGTGATATGCATTTTCAGGCGTGTTAGTATAGACGGACAATATTTCTACAACGGTGCTAAAATGCTTGTGTGTACGGAGATTTAGTTTTACACCTCCATTTTAAAACGAAAATGTATTAGTTGCCAAGTACACTGGCAGGATCTTTATCCATTCTTATGTCCTTTTAATTTTGGGACTGTGGTTAAATATTGAGATACTTGCACCAACTTATCATGTACACCGAAAGAATACTTTGTGGAACGTTAAAAAAAAAAAAAAAAAAAAACTATTCACTACTTACTATACATAGTTTGAAGCTTTTCTTTCAATTCCTGTTGAGTTGTAAAAACAAATAAATATCAAACTAACAATATTATTTCTAAAGCACTTTTGTAATTATAGCACCTGTACATTTCCTGTTCATGGAGGACAGGTAGTAAATCCCGTGCTTTAGATTAGTATTGTCAAAACATGGACTGAAGGTACACATGCTGTCATTCAACTCCAAGTACATTACCAGTCAATATAATCCATTAGTTCCACATTTCTGGTTTACGGTGTCATAACTAGTGAAATGACCACGTTTTAGCCAATTGAAGACATGCTAATCTCTCCGTCTTCTAACTTACTTCGTTAGACAACCCTGCCATACAACATACAAAAAAAAAGTTTATACAAAACCCTGTGAGACTAATTAGACAAAAAAAAGCCTGATGCCACCACCCTATCAGCTCACAATAATTGAGTGAATTTGATCATATTAAAAACAGCCAAATATTGTGTAGATATGTTGTGTTCAAACCCCCGTTCTCACTAATAATGCCTCTAGCAAATGATAAAATACAAATTGACATACATTCTAAAATAGGGTCCAGGAGGAGCATGTTTTGTGGTTATATACATATGTTGATGACAACATAACTACCTTGCTCTCTGGCAATAACTGAGTTCATTAATATAATTGTTCCGCAATCAATGGAATGTTTTTCTATACATTGTTGACATAAGCCTGTTCTTGAGCATAAACATTTGGCGATTACAAGTATGTTCAGCCACAGAAGGGCGAACTTTTCCCTTGTGAGCACACAATTAAAAACGATATAATGTTGTGATAACAAAATATGTTTTAAAAGCATTCAAATTAGAAACCCCCGCCTTCGTATTCCTGGCTGTACCAGCATGGTTGAAAATTGTTACGCTGCCTCTTCCTTTGCCTTACAAAAGACTCACATCTGAAAAATGTAAGTATTTAGCATTAGTGACTAAAGTGTTCACGCAGTTTAAATACTGTGCAAGGTTTATCTTTTTATTATAATGTTGATACATTTATATAAAATGTATTGTAACGCTTTGGCAAAAATATTCCTCTACCACATACATACATATACATATATATATATATATATATATATATATATATATATATATACATATACATATATATATACACACACACACACACACATACATACATACAACAAAATCATTACATTCTGTGTCAACAAAATATCTCGGGTGTTTTAATTTAAAAAGGTCGACGATTTTGTTGTTTTTTTGTGGTCCCCGCACTGACAGCCATCTAAAAACAGGCAGTTTTTGTATCAGGCAACACACCCCCAAGATGTCACAGTCGTCGGCTGGGAGGCGTAAGCTCCTGGTTATCAAGCTATGCAAGTATGAAATAGCGAAACATAACTAATTACATATGTACGCTAGATTTATAATAGTCGTGATGGGGGTAAACAAACGGTGGCGTTTGGCTTGTATCACTGCAGACACCACCACCCATCTCACAGTAATGTCGCTTGTTCTTGCTTTCAATGCACAGCCAGAAATATGTTGAGCGCTTAAATGTTCAACTTAATGGTTCGTAAACACAACGAGCTACAGTTTTGATAACGTTACGTCCTGAAATGCGTCGCACGTGTGCCGTCACGCTGTTGCCAACGAGTCACAAAAAAAAAAAAAAAATCAAAAGGTTCACGTTTTAATGGAAATATTTGACACGAGAGCATAGCACAGACCGAGACAAAAGCCCACTGCAGCCCCTCCGCTGCCCCCACACCGTTCCCCCTCCCCAGCGCGTAATCTAGCTAGCTAGCAAACTCGGCTCCTGCCCGATACAGCCTCGCTGGCTGGGGCTAGCCCAGCTCACTCCGCTTCGCCCCGACATTTTCCTATCGGCTTCACGTCTTCCCGCTTCAAAGAAGCAGCGAGTTTCTAAAGGCAGATAATGCTGAAAAGCCAGTTGGCGAAGTGCTCAAGACGTGTAACGCACGTGGCACGCGACTATAACGAGCCCACGCAGACACATAACGTTCCATTTTCGCACGCAGTTTACATCACGTTAGCTTACCGTTAGCACACTCGCTGTAGCCAGATGGCTAACGTTAACTAAACGTTAGGATTTCTATGATCCCAGGCAATCAGACAACAAACCTTGTTTTCCACTTACCTTCAAACTGGGTCACACGTATCCCACTGACTCATTCGGGTTCTGCTATGTGTGAATATTGCGCAATATAAACAGTTAATTCCTAAATATTGGACCTTAACCGTAGCCTACGGCTGTGTGACGTTCATCGCTGGGTTTGAAAACATCCCAGTCGCTCGTCCTCTCCGAGAAAAGCCCAGCAAAACATGCAAGCGACGTTTTCATTGGTCGAGGAGAGTCACGTGACGGCGTGAGCCCCACCGATCTTAAAACGTCTCCGTCTGCTGGATAGACTATAGATGGGTATATGTGGAAACGATTTAACTCGTTTTGTCGACGCTGTGAGTAAATCCGCACCTTTTACTGTTAGGAACATTCTCCGCGTTTTCACCCTTTGTAAGCTAGCGGCGCGTGTAACGTCTGTTGAGTATTAGCGTGTGGATTTGGGATAGGAACGACAGGAGAGGGGCGAACAGTAATGGGCACTTGACGTCATCTTTTCCGCTGCTGTGTCGTGGTTAGTGGGAACTTTCTCGAAGATCACGACGAAAGTTAACAGATAAATGGCTGTTCCTTTCTCCCTTTTGAGCATGGGTTAATCATTTGCTGTCACTTTAATTAAAGAAACCGACCGCGTGAATTCGCCCTGCTTATAGCCCGCCAACTCATTGCATCGGCCAGGAATTGGTTGCGCAGTGAGATTAGCGTCGTCGTGTATGTTGCGCGCATGCGTCACAATATTATATGTTGCAGAGCAGGCTTGAAAGGCGCAAGAGGAAACCGGTGTGGGGGAGGGGCACCGGCTAGACACGAAAAACGCCACCGGGGCAGGATGGGAATGTCAGGAGCAGTTGTAGGAAAAGGGCTGTGTTGAGAATTATAAAAACTTAAACGGATTAACTTTGAAGATATGTGGAATTAATGAATGAGTCAGAATGACTATAACTACATTTGGTCTTCTCAAAGTGCTCATTTAGGATGCCAGTAATTACATTTGTATTAGTAAGACTTAGGAAGGTATTTTGTAATTAAGTTGTAGCCTCCAATTAATCATATTCACATTTCATAGTTTTCATCATTTAAATCATTTCTAGTTTAAACACAAATTCAACATAATGTAATGTGATTAGGTGTGTCTCGTAATAATTTATATTAGAAACATGTAATACTTCAAAATTCTAATATTGTTCGATTTATTTTTTGATTAAAAAAAATTGCATTCGGTAGCCTTGAATAAATTGTAATATATATATATATATATGTGTGTGTGTGTTCAGTCAATGTAGTATGTGATCAAATTACACTGACTTCATTGCATCGGGAATTCTGAACAGAAATACATACTTCTACATACGTCTTCTTTTTACGTTCCTATTAAATTATTTCAGTTTAGGGGAATGGACTGGTTTGCATGTATTTAATGTGCCACAATTGCACATGATAAATTTACATGACTCTTCTCAAGGCATTTTAATGTGTATATGATTGGTAGTCAAGTGAAACCCTTTATGAGCTTGTCAAAGAAAGCAGTATTTTAGGTATAGTTCATTTCTGTCAGCTACAATAGCCCAGTGCACACAATAGTGTAATTTAACAAAGAAACATTTCTAGGACCTGGAAATAATGTCAGAGTAATAATTCTGTAAAATACCAAATTTTTAAACATGTCAAAACATTCTGACAGTATAAGCCTCTTACCGTATTTATATTAAAAGCACTACCGTCAAGGATGGCTAATAGAACTGTAGTTGTTGTCACAGGCCAAATTATAAATATATAATCTGTACCATTAATTCAGTTGTCATTATTGGAATCTGAGTGACATCATGAGCACAGGTATATGAACAATTTATTTACACAACATGTTTGATTTAACCATAATATCAGCTTCAGGGACAAGTTGCCTTTAATAAAAGCAGATGGTGACCACAAATGTTTACAGATCTGGTCTTACACCGAAGCCTGGTCCTTTAGGAGGCTCCGTCAGAGAGGTCAATCCACCGGCAGGCTCACAGGAGAAACGCCCGTTCCTGTAGAAAAAGAAAATATGCCTTAAAGCACACATACAATTTGTTTTACGCCGACAAACAAATATCAACCAAAAAAATTATAATAAACTAATTAATTCATGATGATTTGTATATACCTGGGCCCGGGTGGTGGGACTCTGCCAGCTTTAAGCTCATCAATAATGTCCTCAATGTCCTTCGGTAAGAGGTCCTCCTGGAAACAAGAAGGAAGCAGGATAAATGAGAAGTTCAAAGCCCCTTATGAAGATAAAATTATAGTTTAAGTGCAACTGTGCCAAATAATTGAATGAATTTAATTAATTGCATTTTTTAACCCAGGTAACCAAAGAAGAGCTGGTTATGCTAGACAGTTTTTATGCCCGACCAAAATCACACGGGTTGCATTTTGCAACTACTGATGGTCTAACACATGGGTCAGCAACCTTTCCTATCCGAAGAGCCATTTTGCCTGGAGCCGCAAAAGCTATTTGATATCAGCTTCTGAAGTTTTATATATAGTCATAATATATATATACAAAAAACTATAGTTTGTTGTATTTATGAAATTATAGAACAAGGATAAAGACAATTTTTGACATTGTATTGCTATTTTACCTGTTTATAACTATCAAACTCTTATGAAGAGGAGACAAGAAATAGTCATGTGTCGGCTACATTGAGATCAATTAAAACCACAACTATGCAAACCTTGAATACTGTCTATAAATGTGGCTCATGTGGTAGAGTGTTTGCCCTGTAATCACAAGGTAGCAGGTTCGATCCCTGTCTTCACGTGAGTTTTACATTTTAAACGCATATCTTTTGCTACGTGAGCGCCGCAAACGGAGAGGACGGATCCGTCTTTACTAGCGGACGCCTTACTGTCTCATGAGCTGCCACAGAACCAGCAGTAGT
Organism: Taurulus bubalis; assembly: GCF_910589615.1. NCBI lineage: Eukaryota > Metazoa > Chordata > Actinopteri > Perciformes > Cottidae > Taurulus > Taurulus bubalis. The sequence goes on from NC_136589.1 coordinate 26,942,696, forward strand.
AGTTGAGTCTGGAGACTTGATCAGCTTCCTGAAAGTATATTTACTTCGCTCAGTTTACTGCAGCAGTTGAGGAATCGCTCTTCTGCAGCTTGACACCTTTCATCAGATGCTTGTTCTGGAAGAGTCTTTCAACATTACATTTTTAGTTTTTTGCTAACTTCTCGCCACATATCAAGCAGACAGGTCAGCAGCATCGTTGGCAGTGAAAGCAAATGAATACGTCCACGCAGAATTAAACGCTCCACTTTCCTCCGTGACTTTTCTTTTTTCTTTATTTATCCGTTGATAGTTTAGCGGAGGTCGGGGCTCTGAATCACGAGTAGCCACCTGCAGGGAAAGAGGCTCGACAGCTATGTGACAGGATGTGACGCACATTTTAGTTAAAGAAATATTTAAACATTTATTTTGATTTTTAGCGACCCAATATTACCTAAAATTCCAAGATAAGAGGAATTCCCTTTGAAAGTTTTTCTACTGGGCAAAAAATAAATAAATAAATAATAACGTCTTCTTTTTTTTGTCAAAGCCTCAGGGAGCCGCAACAGATGGGCTAAAGAGCCGCATGCGGCTCCGGAGCCGCGGGTTGCCGATCCCTGGTCTAACAATATTAAAAATGGTTTGTTAAATGTGCATTAAGATTGAATTAGACATTCACATCTCAAAACTGTTTAACAGGCATATCTGTGCAGCTACACGAATGTCTCCTCAGTGCTGCAGCTCTTTCCAGGTTAAGAAGCTAGAATCAACCTCACACACGTGATTATCTACAAACAGTTTCATCTTTAATAAAACCAAATCCATGTTATTAGTGATGGAATGATTTCAATACTGAATGCACGTATTTCTGAGTGCCAATTATTCGGTACCACCTTACACTTGATGTCAACACATTACCCACACATACCTGTTCTGCCTGCAATGATCACATCTCAGCAATTTTAGGTGTTACAGAAGATTCCTCCTTTCTCAGGCACATTTATTTTAAAATGGGTCATTCGCTTTTGCTCAGCTTGCAACAACTTAACTTCCCATGACGATCGAGTACAGAAAAATTTCAGATCATGCAACCATAACTCCAAAAAGCAAGCTTTTCATATGAATCTTTGCACAAGACAAAGTTCTTACTCCAGCCAGATTAATTTTCTGCCATGGCTTCCATTTCCTACATTTATTTGCTTTGAGCCTTACATGCGTAGGCGGAATCACACCTGCATTGGCTTCCAAAGAAAAAATTAATACAAATAAAAAAGGTAGCACTCCTGAAAAAGGGCTGAGAGGTGTATTCCAGACATTATTTGCAAAACTAATTTCAGGCTTTAACCTAATTTAGTTATAATGTTCTGACAGGAGGCCATCTGCACAGAGTAGTCAAACACTCACGTAATAGTCGTCATTGATCTGGACCATTGGAGCATTCACACAGGCACCCAGGCATTCCACTTCAATTAGGGTGAACATTTTGTCTGGGGTAGTTTCTCCAACCTTGATGCCTTTAGGAAAACAAATAAAGATATGTTTTATATTCAGCTAATCTTTTCTGAAAAGATACAGATTATGTCACAGAACCACCACAAATACATTTTACTCAAGCAGTGCTACCTGACATTACACAGCTGTAAGGTGAGTTATAACCACTATAGCCTCACTATTTGGTTGATTGAATGAACAAACTAGTATGAGGATGCTCTATTAAATACTACACAGACTGAATTAGGTTAATGGAGGTTGTCTGGCTTGATTTCAAGCCGATAAGTCTTCTTGTTGCTACAGTTTACGGTTGTTGGAATTGCAGAAAACAATGTATTACAAGTTTGTTCCCAACTATTTCAAATACACATAATAAAAATAAATGTCATCTGCCTTTTCATCTCTTCATTGGTGCCCCACCATAAAATGGAAAATGTCTCTCTTACCCAGTTTGTTTTGGAGGGCCTCCAGGATGCTGTCTGAGTTGCAGAGCATGCAGGGTGTTGTTGTGCAGATCTGAATGAAGTATTTCCCCACAGGTTGACGCAGGAACATCGTATAGAATGTCGCTACTTCATACACTCTCATTGGAGCAACTTCCAGAACCTCTGCAACCTGAATGCAAACAATTACATGCATGACACATAAGACATGGTGTATGGCCTTCCATAAAAAATATTGTTCAACAAATTCAATTGGCATCACACAGCTGTAGAACAATTTGCAGAAGAAAAACGGTGCCTTGTTCATGGCGGCGATAGGGAGCCATCCGTGTTGCCTCTGGGCTAAATCCAACACTGGGATGGTGGCTGCTTGCTTGTGTCCAATAGGGTACATTGAAATTATCGCCTCAATCCTCTACAAGGGATCAAAGAGAGAGCAAAAAAAAGGCATTTGACCATAAATATGGAGTTGCTCAGAATAAGAATTGTTGCATTAATCTTGTGTACTTCAATAATTAGGCCAATTTAAACTATCTAATGTTCATACAAAATCATTAAGAGCACAGATATTTACAAGAGATGCACTGATCCTGGTATATGGATTGACATCAACTTTAAAAAGTCAAGTGAATATAGCAAAAATAATCATTGTTTTATCTTGGTGATAAGGATCAGGTGCTCAATTTACTGTCCATTAAAATGTCAAAAACCCTTATGAATAACATTTCAGCTTCTTTAGCTTCTTAGAATGAAAGAAAATGTGAAAATAAATGGTCTGGCTGAAACAAGAGAAACATAGCATTTCACTAGTTTGTCTGAATTTGTATTTAAAGCAAAGGCAGGAAAATATAAGACATTGGTCAGTGTTTCCCCTGAATGTACCGCTCAACACATGACACCCGTACCTTTTTGTTCTCCTCGGTGAAATCAAAAGGAGTATCTGAGTTGTTGTCAGGAGTATCTCTGTGCTAAAACAGAAATACCACAGTTTAAAAAAAGGACAGTTAACATTGTTTTCATCTAAAGATATCCTTATCAGTCATCTTCAAATAACATTTATCAGCCAGTTTATATTTATTCCTGTAAAAAAAAAAACTTTTAACTGAATATTTTATATTGTACATGATGCCTCAATCAATATTCTGGATGTTGTGGGTTTTTTCTACTAACAACCACCACTTTCATATGAGTAACAGGCATATGTGTAGTATTTAATAGGATCTGATAAAATATGAATAACCCATCAGGGCCACATGGGAAAACAGGTGCTGCTATTGGACCGTTGAAAAGACTCAAGTCGACACAGATAACAATTATTTGGGTTTCTGCACACACTGCCCCCTTGTGAGCAGCAAATATCCTTTGTGCAATTAGGAAAAAGAACAACTTGAAATGTAATGGAGTTTGAAGTTAAAGTTGTTAAAAGACAGCATACCCAACTCTCAACGAGTTCAAAGACAAGTCAGCCAAACTGACTTTTCTCCAATCACAGATTAAAAACATCTTTACTATCAAGGGACAATGAAACCATGGCATGTTTCCATTACATGACAATATCACATGTGATGTTTTTGTTGCACAGCATGGCTCTAATAGGCTCCGAGGGCAGCTACTGGGATAAATTAAGAGCTTTTGGATACTGACACCTTTGGGATTATTTCAGCAAAACTGGGAGCACAAACATTGCTGAATCATGCTTTGACTACATTTATACATTAGTTTTTTGGGCTGAAACGTATACAAATAGTATGAACACCTGTAAATTACAAGTAAATACAGTCTATAACTCAACTGACTTAAGTTTGTGGTTGTGAAAGATTTGTTTAGATCAGTATTGTGTGTAGAATAGAGTAAAACAGCAATTTCATAACAAAATATTATGTTAGATGGGCAAATAAAACCCCAATCTCCAGAATGTGGAGCATAGAATGAAGAAATAGTTAAGATTTTTTTTTTTTTACTACAATCTTAGTCCTGTATGCGTTTTCTTTACCCAGTTAAAATGCATAAACTAAATAAATAGTAAATAAAAAGTGATTGTCAAACTTTAGATCAAATGTTGCAACATTTTCCCCTCACTGAAAGGTCATACAAATAAAGACATTATGAACTGATGCTTTGTAATAGTGTACAATAGTATGTGCATGTTCTCTATTACAACTAGGCACTGATCACACTGATACAAGGCCACAAAAGGTCAGCAATATGGGCAATTGACTGATATTGATCTAGACAATATTGCATATTCAGAATGTTCTGAGCACCAGAAAGAAAAACATGGTTGTCTATTTTAACCAAGCTTAGGGGACCATTTATCTCACAGATATGAATGGGAGTCCGTTAGCTGCTGATTCAATTTAAAGCACTATTGCCAGTTAATTGTGAGGTGCTCAAAAAGCACTGAATAAATTAAGCCTGCCACTACACTGGCTACTCAGTTTTCAACTTCTTCTGCACATTTCTTGACTTTGGCAAAGAAACTGTAACTCACCACAAAGATGCCACCAGCTCCAGCGCGTGTAGCAGACTGATGCAGACTCCTGACCTGTCTGGCCTGCAAATGCAGAGACAAAGAAGTCAGATAAAACACCTCGTAGTGTGCAACTTCATACTTTACCATCCCAAGAGAGAGTCTTTTGAGATGGCTTATCTCACTACATACCTGAAAGGACTTGAAAACTAAAAGTGACAAACTAGTGATGTTCTTATTGTCTACCACAGAGACAAAATACCTACAGACCTAAATTTAACATAATTAGGCATACTTTTTATAGCTAGAGTTTAATTGGCATGCTGTACAAAAAACACAATTATTAGTTCAATTAAAAAGATAAAAAGCTGACTGTTCTCGTCATTGTGTATCATTATTTAACTGTTACAAGCTTAAAACCTCACAACATGGGATACCTCACACATAAACATCGCCGGTGCACTAATTTGTAAAAAGGTACACGTCATTGACATTTACACATTTAAAGGATAGAAATACAGGCTGTAGTTTAAAATAGTTAGATACATCTTGATTTACTCATTTCAATCTTGATAAGTGAATCATTAATAGACATTTAAGATGATGATACAATTATTTAAGGCTATTACCAGTTCCTTATGTCTAATTTCTATAATGTCCACTGAAACCAAACAGTGAAAGAAAATCTTAGCAGTAACCTCAATTTAACCTAAACCGCGCGCGCGCGCGCACACGCACGCACGCACACACACACACACACACACACACACACACACACACACACACACACACACAATGATGTAACCTACGTTATGGGGACTTGCATATCGTCCCCAATAGGAAGGAGAGTCCCCACAATGTGTGAAATAGCTAACGTCAACTACAATATCGAGCGAGTTACAGTTAGGTTACGTGTTTTGAACCGAACTACTTTTGATACGCAATAGCCCATGTCCAGGCAAACGTTTCCTTTGAATTGTTAAATTTGTCAAACGATCACCGTGTAAACGTTTGACAGCACTAAGATACATTAGCTCGCATGCTAGTGTTACCCCAACGTTACTTAAGGCTAGCTTAGCGGCCTCCGCTACTTGCCCTTGTGAGGAGTCATCGCATTTTTCTCCAAGTTGTCCAAAAGGGCATTTACATTTTCACCCAGAGTCATAACGAATATCATAAACATACCGTCTGCGATACTGCAGAGCGAACTGCAGCAGCAAAGAACATCTTGGGGCTTGAAGTTTGGTCCCAGTGTGTTAGCAAATGGACGGGACAGCAGCGGCCGACATCAACACAAGCGTTTCCACGCTCGATTAAATGGGTCTGACGTGGGCCACTACGTCAGACGTCAGTCGCGAGGCAGCCAAATCGATCCCAGATTGAAATTTGAGATAAACGTTAAACGTTGCCAACAGCCTTTTGGACATTTGTTATGTAACCTAAATGGTGGTTCACGTTGCTTGCGAAGCAGCGTTTACCAGGGAATTAGATAATACGTGTTATTACATATTATAATAATGCAATGTACAAATAATATATATTTACAAATTGTTACACTTTTTACTAAAGTATAAAGTATATTATATTTAAGTTGATAAAAAGTGAGATGCAAAGTCAAATTATAATTTCATTAATTTTTAAATTGTTATGTGATGTTCTGTGAAAAATAGTGACAAAGCTTTGAGGTTCAGGGAGTTTGTTTATTGGCTGTCAGTAAACTAAATGTTGTCCCCCCCCCCCCCCTCTCTCTCTCTCTCTCTCTCTCTCCCACCCTGTCAAATCAAACCTCCTCATGCCTACATGAATCCCCAGCATTCATCCCCCTGCTTGGAAAAATAATGCCATCAACAGGCCAGAGGGGGCTCATCCAATGAAAAAGTGGGAGTGCCGCACAATGCATGCCAATTGGCTGCCCTGGCCCTAAACAGACTGAGTGAGCCTGCAGCTCAGGGATTAGAGGTGGGTCTCTATGCATGCTGATTTGTGTTGCTTCAGTACAAGAGGCCTTGTAGCGTTCCTACTTTCCTCAGGAGGATCCAGACAGATCAGCTGTGACTCCAGATTAACCCATATTCTGATTTACCTTCAGATGATATAGGCATCTGTCCTTCCACAATGGTTGTTCCTGAATCCCCGGACAAAATGTACTACCCTCCTGATGACCTGAAGAGGGATGCTCATGTGCCTGATTTTACCACCTATCTGGCACTATACAGGAAGTCTCTTGAGAATCCAGAAGGTAGGTCAAACGCGTCTGTATTTTCAGTGCAGTGCTTGCAGAGTTTCCTTGCATTCCACCTCCCCCTGAGTCGGACTGTATGTTGTGTCTCTCTGTGTTTATCTGCCCTGTCTGCAGCCTGCAACACTGACATGAAATATTACTTTGTTTCAGCTTTCTGGAAAGAGGTTGCTGATGAGTTCTTTTGGAAGAAGCCAGCAACAGGACCAATGCTGCAGTACAACTTTGATGTGACAAAAGGGAACATTTATGTGAAATGCATGGAAGGGGCCAAAACCAACATGTGCTATAATGTCCTGGACAGGCTTGTGAGGGAGAGGAATCTTGGTGAAAAAGTTGCCTATTACTGGTAAGCGACAGTTTCTGTCCGCCATGAATGATGACTTTGATGGGAAATACTTCCTGGCGTTATGTCAGGTATTCCAGTCAGTAGCAACTGTTGTGTCCCCAGTGCCGAACCCAGTGCACCTGAGCAACTCTCAACTAGTGCAACACGGTGTCAGTGCTTCAATGTTTCTGTCCTCTGAATCAACAGAGAACATTAAACAGGATTCCCCCCCCCCCAACACATTTTACAATCTAGCATTACAGCAAATTATACGTTTATAAGTTAATTATAAGTTTTATTATAGTACACAAGGATTGTTTTCAGAATACGACTCATATGTAAACTAATACATTTTCTCACAGAACTCTTTCAAGCTTGTGACTTCCACTAAACTCTAAAATGCTCTACTTTATGTTGTTTTGACTTTATATTACGGAAAATATTTACTCTGTCAACAGAAAAGGCTTAGCAAACAACAAATAGTGGTTCTGCCAGCTCAGCAGTAATAGGAGTTCATTGAAACTGGGCACAGCGGAGACCAGCCATCGCCCACACAAGTGTCTTAACGCTGATTGCACGACATCAAAGCACTTATGTAATATGCTCAAGTGCGGAGAATACAGTCTGTCCACTGTAGTACCAAGGTTAGATTCAAGTTATAAGGGGCCAGGTAGATTGTGTTTACTTGTCAAACACTTATGTGACTTTATCTCACACCTTGGCCAAACAACATTTAGAAAACTATCTCAAATGGTGACACTGTAAAATATAAGAAGAAAATAAGACACCAAAAAGTCAAATGTGTGTTGTTTTCCTTGACTCTGTTACTCTATTATTTGAACAAGATTGAGAACGGTCTCAGTGCTCTGATGACAGATGTCCCGGGCTGAAGTGTCAGCCTTTGCTTTAACAAAGAGGGTTTCATATCTATTCTCTATTTCTTAATCCTTTCAAGTGCTTGTAATACATAGTTACAGCAACAAAACAAAGCTTGGCAACACATTTTCTGTCTCAATAAATGTGATACTTGTTTAAAGGTATTGAATGTTAAATAAAAAATGTTTAGAGCTTTAGAGGTACTTTATCAGCTGCTTTAAAATTCCCTTATGAATTGTTGAAAGTCATAATAAACAGTTCCTATTCGTTATGCATTAGCTTCTATCTGTAAGCTGCAGACAAACCAAGATATCACAGGTTTTTCTCAGTTTAATTTTTTTTTTTTTAATCTTTTAAACAAAAACAGGCAAGGTAAGCAAACCAATGAATGTATACAGAACGAATGCATTACATGCGATATTGAGATTGAAATAATAAATTACATGAAATCAATCAAATACAGACTAAATAAAAAATATCAAAGAAAAAGTAAAGAAAACGAAAGAGCATAATGAATAAAAGACTTAAATGTAAATGTGCTTGTACAACAACAGCACAAAGTCTAAAGGCAATGGTAAACATATGACATAAGCACAGCAGCTAAAAGCAGCTTCACTATGTTTGGATTTTATGACTGGTGACCTCAGGGGATCTGTGGGTTAATACTGTCACACAAGTTTTTTGCTCATAAATTATCGGGCGATCTATAATGGATTTGTATTAGTAAAAGGTCTATTTTTAAATATAAAATTAATGTGGTCAGCTTTCTTGATCTTTGTTTGATTTTAAGCAGCAGCATTCTGAATGAGCGACAGCTGTCAAAGAGCTTTTTAAGAAAAGACCTGATAAAATCATAATACAGCAGTCTGAAGGCCAGATATGAAGATGTGGGTTACGTTTGCTAAATCTTATTTTTAGGTGAATTATAGAATTCATGCTATATTTCAAGGTGGTAATAGGTTGCCTTGGTATCGTCCCTACATGGCTATTCAGATTTAGGTCTGATTTCCTGACCACATCAAGACTTAAGCCTTGGGGTTTAGCAGCAGACAATAATAATGAAAAACTTGTTTTGCCATCTTTGGAAATAAAAAATAAAAAGTGGTTTGATCCTTTTTGTAAATTTAGGAATCACATCCAATCCTTTGCCTTGTCCAGTGTACATTCAGAACTAACGAGAGCATTAAGCAGTTGAATTCAAAGGGGTATAAGGATTGACCCCAGTGGAACTCCACATTTGATTTGGTTGTTTCTGATACATATTTGCCAAGAGGCATACAATAGTATATGAAGACTAGTAAAGACAATCAAATATATGCACTTAGTCAATAGCAATTGCTTTTATGAGCGCAGAGTTTCATCACTGTAATTGGAATTATTTCACCATCATCATGGTGATAAGGTTGATGCCAAGTGTGAGAGAGTTTGGGCTTTCCGGACCAGAGGCCTGCTAATATGCTACTCGCTCGCATATGAAACATTGTGCAACATGGCTTTCCAAAACTATCCTTCAAACATCTAAATCCAATAGCCCCAGCAACAGTGGGGACAGGTTATCTACCCTGTGAACCCTGTAAGTGTGGAGGGTTTCTGTGTCTGTCATGAAAGTGTTTTGAAAATAGCGGATCCCCTGGTTTACACAATGTGATTAACATAAAGACAGAGACAGGTTTCATATGACAGTAACAGATTTGGGTTGTGTTTCTTCCCTTGTATGTTGTCCTCTCAGGGAGGGAAACTCCCCTGACCACCACATGACCATCACCTACCGCCAGCTGCTGAGCCAGGTCTGCCGTTGTGCTAATGTCCTCAAGCAAATGGGTGAGACATTTTAGACCTAAACAACATTACATCAATAGGAATTGGTTTGTAGCTCAAAATAAAGATGACCTCATCCTTTAAAGTTACCTTCAGATGCTCAAAGTTTGAGTAAAACAAGAAGTACATGAACACATGCCAGAATCGTTGTTTGATTCCAACATGTTTCAGCTTGTAGAATCATGAGGAACACAGGACACAATGATAATAACCAGCATGCCACAACACACTAGATATTACTATATGCGGTGTGCCCAATGCACTTTTTGTATATCAGACATACAGTATCGGATCTGGCATATTCAATATGCTGAAACTCACCTTAGAGCTACATTGCTGTTGCTGGTTTGAGTTGAGCAATAGCTAAGATGTGATTTGTGTTCTCCAAAACATCAAATCTGCTCGTTTCTTTGTTCAAGGTGTAAAAAAGGGAGACAGGGTGTCCATCTACCTTCCCATGATCCCAGAGCTGGTCTACACTATGTTGGCCTGTGCAAGGATAGGTGCTGTTCACTCTATTGTGGTAAGAAGTATGATGAACTATCCAATTTTTTATGCACATTCTTTTTTTGTTTCACCCATTTTGGAGAAGCAGACAAGTAGGTTTTACTATCAGCTGGTTAAAGAAATGGTTCAGATAGTTCACCTTCTCTGACGCTCTAAGCAGGAGTCAGTCAGCATTGTTTATGATAATATCAAAACCATATCTGGCATCCAATCTGTGTCAATTTCTCCTCATTTTCACGATCAACATGTACTGTAGGTTAGCAGTGTTTGCCCTGCTCCTATCAGCTGTTCTTTGTGTGAACACAGTATTGACAGCACATGCACTCAATATATGGGTCAGACATGTCCAGGCTGTATCTAGCTTGGGTAGGCGACAGAGTCTTTGCAGTTTTGCAAGGAGGCCAACACTATTTTAGCGTTTTAACATTCCTCATCCATGCAAAGGTTAGTAACCTTGTTAAAAATATCTCCAGGCTGCTCCAAGATGGGTTCGCTTAATGACTTGCAAAGGATGGGTTCTGGCAGACATACCTGTAGGTGTAAGTGTCCATGTCTGTGCTTGGTCACTGTTGTACATTTTCCAACTCTGAGTGTTTAAAAAAAAAAAAGATTTTTGATATCAACATCACTTGCACAATGCCAGTCTCTTCGATTATCATGTGACTGTTAATATGAACAGTCACATGATAAATTAGCTTGGCATGAAATTAAATCACAGATGGAGCCAGACAGGACAGTCAATGCCAGTCATGTAGTGACATTTTTTCTGAGTCCAGAGTCCTCAGTGTCCTGATTCATAATGCTGTCATCAACACTGAAACGTTACACGTTGTGAACTATTCCCCTTGGCCCGAACACAAGTGTCTGGCAGTGGATAAAACAGATGCCAATCCTATAAAAGAATCATTATCACGGTTTAGTTTATTATGTTAGATTGAAAAAGGTGACTTTGCTATACATGGTAAAGAGAGAAAGCAGCATGCATCAGAGCCTTTGCTGAACTGCAGCAGCTGTGGACACAAGTATTAATCAGTGACTAATCGTCAAATCTTAAATATAGTTTAACGGTAAGTAGGGAAGAAACATAAAGTCAAGGGTGTGGTAAACATATTCATGCAACTTTTAGTTTATGAGACGAAGAATTGTGCACTGATTAATGAACGAGCCTACCGAGCACTGGCCCAGGGATGAACAGCGTAAGGGGTCCGTCACCCAAAACAACACGTAACAACCAGGAAGAGATTTCAAATGACCACAAAGTTTTGGGCTTTTATTCCTCTCATTCTCTTTATGTTTTTAATGTGTTCTGCTTTTATTGTAAAGCACCTTGTAGCAGTGTTTTGAAAGGCGCTTAACAAATAAAATGCATTATTCTTCTTTTAATTATTGTAAACGTCACTCAAAGTTTAGATCGATTTGCTTGTTTAAATCTAGAGGTTTAGGTAATCAGGCAAAACTGTTGTCTTGTTTACAACCTCTCATGTAAGCAATATAAATGATGGACAAAACCATAACAGTAAGAAACCAAGCTGTAATAAACCAGAATTATTCATAAAGGCTGTATGTTTTATCTTCTTTTTCTCTTTGCATGCTCAGTTTGCAGGTTTCTCCTCTGAGTCTCTGTGTGAGAGGATCGTGGATGCCCAGAGCAGCGTCCTGGTGACAGCAGGTGTGTCCGGATAAGACACGTGTTAGCCAACAGAGCAGCATCAGGATATGATGTGTTGTAGCGCTCAGGGGCTGTAAAGACGGTCTTCAAGTTGTAAAGACACTCGTTGTTCAAATACTGATGGTTCCCACAGTTCATTGCCATTCTCTCCATCCCTTTGTAATATACAGATGGTGTTTACAGAGGAGAGAAGCTGATCAACCTGAAACAGATTGCAGATGAGGCTCTGAAGAAGTGCAGGGAAAAGTAGGTCCTGCTGAAAGGCCAACAAGTTTTTCGGTTCTCAGCAACCGCCCTTATTTACACTAGCTGCTGGAAATGGACTCAACTGCTGACATATGACTCACTAGACACACACACACACACACACACACACACACACACACACACACACACACACACACACACACACACACACACACACACACACACACTGGCAAACCACACACACCACACAGAGCAAAGCCCTATCAGCTGATATCAAGGACATTGAAGAAACGCACTGCCCTGCACATTTCGGGGTTGCCAGGCAACATGGGAAGCTCAGATTATTCAGGAAAGCCCAAGCTGCTTGTCTCCCATAGCAACATGAGCCAGGGAGGGATGTTAAAAATAAAGCATATCGTGATGTTTTCCATTATGCCAAAGCCTCGTGGCAAAACAAATGTAGAATCTTTCAATCAAAATCTCACATTTTCCATACTCCAAACTATTTCACTATTTAACATACTATACTTATTTATTTTCTCCATTTCCCATTTCTGATACTACTTCTCCTCTGTTGCACTTTCCAAGGTTTCTAACTTATTTTTCACTTATACGAATCAAGAGTCAAAGGTATTGTCTTTTGCTCTTATTGTAAAGTCCTCTGAGAAAAATATTTTATCTTTATACGGAAATTGACAAGTATAAAATGAAAGAAAAATAAATAACACTCATTGATTGGAATTTTGACATGGGAAAACTCACAAAACCTTTTTTTAAATTAATTGTTTATTCACACAGAGCGTCATCGAGTGTCACTAAATGTCTCGTCATCAAGCACCATGCACTCAGGACCAAAAGCGGAGCTGCATGCAACAAACTACAGGTAGAAATTATTTAAAAATGACCAACTAAGATTTGGGGTTTATATCACTAAAAACCCATGCTTGGAAAGTAAAATCTTCTAATATATTACATGTCAGTTTATAATATAACATGGTCTGATATGATGAGTGATTTTATGTCTGGCATTTGTTCCTTGCTGTGATGCGTTCAGACCTCCTGGGATCCGGACTGTGATGTGTGGTGGGATGAGGTGATGAGAGACTCTCCTGAAGAGTGTGAACCCGAGTGGCTAGATACTGAGGATCCGTTGTTTATCCTCTACACCAGCGGCTCCACCGGCAAACCCAAGGTAAGATGAACGATGTGCAATAAGACCAGTTTTATGTTGTCGAAACACACGGAGCAGCAAGACAGAAAACTATTTTCTGCATTTAAATTTGCGGTAAAACCACATCTTTAAAATCGCAGCATCTTATTTTCTACTCTGATAAGAATCTAATGGTGTTAACTGTGCGGTCTTTGACATAATATTTATCCCTGCTGTGAAATAGCGAGAATTCATGTTTTTCTAGGGGCATAAATCCATCCCCAGAGAGTTGAAATAACCACAATTGCTTTAGTATTTTGTGTGTAGATTTTATTATTACATATAACACAAGACTCAGAGCATCAGATAGTAGGAAATTATCTGCGTCTTTGTCTTTCTCTCTCTCTCACACACACGCACACACACACACACGCACACACATGCACACGCACACACACTTGCGACCACTTACCTCCTCATTCATGTTCCCGTGCTTGTGTACTGTACAGGGCGTTCTCCACACTGTTGGCGGGTATCTACTCTATACGTCGCTGACTTTCAAGTACGTTTTCGACCATCACCATGACGACGTGTACTGGTGCACTGCCGACATCGGCTGGATCACCGGCCACTCCTACATCACCTACGGCCCTCTTGCAAACGGCGCCACAAGTGTCCTAGTGAGTTTGAAAGAGACTTTTATCATTTTAAAATCCCCACAGTGCCATTAGACGACATAGAGGCCTCCACTCAGACTTTTTTTGAGATGCATGTGTGTTTTCTCCAGTTTGAAGGTATCCCGGTCCACCCTCACGTTGACCGGTTCTGGGAGATCATTGAGAAGTACAAAGTGACCAAGTTCTACACAGCTCCAACAGCCATCCGCCTGCTGATGAAGTACGGTCGGGAACCGCTGCAGAAGTAAGAGCCTGCATCCTCCAAATGCCACCGCAGCTCAGAAAAAAATAGATTTCCAGAAGCTAACGCAGTAGTTTGCCTTTCAAAACACAGCTTAATGGGAGCTGGGCTTTGAGTGTATTTTTTACAACAGTTCTCACATGGAGATGCACATCTTTCAGACCTCCCTCTTCACTGACCAAAAACATGCATCTTTGATAAAACCTTACTATCTAAAACACTTAGACGGAATTCAAGGAAACATGGGTGAGTAATTAATTTACAAGTGATCATTTTGGTGGTGAAGAATTACTTGAAACACACTATTTAAAAAATCAAATAAAAAATGCAGGGAAAACTCAATTTCTTTGTCCGTCAACACTCACTTCAAAGATAAGAAGCTTTGGAGAAAAAAAACCTGAAAGATGTTTTTGATAACCAGTCAGAATGTTCACCAGCTTGTCAGTGCAACGTAAAAGCTCAGCAAAAAAACAAGGACCCTAAAAACCCGGAAAACAGACACTGATTAAGTATCCAGTGTTTCCAAACTGGCTGCCAACCATCAAACAGGCATTTTCTCATGCAGCTATAATTACATTTTTGGCAGAAAATGATAAAAGGAAAAAAAAGGAATAACATTTTGGAAAATATGCTCGCTATTCATAGTCTCTCGTCTGGATGCTAAGTATGAACCTGGAGCCAGCAGCCAGTTAGCTTAGCATACAAATAAATAAACCAGACACCATGAAGTCACAACACAACTTGTCATCTTTCCATCTTTTTGTACAGCTTCAACTAATTTAGAGATGCTGGAAGGCTGATTGTTTTACCTCCAGACAGAGATACGCTAACCAAAAGCTGAAGAAAGAAAATAAGCATATTTCCCTGCATATTAAACTATTTATTTAATTCAAAACATCAACACTAAACATGTAAAACATCACCGGTGAAGGTGATCACAGATATCAGGTGCCAGAATAAAAGCGCATCATTTGGCACTCATGTCTTGGAAATAGCAAATAAAGATAACAGACTACTATTCCCAGAGTGGTGCATCAGTACAACATCATGATGAAATATCAGATATCTGAGGGAAGGTTTCTCACCTGCCACCTCCAGACATGACCTCTCCAGCCTGAGGATTCTGGGTACTGTCGGTGAGCCGATCAACCCGGAGGCGTGGGAGTGGTACCACGAGGCCGTCGGTCAGGGCAGATGTCCCGTGGTCGACACTTTCTGGCAGACAGAGACTGTAAGTGCTCAGCTGGCATTCAGTTATATATCAAAATCATGTTCAGAGGCTTAGAAAATATTTCAGTTCATATGTTGCTTTGTTCAGATTCAGGAGAATTGCTTTAAAGTGACAGGAGACTGGATTTAGAATCACATTTCTTCCATATTTATATAATAATACATGTGGTAAACTGTGAAAAACATTTGATGTTAACGAAAACATTATATTATAACGACTAATAATTAACACAGTTTTTTAAATTTTCAAACGGCAAACAAAGCTACGAGGTCAAACCAACAAGAAACCTAATGAAACATTTGTTGTTGCTGAACCTTGACTGATTATATTCTGAGGAAGTTTTATGGGGTAAAAAAACCCTCCAAATGTACGCCTGTAATAGTCATCAACACTTCACAGACGCACAATTAATCTAACTGTCAAAGGGGAAGCCAAAGAGGTGCAGAAACCCTATTTGGACTGTTTTTTTCTCTGTGACCAAACGAATGAATGCGTTTGAACGAGTACAATAACAAAAATAAGTTGATGGCAAAACAATACACATTAATAACACCAATATTAAGTCACAAATACACAATTTTGAGTTTTCTGTTCCTTTAAATGTCAATATATTTCTCTATAGGGGGGTCACGTTTTGACACCTCTGCCTGCTGCCACGCCGCTGAAACCAGGCTCCGCTGTAAGTCAATCTCGTAGTATTTAATTTGATGTAAATCTTAAGCACACCAACATCTTCTCTGATGAGTTTTATCAATACAAATCATGCTAGCAAGGAAGGGTTGGACTAAACCAACATGGGAGATGCAACTGTTCTATTTAGCTTTAGATTATGATCCAGACTATGAACGGAAAGAAACATACAGGAGCAGTTCAATGAGAGTTATCTCACATTAAATCCACGTCTCGTGTTTCAGACCTTTCCTTTCTTCGGAGTAGAGCCCACAATCCTCAACGAACATGGAGAGGAACTGGAAGGCGAGGGCGAGGGTTATCTTGTAAGCATCCATTTATTTCTATACACCTTTATGTATCCCTACAAGGAAAATCGTCTGCAGCAGCTCGCCGGTCAGAACAACAGATACACACAGCATTTTAATGAAATTAATTAATGAACAAGAGTTTCATCATGATTTGTTTAATTGTAATTGGAGGAGGATAGAGCTAATCCCTGATGTGGAAACTGCCTGGTATTTTTTTAATGATGGTTTTACACAAATCATAAATATACACGCCCCTTTTAGGAAGTACAGAGTACAGGGACGTGAAAATCGCTGGTTCTCCTCTGATCTAGCAGACAGTATTCATGAGCGAAACCTAGCTTGGGCTAAGGCAAGAACAACAGGTTTCTGCCACTGACTGGCTTGTGTTTAGGAAACTAAGAAACACATGCTCCTCTTTTATCAAGAAAGCAAAATCTGAATATTATTTGTCTATTACTACTGAAAATTTAAATGATTCGAGAAGATTTTGGAAAACTCCCTCTCTGTGAGCAAGAACTCACACGTTTTACCTGTTTTTGTTATGAAGGACTCTGTCGCTGTTCATGACAAAATGGAGATACTGAATTGTTTTAACACACACTTCATTTCTTCTGGCTCTCTGTTTGACTCTTGTTGTCCAAGGTCTGTGAAACCTTGTACTGGGGTTCCAGTTTATACTGGTCATGGTCAGCCTTTTAATTTTTCACCACTTCCTGTGCAAGAAGTTCATAAAGCCATAAAAAGCCTAGATCATAGGAAACCTTCAGGGCCTGATTGTATAGACCCTTACTTTTTGAAATTGGCTGCTGATTTTGTTGCACTTGCATATATTGCATATATTTTTAATCTGACAATGAAAAACAACGAAATACCAATGAAATGGAAATCGGCCTTTGTAACGGATCCCCGTATATGAATTGGCATGAAACTTACTGCTGGTGAAATTACTCCTTTATTGTTTTTCCTCTGGGTCAAAATACATCCATTGAACGTGTACTATCACCACCGTAAGAGCATTAGCCTCATACGGGACCATTAAACTATTACACTTTAGGTTCGTTCGTTAGAGCTGCGCCTCGCCTGGAATCCAGACGAAAGCAGGCGGCCGCAGCAGGAGGCGTTGACAAAAAACTGCAATCAAGTCGGACAGTTGTCAGCTGCCTTCAAAGTATACACAGGAAGTCACAGAAAAAAGTTCTTCCTGTTAGTTCCGAACTTTTGTTTACTTGTAGTTTACAGATCACGTTTGGATTTATTATATGTGTTTACAAATATAGATATTTATGTAGAAATGACTGTGTAGCTGCATCCTTTGGTCTTTTGATGTCTGCCTGTGAAATACATTACTACTGGTTTAGATATGTGTTATGAAAATACAATTTTGTATTATCAACCACACAAGATGTGTTTTTAGATTAAACATGAGACGAATAGTCAATAATCGAGGGTTAAGTATTACAACTACACATAAAATAAGGATTTTCTACAACACGTGGTGTTTGCTGTCAGATCTAAGAGCCAATCAGCTCTCTGATGTGGTGAGAGCCAGGCGTTTCCCATCATGCACTGGGCCAAGCAGTCGGGGGAGAGCCACTGCAGCGCCTGCCTCTGAAATCGATGGTCGGCTTAGTCTCGTGAGAGTATCGTTGACCACGTGTGCATGACGTCACAGCAAGTCGGGAGCAAGTCGGACACAAATCTAACCGGCATGCATTTTGTGCCGATCGCCGCCGATCGATTCTGCGCAGAACTGGCTCATCTCGAACGAGCCTATTGTTACGTGACGACAAAACTCCGTGGCCGTACCGTCAAGTTAAAGTTCAAAACATAAAACAAATCTGCGCTTCCTTTTACCTTTTCAAAATAAAGGTCACATTTATCTATTTAAGAGAAAGTAGCATAAAGCCTCTATAAACTCTTCATACAATATAATGTAGGCTGGCGTCAAGAGCCAATAAGACAAATGCAAAGCAGGCAATCAACACAAAACAATAAACCTTCCATGGGGTATAATTAAGGTTGACAAAAACATCATGTAGAGATTGGGAAGATATTGTTTGACAATAACTACTGATTGATTATAAACTTGAAAAGTCTGATACAAATACAGCAACGTTGTCAACACACAGCTGTGATTTTGGTCAAGAAAAACAAATCTTGTTTTATGAATTTGTCATTGTACAATGAAAGGTGTTGACCCAGCTATTTTAAATAACTATAGGCCAATATCTAACTTATCTGTACTTGCTAAAGTTCTTGAAACTCTTGTGAGCAAGCAACTTAAGGAGTTCTTGTACAGCAATGCCATTTTATTACCCTACCAGTCAGGCTTTAGGAAAAAACATAGCACTATTACAGCTGCATTAAGTGGTCAATGAGATTTGTGTTGCTCTTGACAAGAAGCAACATTGTGTGTCACTGTTTATTGATCTCTCCAAAGCATTTGACACAGTTGACCATGATGTTTTAAGGCTGAGGCTCCTCAACTCAGGACTCTCGGAACAAGTGGTCGCTTGGTTCACGAGCTACGTTGAGAATAGGTACATCCAATATGAGGGTCTATCCTCTGGTATTGCTATCGTCTGTAAAGGTGTGCCTCAAGGATCGGTATTAGGTCCACTTTTATTTACTATTTATATAAATAATCTGGGCCAAAATGTGGTGGACGCTAACTGTCACTTCTATGCGGATGACACTGTGATATATTGCTGTGCGTCAACTCTTGTGCAGGCAATCAATCTCCTGCAAAATGCTTTTAATGTTGTTTAAGATACCATTTTTCAACTGAAACTTTAAATACAGATAAGACTAAACTTATGTTGTTTTCAAACAGTCAGAGTAGGCCACAGAATATCCCTTCGGTGGTCACTCTTGAAGGAAGTGAAATAGAGGTCGTTGGTTATAAATATCTGGGTATTCTGATTGATGACGCCCTCACTTTTCAGCCACATGTACAGTACCTGGTGAAAAAGTTGAGGTTAAAACTGGGTTTTTATTTTCGAAATAAGCTGTGCTTTTCCAATAATGTAAAAAAGCGATTAGTTGCTGCTACTTTTTTACCTGTGTTGGACTATCGTGATCTTCTTTATATGCATGCCTCTGCTAACTGTCTTCGTTGGGTGGACGCAGCTTACCATGCTTCGCTGCGGTTCATTACAACCTGTAAGGCTCTGACTCATCACTGTGAGTGATACTCTCGGGTAGGATGGCCTACTTTGGCCACCCGTAGGCTCTCTCATTGGTACACCCTTATTTATAAGGCAATCCTTGGTCTGCTCCCAAACTACCTGTGTGTTTGCATCAACCAGAGAAGTGTCGGACAATATTCTTTGTGATCTCTGGACTTTTTTATGCTCACTGTCCCAAATGCCAGAACGGAAATGGGAAAAAGGGCTTTTGGGTACTCTGCCCCCTCATCATGGAATATGTTGCAGAATGTTTTAAAGCTCAGGGAACTAATACCACTGACTGCTTTTAAATCTCGAATGAAAGAAATAGAGGCAGGTTCCCAAAAATGTAAATGTTTCTTAAATTAAATCTACGTCACTGTAGGCTTTTTTAATATTATTTTATTGCAGTTTTGACTCACGATTTTTCACATTAAAGCATTTTTGTTTTGAAAGGTGCTGTACAAAGTATACACATTATAAATTTATTATGATTAATAGTAGCAATATCTCTGTTATGTTTGGTAAGTATTTTCTGTGTTTTGTTCCAGGTATTCAGGAGGCCCTGGCCTGGAATAATGCGCACTGTGTACAGAAACCACGAACGCTTTGAGAAAACCTACTTCAAGAAGTTCCCAGGCTTCTATGTAACGGGTGATGGTAAGTAAACCAAAGAAGCTTCATGACATCTTCAGAAGAGTCTTAATACCAAAAATATACCTGAGTATGTTACTTGTTTTCTCCTCTTTTAGGGTGCAGGCGGGACAAAGACGGCTATTACTGGATCACAGGAAGAATAGACGACATGCTGAATGTGTCAGGTACGCTACTGTGTTACTGTCTGAAAACAAAGCTGCTTCTCAGAACCATCAAGAAAAGGTTATTACAATACTAAACTGACGTACTGAGGAGAGAATGAGGGGGCTGAATTTGAACAAATATAATGAATGAAGCATTATTTAAGTTTTCTGAATCTGTTCTTTTGATTTAATATGATTTTCCAGGGAAAACATTTCCCAAAGAATTCAATGTGCGGACAAAGGCTGTGTAAATAATAAAATACTTAATTTTAGCAAGTTTAGCAAGTTCTTTAAGCTTTTGGGCCATTATTTATAGTAATAATAATGGAAAACAATTAAATAAAAAAAAGGACTCGCCAAACCCAATAACTCACAGTATCTTTTATTGTTGGAATGCTGATTCACTTGCTCTTATTCTCACAATGTTCACTCTTCATACGCCATTTTAAGGTCAAAACATAATAAATGTTGTGCTGGTTACAGACATGACTCGGTGGAATCCAACAGACTTACACATTTGGTTCAGGGAGCCTGAAAGCGACATGAACTCCAACCAACTGCTCCATCAGTCTCAATGTTAACTCTGACCACAAATGTCTCAAGAAAGTACACAGCGACAGTTTGCACATTTATTTACACCACAAACATAAAGATGACATCACCGTGTTCGGAAGAATCTTTCACTTGTCATACACAATTAATACATCAAAACGTAGATATTTTCATCCTCTTTTAGATGATTTGTCAATTTAAGCAATATTTCTCATAATGAAGCAATTAAATGAATGCAACTCACAGTTTAGGTAGATTTTTCACCAGTTGTGACCAACAGTGACTCAGCACTCGCAGAGACAGAAACTCAAAGGTGATTCTCATCAGTTGATTAGAAATCAAACAGTTTCTGCCTGTTTTTGATTGATTCATCACTTTTATCTATTCTATCTACAGATTCAAATCTTTAGATGTTTCGGGTGTATAACTACTAACACTGCTACTACTGCTAGTACGACTACATCTGCTGCTGCTGCTGCTGCTACTGCTGATATACAACTACTGCTGTAGCTACTACTGCAACTTCTGGTACTACTACTACTACTACTACTACTACTGCGATTTCTACAGTTTAGCTAGCTCCTGCATTGTATTTCAGCTCTTAGCTTCTTGAGATAATGCACTTCAACTTCCAATTCTGCCACTTTTAAAACTCAACGTCAACAACCAGGTTCTTCAGCAGTGCAGTTCTTAGCTTTGTGGCACACATTTTCTGCAGGAAATGCATTTTCTAGTTTACTGTTGAAATTCATTGTGCATCTTTATCCGGCTGCAAAATAAGTTCAAGCATCCTGACATAGCTCCTAAAACCTGAATGAATAGCTCCCATGTCTGAGCTCTGCATGCAAACAAGCCTGTCTCACTGATGTAGAACACAAGAAAGCACTTTAAGTATTAACTTGAATAACTTGACAGCCAAAGTATAACACAATCACAACTAATATGATTTACACAGTAGAACATGCTCAAAGAAATATTAAATAAACAGGAATAAGCAGCAAGAGATTTTTGATACCGGCAGATACACACGCCAACATGTGAATCAGGGGAACACTGGCACACATTTCTTTCCACTTAGAGCATTGCACTGTTATTTTACTTTTACCTTGCTGTTTTTTTCTGTCTTTCAGGCCACCTGATGAGCACAGCGGAGGTGGAGGCTGCTCTGACAGAGCACCCGGCCGTGGCGGAGGCCGCGGTAGTGAGTCGGCCTCACCAGGTGAAGGGCGAGTGTCTGTACTGCTTCGTCACCCTCAAAGACAGCAGGGAGTTCAACCACAAGCTGGTGGAGGAGCTCAAGAGACTGGGTGAGGCTCTGGAACAGGGGAGGGTTTACTTGAGAGTTAAAGGAAAAAATCCATTCAAAGTGATGTGAATTATTATTCTCTAAAATGTTCTGTTTTTTTGTTCCTTTTTTTGCAATTATTTATTCTACTCTGCACTGATTCCTTTTCTGTATTCTTTTGTCAGTGAGAGAGAAAATCGGACCAATCGCCACACCCGACTTCATTCAAAATGCCCCCGCACTCCCGAAGACTCGCTCAGGTAAACGTCTCAACGCGTCTTTAAAACCAACATCCTCGTCTTCCTCCACTCTCCTCTTCGGTAACATCTGTCTTCTCTGACTCTGGATCCGCTTTAGGGAAGATCATGAGGCGAATCCTCCGGCAGATCGCTCGCAACGAGAAGGACCTGGGCGACCTTTCGACCCTGGCCGACCCAAAGGTGGTGGAGGAGCTGTTCAGCAAGAGATGTGAAGCTGCAGCCTGACCAGACACCTCCTTCTCTCCTTCTCTCCTTATGCTCTGCAGCAGCACACATGAAGACAAATCACAAACTGCTGGTTCTGGGTCAGCATCTGTGCTCTTGTTGGAACTGCATGAAAGGGCTGGGATCAGAAATGTAAACCACTGATACTGAAACGTTTAAAATAGTTTATTTTGGTGGAGAAAAGAAAGTAGAACACAATTGATTTAAATCAAATGTCAGTGGTTGCTTTACACGCAGACATATGGGGCTTTCATTGCCTTGCGTTTGGGCCAAAATGTCAAACAAACTAGTCTCAGAATTGCTTTTAGCTCCATGTGTCATGTTGTTGGAGGAGGAAGTTAACGTTCTCTTTGTTAAATTTTTAAATAGAAAAGTCAGCTGTGCACAGCTTGTAGGTGTCGCCTGACACCTGATGTATATTTTCAATCTGTGATACATTTCTATAAACTGAGAATTAAATGTTGTATCTGTCACTGTCGCCTTTGTCCGTTTCCTTTCAAGCTCAGCGGTTGATTGGCCCCCTCATGTGGCAGGAATCGCCCTCTACAGCTACTGTCTGAAGGTTTGCTGTAATAGGCCCTTAAAGCTCTCCTGCCTGCTGTCTTTTAATGATGCCCAGAGCGCACACAGGGCTTTGAGTGCAGTATGAAGCTGTGGTTGTGGCAAAGATTGAGGAATGCAGAGAAGAAGAGAATAGAGGGTTGTTGTATCTGAAGTGCACTGGATTCTTTTGAAATTACAAGCATCAGTCAGTGGTTTTAAAAGGGATTGCAGCAGCAGGTTGTTATGAAAGGGGCTCATAGGACTGCTCTCTTATTTTACTGTAAATGTTGGGTCGGGTCCAGTCTGTTCTGTGTCTCCTCTGCACCACTACACATAACATGCATGCAGCAATATACTGTATGTTTCTTTAGGTGGGGAGGACGAGGAGGAAGAGAAGCCCAGAAACACGACAATGGGTAATATTACATCATCACCCCCAGCAGCCGAGGAGGGGTTACCATGGGAACCTCTTAATTCTCCCCTCCCAACCCTTCTTCTGCCTTTGACCACGACAGCAGTCTGCAGATGTTTTATAACTTTATGACGCTGATTTCCTGGTCTTGCTCACACGCACACACACATACATTTACTGCATCTCTTGATCTTCTCTTATGTCATTAAATTCAACACTGCATAACGTTTCTGTCGGCAGATTTTTTAGAGAGGTGTTGATTCAACTTTGTGGTCATTTAAGAGATTTTTGGCCGCCACACACACATGAAAACGTCCAATCCAAATCTATATTCTATATTCTCCACCAACCCCACAAAATAAACTGTAATAGAAATAACAACATTATTAAGGGAACTTATAAAAAAACAAAGATGCACAAACGTGCACACAAGGGTTCGAGTCTGAGAGTAAAACATCAACTGATACAGTTCGTTCTCGCAACGAAAATGTTTCCAAAAATAATGGAAGAAGAAATGCCCCAAAATCTTCATGTACAAATACTCAAATCCTTTTGCTTCTCACAACTGGTAAACTTATCAGAGAAATAACTGAACCATTTATTTCCACAATAATAGAATATATTTGCAACACAAGTAATCATAATTAATTAAAAAATGTATTAATAATTGGCAACATTAGAACTTTATCTGCTAAAGTCATCATGATTATTTAGATTTTTAGTCTTATTTTGTATTCTTCTTTCTTTTTTTTTTACATCTCAAAGGCCTGCTAGTTCTTCTAAACATTTTATAGTTATTTTTTAGAGCCACAATATTAATTTAATTGTTTTGCCAGCAGTGAGCATTTCATTTCATTTGAATGTTTCCAGTGTGAACGCACTACATAGTAAAACTACAAAAAAAAGTGTTGAAACACATTCTGACCACTTCAATACACGTGGAAAAGAGAGAATATTGCAAACACATTTGAACATTTCAACTGAACATGTTTCTATACTAATCTGTAAGAAAAAACAGAACATTGTGTGCGTGATGCATTATAACTGCTCTCCAACCTTCCTCAACCGCAAGCTGCCCGAGGATTACGGCCCAAAATCCTTTGCCATTGTTTCTGATGTGGCATCCCACCGGCTCAGAGAGAGACAGACAGACAGCGAGACAGACAGAGAGGGAGACTTACAGCCTCCGAATGTTGTGGGACCCACAGGTTTCCCGGCTTTACATCCCGTTCTGTGTGTAGAGAAAGCCCCACTGTGAGTGAGCTCTGTGTGTGTGCGAGAGACCGGGCACGTCCAAAGCAAATTACACAAACAAAAGAGGAATCAAGGAGGCACCAGATGAATGGCGTCTTTTTGTTTCTACTTTTCAAAAGACAGACAGATGGTCTAACTGAATTTGAAGCCCACTGGACATTTTGTTATTTTGAAATGGTACTGTACGTTGAAGAGGAGGGCTTCTGGGTAGCCTGGCAGAGGTCAATCACAGGTCAACGATTAGCGAAGAAAATTTAAGCTTGTATACGATAATAATAATTTATCTTGTATTTGAAAATTTGCATTTCCATTTGGGAAAACTCAATGATACGCAATTTTATCAACCACATTTGAAAAGGAAATTGTTATTTTTAATTCACTACATTAAATTGGCTTGGTTACAAGTTACTACAGATTCTGATTTCTGAATTGTGAATAATTTCTGGCTAGCCCCGTGTCACCGATCGCTAGTTCCGCAGTAGATGTTTCAGAAAATTTGCCAAAGAAAGTATTGAAGCATGAAAGTACACTCATTTACTCCATCTCCGTCCACATTAGTAGTCCACAGCTTGATATAGTCGTTACTGCAAACTTACTACTTACTTTCCTTCCTCTTTAATCATCACACGACCCCTCAGATTTATCTTGTGACCCTCAGGAAGGGGCCGACCTTATTGCTTATTGGTTGGGAACAACCAGACTGCAAGTAAAGAAGTTAAAACTCACTCCATCTCGACCAGCGATAATGCCAACACACTGATGCATCAGTATTAATAATGCCATATATAAATATATTAGAAGATCTCTCTTTTAAAGTATCAAAAGTAGTCCATTTGTCTACAGAACTAGTACTTTTGATACCCGTCAAGCACCAAGGCATTTTTTAGGATTTAGCTCGAAATAGCATACCCAAACTAAAAAGGGTGTATCTCTGCAACCACAAGGGCTATTTGAATAATTTTGGTGTTATAATAAAGGCAACCCTTGTGGGCTTTTGGTCAGATGTGTAAATATTAGTATATATGTTGCTCGCTAAGAGTAAATAAAGATTGAAACACAGACAAAATAGAAGTCTCAGGTCCGCCTATAGAAAAAAGCACTTTCAGGATGATTATCTCCTTGAAATGATGCTTCACTAAGCCCTGAGGCTCTCCCAAATCATAGCACAATATGTTAACAGTCTCTCTGCAATGTTTTCACTTGAAAAAGTGAAGCAGAACAAAGTCAGAGAGGTAAAGTACAGAGAAAACTTAGGCGGTTTCCAAAATTTGCATTTCGGCACATTTGCGCATATTTATCTGTGACATTTGAATTTTTTCATGTAGCAAACCTTATATTTCACTTTCATATGACTTATGGTGTTCAATAAACTTGTATCAGTGTGGATTTACTGGGGGAAATGCATTTAAAAAAATAAAAAATAAAAAGTTTCAAAATTTGCTGACTCAGCGATTTATGTTCCTGTGTTCTTTGGTTCATATCTCGGTGATGCTTTGCAGCACAGGGATTTGGTGAATAGATTTGGAATCTGTGTGGAATTGTCTTGCTTTTTTCTATTTGTCTTTTTCTGATAGCACCAAGCTACGGGCTGTTACTTCCGGAAACATGCAGAATGGGCTGACTCGTGACAAAATTATAACTATTTTATTTTAATAATTATTTTAGTTGGTGTTTGAGTTGTGTTGAAATGGCTGACTAATTACTGTAGTCCAGGTTATCTTGTTTAATTTGAGGTGTAGCATCAATATATTTGTTCATGATTATTGTAATGTTTTACACAGTTTAACTAAATTTCTAAAAAAGGACCTATATAGGTCCATACGGGGCTTAAAGTGTTAAAAAGAGAGATCTTCTTTTTTATCCTAAGCATCCTTCTTCCTTTTCACAAGCTGCTGCCTCCATTACTCACATTGACGTTCGATCTTCCCCTCTGACTTTTGACAATTCACCATTTATGTTCTTTAACTTAAGTAGACGTTTAAATGCAGGACTTGTGAGTACTTTTTTTTAATTGATTGTAACTTGTAACTAAAGGATCAGAGTACTTTCTCCACCACTGATTTCACCAACTTACGTATAGGCAAATTATAAATGTACTTTGCCATATTTCTTTTTTCATGCTTTCTGAAAATGTTTCCCTTGCTGAACGGTCCTGTTGCTTTAGTTCAGGGTTCAAACGGCCGTCACACTCGGCAGCACAATGGGACTGTCTGTTTACTCACACAATAGTGCATCTCTTGTGGAGTTCAAATCCAACAACAAAAAACCCTCCAACTTGACACCCAGCCTCTGCCTCGCTGTTTCCCCAGCATGAAAGCCCTGGTAGCGGCGGTGCTCACATGAATAATGATGGAACAGAAAGGGAGGAGAGGTGAAGGGCCTCCAGGCAAAGCTCTCGCTCAATATGAACTCTCCTCTCCTGGTCGAGCGTGGGGCTTTTTGTATCGTTGGCATGACAACCTCTCAGCTAATGGCACAGCCAGGCCCATTGTGTCGCTCATTGTCTGTTTGAGGGTCTCACACACAGCTGCAGGCATGCACAATTTAGGGGTCCAAGTTTTGACAGCACGCTGAACGAGACAGTGTGGAGCCTCAGAAATGTTCATTCTGTCAGCAGGACACATGGAGAACGAGGGCAGTTCAGTCAAATTGATTTAATTGTGTCTTGATTAAACTGTCTGGACAACCGGTTTCTTCTTTAATACATTTGAACAGTGAAAGATTTCATTCGCTATTCAGAGAGAATTTATGTGCTCTTGATATTTTAGTTCATTTTCAAGTACGGTATACTTTTCAAAATTGTTAATAGTAACAATTCAACTGCTTATAAAAACACTTCTGCCAAAAAAGTTTCATGCTCGCTTTGGTCCAAAGTGTTTTTAAATAAGAAGGTTTTAGCAAAGATGCGTTTGTGAAGTAGTGAGCATACGACTCGATAAATGAGACTTTGATTATACTGCACAAAACCAACAGATTGTAAACAGATGTTTTGATATAGTTTTGCTGTTATTAATTCATCAAGAATTTTCTCTGTTTTTGATTCTTCGTTCACCATGACATACGAGAAAAACAGTTTAAGGGTGAAATATTACATTAAGTATCACTTCAATTAAAAGAGAGAGTATCAATATGAATGCATTTCACACCTGGGTGTGGTTACCCATCCAAGATTCCCCATCCAAGGTTTTAGTTCATAAACAGCAGCAGAGGTTGACGTAACACCGACAGAAACTCTGTCTAAAAATGTCACACATTACATTTAAAGTGGTTTAAAACTTGTCCTGCCCCATCTTTGCTTCGGGACATCTGCAGTATTCCAGCGTGACATCTATTATACAGAGGTCACACCCTTCTTGCTGCAGCCGACATCAGACATTATTACAGCAGAGTCCAGTGTTTAGAGAGCAGCAGTGTGCTGTATGTGCGAGGAGGGACTTCAGGGCTAAATTATTCAGCAGTGGTGGGTTTCTCTCAGGCCGGATGGAAGTAAAAGCAGAGCATCTTCGTCTTCTTCCCTCCACTGACCTGCTCGGTGCCATCAGCAGCTCCCAGAGTGCAGCTGGGCCGCATTAATTATTCATCGTTATAACTCAATGAAAGGTATACGGGGGGCCTTCAGCTCTCTGCCTCTTCATCGCTCCCTCTTTCCTGCTCTCCAACAATCAGCATTCTCTCCCTTGGAGCCAATAAAACCTTTGACTTCTCCAGTTGAAGCCAACCGTTTGAAAATGTACATATTTAATTATTGTGCCATATTTTCTTCTCAAGACGTGGAAAGCTAAAATGTACAGAATAAAGCAAGAATGAGATATTTGTCTCTATTAGCTGGCAGCAACACCAACCTCAGAGGCTGCTGCACCCTAAACATAAACATTCTCTTTATCAAAGGGTTAGTTCACCCAAATGACTTTAATCTATTTGTAACTAGAAGCGCTGGAGTACTCAAGATCAGTCTTGGACTACTTTTTGAAATGTTCTCGAGTGCACCAACATTTGGCTTTCCATGATGAGTGGTTGTCAAATACATTCCTGCAGAACCAATGGACACAGTTAAAAAAAGATCTAAAACTACCCAAAACCTTTTCTTTGAACACAGTAGTTGCATTCACAGTAATGACTGGTGAACATGCTCTGTGCTTTGTTCATGTAAAGGAAAATAAAAAAGTCTAAAAATGATCCAGTCATAGACAAATATAAAATGAATGGTTCGTTACTTATATCTATCAATGCAGATAATTTAGTGTTATTTGCCCAGTTTTTAACACATCTGGACCACTGCAATGGAGGTAAACATAATTTAGTTTGTGATTATCTGTGATTATCTTGAATAATTCTTGAAAGACATGTTGCTGTTGAGCTTTTTGAATAGCTTTCAAGACTGTCATCACCAAAAACAATAGCGCTTAAAATGACAGATATATTATGTTTTTCTAACATATGACTTCTGATGGCGGACATACAAAGTGTCTGCCTTTGAAATGGAAGATGTGCTACTAACAGTCTAACTGGTTTCTAAACACAATCATGTCCATGATCTGTCCCTAACATTAACCAAGTAGTTTCACGTACTTAAACATTACCAAAATATTGAGGACAGATCAAAAAACAATCACTCAAGCCATTTTTGTTCATATAGATCATTTGAGAAGACTTTCTTCAGACATTTTTCAATGCTTAAGCTCAAACAGAATTGCATGTAGCTTTCTTTGTATCGGCCTTTTCACCCAAGACATTTTGATATATGACAAGTAGGAAAAGCACAGACTAGATAAAATATAAAATTATAGATGGCTGAATTCCATTAGAGATACCTTAATATTTTGTCATATAAACCCCAAAATATTTCATAAAATCAAAATATATATGGACACACACGTGTTTAAATAAACTAGTCTAGGTTTATTTTACTGGTCTTTATCTTGCGTGACAAGCTGAGTAACATGAGTAAGGTGACACATTTATGACCATGATGCAACAGGATTTGACTTCTGGGACGACACAATCTTCTTATTCACATTACTGTGTGTGTGTATGTGTGTGTGTGTCTATCCTCTGTAATCCTGTGGTCTGTACTGTAATCCACACACACATGCACGCATGCACACGCACGATCCAGGATCAGTCTGTGCCAAGAACAGAAACTCAGGTCTAATGAAAGAGCATATAATCTATGAGCTGTATCTAACCTTTATAATTGAGAGATAGATATACAACGAGAACAACCGATACAAACCATAGGCTGCACATAAAAGTGTAGATAGTCACCGTGACGTCAACGGTCAACCGATGGTTTGTGATCTACGGTTTGGAAGCCTTAAGTTTGGCATTTTGACCGCCGCCATCTTGGTTATTTAGAACAGGAAGTGACCACATCTGGACGAGAGGCTGGACCTGGAGAGGACTGAGGCCCAGCGGGGCCAGTGCTGTTAGCAGCTAGCGCTAGCTTGGTTAGCAAAGGTGCATCAGTAGTTTACATCTGTGTCATTAATTGGTTAACAGAAGAAAGAATTAAAACAAAATGTGCATACGATAAGAAAGTATAATTGAACTCGCCGTGGTGGAAACCTGTCACTGAAAGCAGCCACGTTCTTAATGATGCCCGTCTTTAACGGGTGAGCTATATACCCTGTACAGTTGTCATGAACGGGGATATTAGCAATAGATAACACAACTTTTGCTGTACTAGCCTGTGAACATTTCATTCTGCTGTACAGTTGGGCTTTTTAACATGAGGGTCTATGAGGATAGACTCTGTGTTGGAGAAACGTTTTGCTTTATTTTTCCGACCTAAAGGTTGTTGCTTGATGCAAACACACACACACACTCTCTCTCTCGCTCTCTCTCTCTCTCTCTCTCTCTCTCTCTCACACACACACACACACACACACACACACTGAGAGGAGGATGTCTTGTAAATACACATTCATGTTTATTACCATTGAGTATTTACATAAGACTATACTGTTAGACTTTTTTGACATAGACTTTTTCTTGTCAAAAGAAAAACTAATTCATATCCAATAGTAACAACTGTACAAAGACAGCCTGGTAGGTACAATAACTCACTTAAAAATTCTCATTATTTTAGTCAATGCAAATCTTGCGACAACAAAAACAACAGCTTGAGAGTCCCCACCATGACATTTTTTTTCTTTTCCCCCCACAGCGGAGCCGAGTGATCACAAATGACTGAAGCTCGTATGTACATGCACTGAAGTGCAAGTGTTCAAAAGGCATGCAAATATTTGACTGATATTTGTACAACTGCCTTCCAGATATGCATAAGATTGTTCTATTTGTTGTCAACCATCTTCTAAATGTCTACAGAGCCAAACATTCATCCGCCCCTGAAAATAAATACATTAGCATCAGAAATGACATCATGTGTCTCTGCTTCAGACCCGATGAAGCAGAAGTAGTTTTTTTGTTTGTTTGCTCTCCTTGAAACTAAACTGAAAAGTCATGCTTCAAAGGCTGGCAACCAAAACACAGAAGGTTTGCTTTTATTGAAGAAAAAAAAAGAGTTTGAACATCTATTTCAAAAAAAGAAAAACGTAAACAGATGAGAAGACAAAAATCATGTAAACATAGAAATGCAACAGCTGACCTACAGTTTACACACATGTGGGGTGTTATGAGTAACTCAGTGTGCAGGCACCTCTTATGGAAATGTAGTTTTTAAATCTTTTTTTGATGATATTACAGTACATTCCAGGTTCTTCTAAAAAAGTTCTGGTTCCTCGATGGTCAGCTGGTGCTACTGGGTGGATCCCAACCCCTCCTTTAGGCTCCCTCTTTTGGAGTCTCTAAATTTGGGGGGTTTCTGAGGTACTGGGTCCTTTAGGCTGAAGTGGAGGAGGGAGAGAGGAGGTAGAGGACGGCCTCATGCTGGCTCCTTGCCCTCCAGGATGGTCTCCCGGTGTCCCGGCGGTGGGAAGGTGAACCTCCTCTTTGTGCCCTGGCTCCACTTGGGGGAGGAGGAGGGTGAGTGGGAGGCCCAGCGCGAGGGGGGGCGGCGGTTGGCCGGGCGGGCCGGTCTCAGGAAACAGGAGTCCAGGGGTGGAGCCACCGGAGAGCGAGGCAGGTCCTGCCAATGACAAGGAGCTGTCAGTGAGGAGGGATGGGGGAGCGACTCGGCGAAATAAACAGAAGTGAACAGATTTAGACATGAATGAAAGAAAGTAAAAGAGTGAGCGTGAAGATGTATACATTATGTGAACAAAAATGTTACTTTAAGCAAAGAAGTACTGAATGTGTCAAAAAGAAGAATCAATGTCATAGGAACTTTTATTTTCTCAGGCGATTTCTATTGGTTGTGTGTTACCATTCTGTCTATAGCCATCATTTTAAATTAGCGGAGCACCGGTTTATTAGCTACACTGTTCTAAATCTAATCCTGCAGAATAAAGAGGCATAACAAATGAGTAAATGGACCTTGAGTTGAGATCAAGAGGTCAAGAAGGAAATGTCTAGATCAACTAGATCAGATGAGTTACAGCTGTTAAAACATCTAGGTTACAAATATAACCATTGTTTATATATAATTTCGCAACATGTATTCAGTAACTGATTTAAAAAAAAAATTCAATATAGTTTGGTTTAGCTACACTGGGGTATGCCCATAAGCATAATTCTTATCAAATTATAGTATCTGCTATATTTTTCTATCTATTTAGATGATGTAATTCTGTATCAGAATATCTTGATATAGAATTTACTCATGATACAATTAAGTTAAAAAAAAAGCTAAAATATCAGATTGAATTATCGCCAAGCACTACTTCTTTCCACCAAATCAATGCTAAATGATAACTTTTGAGGCTGCAGTTAGTGATCCCCTCATCATGCACTTAAAAAGAGGGACAACATATTGAAGACAGCTTTACAAAGATGTAATGCTGACAGACAATATGAAGGGATGATGAGTAAAGCAACACCTGTGGATGAAACTGAAAAAACTAAACCAATTTAATATATCCTAATAATGGTTTCATATTGAATTTGCTCATGGTGGTTATTATGGTAAGACTGGGAAACTTTTCAGAGAGCGCGTATTCCGACTCAGCGCTTAATAATGTTGAACAAATACACATGAAAGCCCCTAATCAGCCAAAGTCCCTTGTTCAAAGTAACTGGACCCACATTTTACTGGTCATAATGTTATATTGTCAATGGACACTGTTTAACATGGGACCTTCTTCCGTCTCTGTCGTGAGTGAAATGAGGAGGAAGCAGCCTTTTTCAAAATAAGATCCAGTCAAATAAAACACAAAAACTGCAGCTACAAAAACAGGTGAAGGACAAACTGGTTTAGGTCCAAACACAGATGTAGGGTGTTTGCATCCATTTGTGTTGCGATGACTGAGGTGCATGACAGATTAATGCAAACTCAGGGGTTTATAAATCTGGTTCATGACTGGGTATGTATATTTCTGCTGAGGCACACACACACATTAATGGTGAGTAGATTACAGACACTGTTATGTATCTGTCCCCCAGATGAAAACAGTAAAAGTGAAAAAAAAGAGGGCGATAAGAAGAGAGAAAGGTTTTCATCCCCCCCTCGTCAGAATGATGTCAGAGTGTGATTGGGTGAACGATCACAACCGGGACATCGCACCATTGGCCTGATTTATAGATAGCTCATCTCGAGGCATTAGATTTTGGCTGAAGGATGGGAGACATCGAGTCCACAAAGTAACAATCTAGTTCTGCTAAAAATACACGGCTGCGAGGCCGCGGTGGCATGAGAGGATGAATGAAAAGACCCGCCAGTGAGTGACGGGCTGTAAGAAAGTCACAGAGACGGATGTGCAGCGTCTCCATCAATAAATAATTTGTTTATGTATATAACAGATGGATTGTGTACACACACTGGAAATACAGAGTTTTTTTTTTAATGGGCGGCTTGTGGGTTAAAACTAGATTTCCTGTGAGATGCTAATACATCAGATCACACGACACCACAGATCATGCAGAAGTAATGGGAACAGGAAGTCAGAGACGGAAAGGCTGCTGAAGACAGCAACTAAACAGCTTCACATCAACTCTGACTTCTCAGTCGATGCTACAACCTTAAAAGGAGAAATCCACCCTAAAACACTTGGACACTGTTGAAACCGATGTGATTACATCTGTAGGTACGTTTTAATTTGTTGGAGAATATTGCAGTTAAAATATTCGGTCTTTCTTCATCCATCAGGGTCAACATTAGATGTTACACTATTTTTGGCCTATGACAAGAAGGCGGTTAAGTTGTAAGGGAGAAGCATTCACAACTGAAAAAAGGTTCAGCTATTATGCGCAATTTCATGGCTCGAGAATTTGATGGACGATCATAAATGGCCAAGTCCATAAAAATAATGAAAACCAAAACGGCTACATTTCATTTGAACACTCTCATATACTTCACTGTAAGCTAACTTTTTATAGTTGAATATTAAATAATGTTGACAATAATTGATGAGTTATTTACTACCTCTGGCCAATAGACAATTACAATTAACGGTTTTAAATAGTGTCGTCTGTTAAAGTCTGTTTTTATGGATGTGATTTTAATATGAGATGTATTTAGTTAAAGAATGTTTACATGCTTACATTTTCTCAGAAAAAAAGAGTCTGCAGCATTTTGAACACATTACCAAATACACATTAACCAAATGCTTTGTAGCAGCTGACTGAACTCTCAACATTTTTACCGAACACTTGAACTCATTGTGAAGGTGAGTTATCAAAACAGACCAGAACGCTTTGCTTCAGCCACCTACCATATCGGAATGGTATTTAGCATGATGTAGGAAATGAACAAAGTGAACTGCAAGCAGAGGAACTCAGCACTCATCAGAGAAATACACGGACAGGCTGATAACAGTTGTATAACAGTGTCAGAGTATCAGATGGTGGATCTTCCCTTTAAGCATGCACAATGGACCAGAGAAAGCAGTTAATAGCCACCAGGCATCAAACACAACACCAACAGGTGATGGAGTATAGAAAGTGATGAGTGTTAGAAGCAGTCATCTTCGGTTAATCTTTTGAGGACTTGTTAGTGTGAGAGTAAATGGGGGAACTGTAAGAGAGAAGAAGAAAGAAAACACTGTATGGACAAAAGAGTGAAAATAGTAAAACATCACAAGAAAACATCACAGTAGAGGAGCACCTGGTAGAAACACAATGTTAGCATAATCCAGATGTTATTATTGTTATGCGCAGGGGCCCTCAAAACAACCTGCACTGAGGAATATGTGAAACATCCAAAAGAGTGGACTGTTTTGTGTCACGTTTACTGGTTCAGATGTTATCTGACCAGCAGTCAAGACACAATCTGAAGACTCTTTGAATCACGTGGACTGAGTTTGCTTTAAAGGACCATAAAGGCAGTTTTGCATGGTACATCCCGTTAATGTCAAATCACATATAGTTTACATTATTGCCAAACTTTCCTTAATTTCTTCTCCGGGTGGTATGACAATCAACTTGTTGAACCGTGAAAAACTACTTCAGATGCGTACTCCATTACAGCTGGTGCATCTATGTTACTCTGCTCAGTATCATCTTGACTTATTAAGGAGACATTTCAAAGGGTTTTATGATCCCAGTGTCTTCAATCTCTTACAACGAGGACCCTGGGAAAATGTCATCATCACACACTAATGCTGTGCAGAGAGCAGGAACTGTTATGAAAACATTGAGATGCACCAATTGCTTCTAAAAAGTCTGACCTGCTGCTTCAGATTTTTGCCGATCTTTTTCCAAAGAAATTTAATTGACAGCAAAGCTCCTGACTTTTTTCAAGATCTCCCTAAAAAAATCCTATCTTTGTTCTGAAGCCAGAAAACGTCAAATTCTACATTTTATCTATTTACTTTGTTCTTGTCAAAGTTAGCTTTTCAACATCAAATTTCTATTTTTATCATTTTCTGTATCGTGAACAGTGAATGAATAAATTACTTCAGTTTAAGCTTATATCTATCCTTCAACATGAAGCTGTATTGCTTATTGTAGAAGTTTTATCAAATAAGTTGCTGCTCTCAGCAGCGATGGACCTCTGCAATACATATCCAGCTTAATAAATGTCCGCTGTAATTCATTAACATTCTCGTCTCTTAAAGTTGATTTTCATACTGTTCTGGCTGAACATGTATTTAAATCGAATAATCTCAACATGAATGGTATGACACTAGAAACAGTAGATGCGATTTATGTGATTAATGGCCTAAAACATGCAAAAAAACACCATTATGGTCCTTTAAAAAACAGATGATCTATAACAAAGAAACTGATCATGCGTGCATTAACACAAAGATACAGATGTATGGCCGTCGCACAACTTTTGACACCACTCCGATGGCTTCACACAATGTCACTCTGCCGTCCTGTGAAGCATGCATTAATGAAGAGGGTGAGGGGTAGGAGGGGTCTGCAGGGCGTGAGGTGAGAGGTCCGTGTGGCTGGTGAACCCACCGCGAAAGGTTCGTGGAGGAAGAGGAGGAGGAAGACAAACTTACATCACGGAGACAAGCAGAGTTAGAGTCCCCAAGGAGTTGTTAGTATGACATTGTGGTTCTGGATCAGAGCACAGCGGACAGGGAAGAGGGGGAGGGGGAGATAAAGCCCAGAGGGGAGGAAAGAGGGGCGGGGAGGAAGATAGAGCAGGACATGTTAATTGGTAAAATTGGGTAAAGAGGAAGTCTGACAAGTATGGCATAACATAGGCAGAGAGGTTTACCAGAAGAATTAAGGTGGCTGATTTCAGTTTGCAGACCACAGAGAAAGTTAATGAAACACACACCCATTCACTTTAGACCTGGAAAAAAACACAACTGGGACGTTGAGCTTGGTGTAGATACACAGCCCGGTCGGATATTGTTGGAAATAAATAAAAACATTCAATATGAACGGCTTCAAATAAACCAAATATAAGGTTCGATGACGTGACTATATACACACACCTCGATAGAGGTAATAAAGTTACTATCAGGAGAAATTTGTCATCCTCTGTATTGCTGAAATGTTTAGTCAATTTATCAATCCATCAGAAAATGTATCGAAAATAATAATTTGTCATATATTTAATTAAGCAAATATGCAAAACATTTGCTTCTCGAATGTGAGATAGTGCTGTTTTATTTCTCTGTTTTATACTGTATTGTCATATATTATTACGTTTAGTCGAACACAACAAACAACGTGATGACTTTGGGAAATTCTAATGGGACACAATTCGTTTGGACAATTAATCTAAAATAATCGCTGCAGCTGTAATTCATCTGTAAGCAACAAATCTGGTTATTTCATCTAAGGACGGTTTAAACTTTTTTGAATTTCTAGAAAATCTGCTACATCACGAAACATATCCAATATAAATTTGAAATGGTTTGAATGTGGATTTTTGGTTATTATTTCCTTTAGTGCAAAAACAACTTGTGGATTGGCAGAACATTGGTGGTTAACAATTTTTCATAACTAATCAATTGTCCAAGTTAATGAGGAGAATGACTGCTGGTTACAGATTGTAAATGTGATAATGTTTCATATCACTCAGTATCGTTCAGTTACACAAAACAAGGAATGAGAAGACACCGTGTTGAAGCTCTACAAGATGGTGATTGATTCTAACAGAGAATAAACTACTGAACAAGTCATTGAAAATAATCATTACTATTGTTTATTTACTGGATTAGCAAAAAACAGACTGTAAACCTACTTTACCAGTAAATATATTGTTTTGTGAAACATATGTATTGATGTATGATTATAGTTCTTTTAGTTTACTGGTGGACATTTTGAATGGTTTGAAAGGGATTTCTGTGTGGTTTGAACACTCTTCTGTGTATATATTTATCCATTTGAGGGACACACGATACACAGCAAGATATGCTTAACTACCATCTCAATTCATTATCTCCATCCGTCATGCACAGAAGGCCTCACTGAGTGAATGACTGCAGAAAAGGAACACTTTCATCCATAAAATCACAGATCAGACTCTAATCTTAGTCTCGTCTGTTCTGCAGCTCAGTGAGCAGCAGCTGGTGAATCCTTCATGTTAGTGGACATCTTAATCAGCACATGTGGGATTGTGTTGCTCACTATTCACGATACGGTTTTAAATATACAGCGCATCTCTCAGTATATTGTTATAATGTACAGCTTTATTACAGTATTACCTACTTCGCAGAAATTTTAATCTGTCTTTTGTGGCGTGCTTGTAAATTCAGTAAACTGAAAGCATGTTTCTTTATGTTTCACATTTAAACATGAAACCAGAAAGATGTTTTTCTGTCTGTAATTTATTATTTTCCCACAGGTCAGCTGAATGGGTGGTGAAAAAGGCCCGACCGACGTGTCAGCGCACTTGTTCTTGGTATATTTTGGGATCGGGTGAAATCAAATTGCTTCAAAAACTAGAGCCCCTTAAAATGCTGGTTGAACATGTATTCAGATAATTGCTAATAATGATATGTAATATAAGTATGTACCTCTGTAACTGTGATCTCACTCAGATCATTACTGTGAGATCATTCATTTCCGTTATTGGACACATGAATCAGGGTTCGGTCGGGCCTCAGTGAAAGTTAAAGCACAGAAATAAAAGACAATTACAGAAGAAGAAGACACCTTAAAGAGTGTCAACATACAGCCATGAAGAAAAGTTCAGTATTTTTGAAGAGGGTCAAATATTTTGACATTACCATTGCATCAGTCAGTGCTTTCCATCTGAGAAAAAAGCAACATTTTAGTGATATCATAACGTAGTTGTTAAGCTTTTTCTCTGATTAACCACATATGCTGTAAAGTTTGTCTTCAACCATTACAGGGAAAATCCAAGGAAAAGTCATAAATATTTTTGCGTCATGAAACATGGGCCCCAGATCAAATGAAGGATGAAGCGCTGAATCCAGTGCGTTTGCATATTTACCTCCATACATCCAGACTGTCCTCTGTCTGAGTCGGCCTGCCGGCTGTGGCTGCTCTGTCCTCCAGCCTGCAGCCGCCGCTCCTCTCTGAAGCTCTGCTCCTGCAGCTTCTTGTTAAGGATGCGAGCAGTGTTTTCAGCCAGCGTGTAGCCCGGCGGGGCCGACAGGTCCTGCCTTATGCTCACCACTTCTGCATTTTTGTCCCCCTGAGTCTCCACTATCAGCTGCACGGGGCTAGGCGAGCGCCCGCGAGCTACACGTAAGCACTCGTTCCTGGGGTCCATGGCGAGAGCCCCGTGGGCAGGGCTGGGCTCGGTGGTGCAGGGAGGGGTAGGCTGAGAGCGACTGGGGGACTTGTTGAACTTCTGCATGGAGTCGTAGGCCACTGGGTTGTGCTCGATGATGTTGAAGAGGCTGGAGAGGCCATCGTTGATGGTGGTATGGACGGGGCTGTCGCGAGTGGTGGTGGAGCGGGCCCACGCCGACTCGCTGTTGCCCTTCTGCGGCGTGGTGGGTGTGGGAGCACGGTTGGTATTGGGGAGCTCGGCCTTGTTGGATGTGGACAGTTTGCGCTGAAGCTTGGGCGAGCCGTACTTTGGCGAGCAGCAGGGTCGCTCAAACTTACTCTGTACGACAGGGGAGTACTGAACCTTCCTCACACTGCGTGACGGGGAAGAAATAGGCGTCCCGCCACCTTTTGGGGTGAGGCAGCGGTGGGGGCTGCTTGTCAGGTTCCTCAACAGGTCCGTTTGGAGACCGACACTGATGGTCTGAGTGGTCTGAGTGCCTCGCGTGGTGAATCCGTTGGTCTGGCAGGCGGTGTCCTTAACGACGGGCCCTGGGGGTGAACGGATAGCGTTCCTCACAGAGATGGCCACCTCCTTCATGTCGTCACTCATGTTTCTGGAGAGCTGAAGCTCTAGAGAGGAGGTGAAGCCCACAGTGGGGCAGATAGGAGACTGGCTAGGAGAAGTCCTCAACACCCCACTGTCCAGGAGCCCACATGCCCACCTCCCACTGCTGAACACCTCATCTGACCCACTGGCTCCCACCCCAGCCTCTCCTCCGCCCCTGGCTTTGGGCACTTTGGCGTACAGGAAGTTTGGGTCTTGGGCAGTCGGGTGCTTAGCTGCCCCAGATCTGGTAGGGCTGTGGAGCTTGTGGACCCCATAGTGCTCCATTCCCACCCCTTCCGCCCCTGCTCCGTTGCCCCTCAGCGGGGACTTGTGGCAGTGCTCGGGGCTGCTCAGGGTGCTGGTGGTCCGGGTGGCGCTGGTGGTGAGGAACCAGGAGGCCGGCTGGAATGGTTCAAGAACGAGCTCCCCTCCCCGGGCCTCGGGGGGTTTGTCTGTCCACACTTCCAGGGCAGGATCTGGGCCAGAGGTGGATGCTGGAAAGTCCCAGCCCTTATTATTGAACTCCTCAATGTACTTGAGGTCGTCCGGGGACAGAGGCGGGGTGAAGTCGTCTTGGCCCAGATCACCGTGGTGAGTCTTGTCGGGGAGGAACGGCGAGCTGTCCATTAACCGCTGGAAGTCGCTCATGGAGCACACAGACTTAGCTCTAGACACACACACACGCACACGCACACGCACACACACACACACACACACACACACACACACACACAC
The DNA here is from genome assembly GCF_910589615.1 of Taurulus bubalis. Taxonomy (NCBI): domain Eukaryota; kingdom Metazoa; phylum Chordata; class Actinopteri; order Perciformes; family Cottidae; genus Taurulus; species Taurulus bubalis. Next base: position 26,983,047 of record NC_136589.1, read on the forward strand.
ACACTTCATTAACACTGAAACCAAACATCACAACCCATCATGATCTCATATCCTTTATATTCCCGCTGCTGACATCCAATCCTAAATATGTGTGTATGTTTTTTGAAAAGCAACTTAATGCTTTTAAATGTTTTAAAACTGTCTTAATTATTTAACAGCCCTATGAGCTGGATTTCTACGTCGCCATAACAGAAATTATACCTGGGGGAAACTCACTGTTACTTCAAGTAACAGTTAATAGAATCAATAGCCGATCTTGATGTGTATGTATGCAACACTATATATATATATATATATATATATATATATATATATATATATATATATATATATATATATATATATATATATAAAACACTCTTTGAACTTAGCTTTTCCAAGAGGTTACCTGAGCAGACTCCCAACGCCCATCTCGTCATCTGGGCTCACAGGATCGACTTCTCTCTCCAAAATCTCATTCAGGGCCTGAACCACAACAGATACAATAGTGAGATCATGTGGAAGTGGAGGATGATTTATCGGCACTAACATCAGGAAAACAAAACAAAACAATACATAAAAACACAATTACAAATAATTTTATTGCGTTTTGGAAACATTTCATTGAGTGGTTTGAACTCATAAATGTTCAACTAATAAAATAGTCTTGTCTGTTCTGGGACCAATTAAGTAATAATTTCATCTTTAAAATGTCACAAAATAGAAAAAAATGTCCATTTTGTCATTTACATAATGACTTGTGTTTCATGTGTTTCATGTGCTACATTACTGGTGCATGTTACCTCCTTCATGCAGGGGAACCTCTTCTCGCTCTCCAATCCGGAGGGTGAAGGGATCTTTAGCTCGCTAAGGGGGTCCAGAGACAGCGCATCCAGGAACAGGTTCTCCGTTGGGCCTCTCAGCCTCCTCGCAGCGGCATGCTCCTCCAGCATGGCCTCAGAGTCAGAGTGGGAGCGCACAGGAGGGGCAGCAGCGATGGGTGTGGACGCACAGGGGGAGCGCGGCGACCGGGCCGCGTTGCAGGGACTGTCCTGAGGAAAGAACACACCTCTGTGGTCCGAGCCACCATCTGTGATGTCGCGGGTGTTCAGCTCTCTCTGCAGCTGCACAGAGAATGACATACAGATGTCAGGTGATTGGTCAGAGAATTGACTTATATCCAGATTGTTTAAATATGTTCTGCGAGGTAAGATTTCAATGAATTCTGGTCCCTTGAAGACGGAGTAGATAACAGCTTTAGTTCCCCGTTGGAAAGGGCTGTCTGACGGAAAGGTAAATCAGTGAAAATATATTAATGTAGCGTTTACTTAAACATGATGTTGATATTTTTTGGGTGAATCTCTCTATTAGTTATCTAAATTACATGTTGCTGCAAACCGGGGTTGTGCTGATCGCCAGGTAATGCTATGGTACCACTAAGTACCTCATATAACCCCACTTTAAAACATCTGAACTATAATGGTCTATTTACGAGGCTGATATTGATATTACTTTACATTTACAGTATGCTTTATATATGCAGGAGGCTTTCTTCACATAGGAACACCTTGCTTTCCCTAAATATAATAAAATGTGAGCTATTGAGTAATCCTCCTGCAACATTCAGGCTTTAGATCTTTGCTTCAGTCTTGAGGTTTAAGGAAAACAACCCCATCACTCAATAACTTTCACCCTGCCAGCCTGAACAGTTCAGTTGGGAACCTGTGCTTTATAGTTTGCAGAATACGCTCTACTTCCTGCTCTGTGTCTCCTATATTCAACGGTGCATTAGCAGTTCTTTTTTCTAGTGTGTTATTATTTGAGTCCCTTTATATGTGAATACTCTCACACTCATATCATATTACCAGCTCATGTTCCTATCTCCTGCCCTGGACATGACGCACAAGTGAGGAGAGACACTGTAGTTCGTCTAATTAAATCAACACAGGGCATCAATTATTCAGTAATCCTGAGTATTTATTAGATCTAGCCGAGACTATTTGAAAGTACCAAACTACAGAGAGATAATCGCCTTGCATAATAAAGCTGGAGGTAAGCAAGAAATATGTTCTTTGGATGAACCTATGCTCTCGATTGAAGGCTCAAACATTTTCAAAAGGAAGAGAAAAAAATACATACAGCGTAACAAGCAAAGGCTTCAGATCTTTAGATGTGCTGGTTTTTACCAGTTTGATCTGTAAAGTTTGTAAAGAAGTTCAGTTCAAAGTGGTTTCAAGGCTGAAACAAAAGTGTGATGCTATCGAAAGCTCCAGATCAGCTACTAAATGCACATTGTGATGTGTGAGCCGGGCATTCTTATTGTGTGTGCTATGCTTCTCTTTCACCTCCCGTCATACTCCTATAACTCTTCTTTTCTCTGACTCTTTCCAGCTCCTCCCATCTCTCACCCTGTCCATCTTGCGTTGGAGCTCCCTCATGCTGCCATCCCACTCCTGCCGCTCTCGGTTGAAGCGCTCCAGCAGTTCTCCCTTCTCGCGGCTCCAGCTCTGCTCTCCATGCTGCAGCTTCCAGCGGAGGTCCAGGGAGGTGTTGTGGCTGTCGGCCAGCAGACGCCGGTGCTCCTCGCGCTCCAGGTTCAAGGCCCACTCTGGGTCTTCGGTCAGTTCCCCTTCACCTCCTTGAGCCTCGCCTCGCACCTGGCCTTGTCTCCCCTCCTCCAGCTGGTCAACAAGCAGAGACACAGGGGTGTTGCGTTGATTAGTCATTATTAAGTCACTATTATAATGCAAAGTATACCAAGAAGAAAAAAATCCACACAGGGCATCAATTATTCAGGAATCGTGAGTTTTTATTATATCTAACCTTGACTATTCTAAAGTACCAAAGGGATAATCGCCTTGCATAAAGCTGGAGAGAAATATGTGAAATACCACTGCTCTTGTTTGAAGGCACGGACATTTTTAAAAGGAAGAACAAAAGACGACAGTAAACTACATTTTGCAGATGGATGAAAACGTTTTTCCCAAACCAGAGAGATGCATCATGTTAGTGTCAAAGCAGAATAAAGAAATTACAGAATACAATTTACTTTTTATCCTGTGTATCCTTCTCATGACACCAAACTAACACCATTCATGAACAAGATAATAATGAAATGGCTAACTTGCACTCTTTATTGAGACAAACAGCTGCAATAAGTATAAAGGGAATCAATGTAAATGCTAAGGCTGTGCATCAAACCAAAAGCCCATTAAAAAACCATTGACTTCAAGACGAGGCAACCGGAAATGCAAAAACGCTGAATAATTTCTTGGTTTTAAGACTCATTCCTGCAGCACTCCATGTGCAAATGGTTATGTTACTCAAATTGGACATCCTGTTACCTGAAGCAACACATCTTCACCTGCATTGCATGCAGGGGGCGGTTTTCAGTTTGAATAGCTGCTAATACAGTGCACACACTGAACTTAAATCACTCCGATTCACAAAGAAGCACAATGAGATTAGGGAAAGGTAAAATCACCTGTAGTTGTTTTGTAGCTGACAGAGACACAGTAAAAACTTGAGTGAGGGGCTGCCATCCCAAATTCATATGGTAAACCACTCGCTGGTGGAAGGACATAAACCGAGGATTCAGACAAACTGCAGGAATCTTCAAAGCTGCAAAGCTGTACTATGTGAAGAGCAAGTCAAGGCTGCCATGAAATCTCAGCTTACATAACTCCATTCAAATGTTTGTTTTGTATACTTTTACACTGGGTTTGAAGACTGTCTGCTTACACTGGGGAGGATAACATGTGCAGCAATAGTTGCTGACTGAATGCTAAGAGCCAAGATGTGAGACATTATAAATATAGCCAGTCATTTCCAAGGCTTGACACCAGAGAACCAAACCAGACCAAAGCAGAGAATGAAACATGAGCCAGCCTGGTATTAATATCTCAAATGAATCCACATATAGATACGCAGATGAAGGTAATTTCCAATTCTGCTCTGCTCTGCTGGGCAGCGTAATAATCCTGAATAAAAGCCAGGAGTTTAGGGGCATATTTCAGAAGTCTTAATCAGGACGAAGCACAGTGGAGCAAGAGAAAAACTAAACATGGTATTATCAGAGGAAACTAAGTAAATTAGTTCTCGTAAATGCCCTCAGTGACTGCTGCTCTGTGGAAGGATACAAACCATTTCAAAGATTTTCTGATTAATAGCATGAGCGTTAAAAAGATAATCCCCCTATAAATCAATTTCTTAATTCATTCCTTAAGCTCCAGTTTACTTTTTTTTAAACCAGACATAGCTGGGTAAAGACACTACTCTGCCGCGGTCGGTTTTATCTTCCAATACATGTGGTCAAGAAATAACATATTCTATATTATTTTTCCACATTGTTGGCCACGTGTCCTGATCGTAAATGAGGCTCCAACATCACCACAAAACACAACGATCCCTCTGTGCCACACGGTACCGTTCCTTTAGTTCTTCCACTGAAAACGTAGTATTGATGTTTTTGTCTCCTATGAAATTCAAACACAACCCAAATAGTAATCCCTCTTAGTTGTTTTTAGCCTTAGCAACAAAGATTTATTTAGTTGATTAAACAGTATTTAATGCTTCTTTCATATACTGAATGACTGCTCTGCTCTTCTTAAGGCCACTTGATTCCATAGAGAGCCTACTGAGGTGAGCACTATAAACATTTTGTTTTGTTTTTAGGTGAACTCTTTCTTTAAGTACGGTACTTAAGCAAATATACTTTGTTACTTTCCACCACTGTTGTCTAGTCTTGATGCCCAATGCCAATAAAATGAGGTTGGTCCTGACCACAACTACACAGTCAAAATAGTCTTTACCTTAACATCTGAAGCCACTACATGTCGGTGTAGCGTGGGAATATTTTTCCCACGTTGGTTTCCCCAGTGTAGGTTTGGTTAATTTCTCTGCAAACAGTTTTACTCTGTAAGAATCAGAACCATTTATTGCCACGTATGTTTTCACGTACAAGGAATTTGTCTTGGCAGGTGGTGAAAAAAACCCAACTAATTGTCAAGCGATAACTTTCAAGAGTTGTAAAATCCTGTTTTTGCATTTAACAAACCTTCAGACTCATGGATGTGTTTCTCAAATTCCTGTATTTAGACCCCCTGTGTGTGAGCTGGTTTTAGTCTTTTCATTCTGCACAAAAAAATGTGGCCATATTCCCTTTATGCAACACAAAAAAAACAAAAACATAACAAAACCAGTAGAGCATTCCTAGGGTACATTTTTTAAATTTGCATCAGAAGGAATATACAGCAGCAGCATAACACCATTCCCTGTGCAGATAATATGCAATAAATATAAGACATCAGCAAACATTGTCCATCAACTTTGACAATGTTTGAGCACCACTCATCCTTATCATTGACTGAAACACATTCTGTCTGCCCTCGTCCCGCCAGAGGGAAGCCCTTGAACCCTTTTATTTTACAATGTCTTGGAGGATCTTGGAGGCCTTATACTGTTTTTATATTGACCTAAATATCAGTGAATTCCGTACAAAATAAGTGATATCAGCTCGCCATGTGCTCTTATCTGGTTTAGATGAATATACTCTGATCCTAATCTAGTATTTAAACTCCCATTAGGAATACAAGAGAGTGCTTTCAGCCGTTTTGAGTTCACTGGAACAATGTTGAATGAATTAGTTTGCACAGTGACATATTCATTAGTGCCAAGCAAGCCATTCATCATATTCTCATCTTATTGGAAGCTGTCCTTCCTGTTTTAATGTAACTGTTGAAGGGTGATTATAAATTGTATTCTGTCCATTTGTTTGTCACTTGGGGTATGGATTAAGGCACATTGTCATTCCATTGCTGCACTCTCAATATGACAGGGATTGGCCTTGGGGGGAAGTTTACGTTTTGCCCTGAGTGGAGAAGGCAACGTGTTTACTGTCACCTTGTTGCTTATTGAATGCACCTAGTTTTCTACACCAGATTGGGTTCTGTCTCTTTAAGGTGGGCGCTGAGACGCCATCTGTACCTGGGCGAACTGGCACTTCATCGCTGCCCACTTGACCTCCCAGGCGGCTTTGTCGTTTGCGTAGGACAGCTGCAGCTGGCATCGCCGCGCCTCCTCCTCCTGCAGCTCCATTTGAAACTCCTCCAGCAGCGTCCGCAGGGCCTGCAGCACTTGCCGGTTCTCCCCAAACTGCACAAAGAGGATTCAGACAAAACAATCATTTCGGAAAGGTTAACTCAACACACTCAGACACACATACACATGGAAAGTTCAGCAAGTTCTGTCCTCATCTTGATGGGCTCGTCCTTTGTTTCTCTGTAAAGCGCTTTGGGACAAACCTACTTTGTGAGTGCTTTATAAATCAATTTCACTTGAACTTCTCCATCCTGTTTCCCATCTGCCTCCTGCTTCTCTCCTTCTTTTATCCTTGTCCTTACCCATCTACCCTACCTTGATCATTAAAGCACTAAAACCTGTACACACAGATGGATGTACATACAATCTTACGCTCAGAAATCCGGACTTTAAATTAAATCCCTCTGAGTAGTGCAGCATTTAAAGCTGCAACAAAAAGCTCTTCTACGACCAAGTATTTATTTTATTCCATTTCAATGCATGTTTTTCCTGCTCAGAGAGGTGTGTGGAGAGCTGTTTGCTTCTGGTGGCCCTGCTGTGGGGACTCCTCAGGTCTTGGCAGGAGGCGGTGAAGCGCAAAGGAGTCTGTGAGTAAAACATCACCTGGAGGTTTCACTATAGCGCCACCGGCTCTGTGAACACGATATGAGCTCAGGTGTTAAAAGGCCAGTGTCCAGTATAAGCAGGAAAAAAAGGGGACCTCACATGGACAACCTTCCTTTTTCTTCTTGTTCTAATTTTGTGTCTCTAAATATGCATCATATGAGCATCAGCAAATGTATTAAATTTGTTTTTAGATCTAAAAGGTAAAGGTTTGCTTTTTAATAGGATTTATAACTAACAGGTTTCCCAGCTAGCAGTTTGATACCAGTAGTGCCGCTTGGTAGCTAGATACCCTGCAAGCTAATTAGCTTATTTTAAGTAAAAGCTGTGGAATTTTCGTGTAAATAATCACAGTTATGTTTACATTCAGCGTTTCTAACCAAAATGCAGTTATGTGTGTCCTAAAAGTCCAAAAAAAATTATTTTCCTTCTTAATAATAATAATATGGTAAAGTAATGATGTCAGATCACCTGAAAAAACATTGTTATGATGTGTAAAAATCAAAACACAGTAAAGTAGAGTACTTAGGCCATCTTAATAATGCTTATGAACTTTCTTTGGTCTTACAGCGGGGCAAAGTGGTCGTACTGATGTCAAAACACGCCATGTCAGGGAAAACCTTCAGCAGCCTGAAAAACAGAAGCTCCTTTTGTCTTCATGGCATGTAACTGATGAGGGTCCATGTTTTTGTATTCACAAAAATAATTACTCCCTCTAACTAGTTATCTAGGCCACATCACTCATCTGCATACAGTGCCAAACTGCTCTAATAAAGCGGCTGCCAAACAATGACAATGAACGAGGGAAATGTAAAAGCTCAGCACACCAATTTAATTGAGAAAATAGTTTTAAATAGTTTTCTTTTACAATCAACCCTTGAAATGATGAAGGCACTTGCAAATGACAAGTATATGATTGACAGTATAGGATTCTCCCTTGCTACAATTACTGAAGAGTTATTGTATTTCACTTATTTTGTTTCTCTTCTTTAATATTTTTGCATGACTTAACATTTCCATGTGTGTAGCATGTGTTACATGAAATTGTTCAATCATCTACTATGAAAACAACGTGGACTAATGCACATGCTTAGTAATTTACCTGTATAGTTATAATTCAAACAATACAACCATATAAAAAAAAAGGAATATGTCGTTTCCAAAGCATGATGAAACAAAATGTGTTTGACAGAGCAGCAAAAGCTAAAATAACGAGCTGATTCTAAGCTGTTGAAAAGCCGTGTGTACATTTTTCTAAATGCCATGGACCCTCTTATTGCTGCTGTATTTCATTTTTCACCATCGCCTCAGTTGAATCTGTTTGAATACTTCTACATCACAACATGGCTGATGAACTGAAAACTTGACTTGTTAAATAATGCAATGTTCAGTTTAGGTTGTATTTTAAAAAGAGGTAGACAGTGGAGTCACTGGAGTTGCAATTCTTCATAATTTTCTTCAAAAACCAGAGGAGGAGTTGTAAATATGAGTACCTGTCTTTGATGCTGCAGGTGTCGATCAGGTGACGGCAGAGGGATGATGGGGTCGGGGACGTTCTCTGGAGCTTGTGGTAAACATAGACTCTCGTCTCGATCTGACACCCCCTCCGCCTGCTCCATTATCACTCTCAGCTCTGGGATGCCTTCCAACTTCTCAAACTGGAACAGATGATACGCCCATGAAAAGCCTTTGTTTTAATTCATGCACAATTTTTTTTCAACACATTATGTTTCAGGCTCACAGTCGCTCAGCGTATTCCAGCATGCAATGGGGCAGAGAAACACCTAATTTTCCTCATTTGTCATGTGCTCAGAACTTCCCAATCACATGCTTCTTCGTAACAACCTTATCATTGCTTTAGACTTGCACGCCTGTGGTAAAACGGGGTGGTATACTAATGGGAATTTTGTGGGTGAAATAATCTTTTACAGGCTTTTAGAAAATATTTTGTCGGGATTCAATGTCAAGTCAAGGGCTGCACACTGATGCACCATCTGTAGACTGATATTAGGTTTCACAAGATGCTGCATGAATAAACTGATTCAGAACGATTCATTATTATCATGTGAAAATTCCTGAAAACATGAATCTCATTAATTACGAGTGTAATTAACCGGTAGTACAAGAAGATAAGTGTAAAGTGAAGAATCGACCGCTGAACAACAAGCTGAACAAATGGAGTCGCTCAAACAGCCGGGCGACCAATTAACCAGACTATCAATCAGTGAGAAAAGATGCTGGGAAACATTTTAAAATGTGCCTCGAACTTATTAAACCTCTGACTCACCTCCGGGTTCACCGTTTCCTCTCTAGAGTCGTCCTTGCGGCCGAGCCTCCAGTGCATGAGGATCCACCTGAGCTTCATGTAGAAGATGATGGTGTTGCGTCTGAAGAGGCGGACCTCTTGCTGCAGCACGACTCTCTCCTGAGGCCATGGCACCTCATGGGTCTGAAGGCCCGGCAACTCCAGACCTCCACGTTGGGCCTCCAGGCGCAGTCGCTCGTCTTCCTGCTGCCGAAGGGACCAGAGGAAAGATGTTGGAATATGTTGCAGAATGTTTTAAAGCTCAGAACTGTATAATACTACTGACTGCTTTTAAATCTAGAATGAAAGAACTAGAGGAAGGTTCCCAAAAATGTTATTGTTTCTTAAATTGACTCTGTTACATCACTGTGTCTTAGCTTTTAGTTTATTTTAACTTGTCTTGTTCTGTGTTTTCGGTCTGTAACTATGTGCTTTTTATGCTGCTGCCTGTCTTGGCCAGGTCTCCCTCCAAAAAGAGATTTTTAATCTCAATGGGACTCTCCTGGTTAAATAAAGGTTTAAATAAAAACATAAAAAAATGTGCTTCACATATACATATATATATACATATATATATATATATATATATACACATATACATATATATATACATATATATATACATATATATATATATATATATATACACATATACATATATATATACATATATATATATATATATATACATATATATATACACATATACATATATATATATATATATATATATATATATATATACACATACACATATATACATATATATATATATATACATATATACACATACACATATATATATATATATATATATATATATATATATATATATATATATATATATGCAACCTCATACAATGTTTCAGTAGGTCTATTGGTTAAATAATACATCTAATTTATGATCACTTTTGGCCAGAAAATATATATATGCAAAGTGTTTTCTTTTTTACAACAAAAAACAAACAAAGACATTATGTTTAATTTCAAAATATTAAGAAAATTAGGATTTTATTTACATTTAAGAGTCAACAACCAGAGAATTTTTGGCCTTTTTTATTTAAATTGTTTTAGTTCATCAAGAAATTATTTCAGCTCTGACGATGCTTTATGATTTTGTGTGCTTAAAATGACAAAACGTTTACATTTGAAAACACACTTCTAACTAGCATTTATTTATTAGTACAAAGTACAAAAATAAGTACAAAAAAAGGGACTTGGTGTAAATTGCATGCGACATAATGAAGACAGTGTAACATCCATCTAAGTCTAAAACCAAATGAGGGCATGGATATTAAAGCAAAACTTCCTTTCCTCTCCAGTGGTAAGACTTAATTAAAATTGTGCTTAAACTCCAGCAAAGATAGAAGAACAAATGAAGTGTGATCCTGGTGCTCTTACGCTCAAACGCAGCGTGACTGACTGCATCACTGTACCTGAGAAAGAGAGATGACGGCCTCCTGGTCCTCCGCCGCTGCTCTCAGCCTTCGCTCATGATCCAGACGAAGCTGGATGTCAGAAGCAGGCGTATCCCGGAGCTGAACCCACAACAGCACAGCACACAGTTACTTTAAAAACCCTTTGGATAAATTACATCACATATTGAGATCTCACTATCATTCTGTTTGTCTCTCGGTAAAGCTGTATTATATAGTCACACAGAATCACAAGGTTATGCGATGATTACGCTTGATTATATTGGTTCTCTATGATTTCTAAAACTCAATGAGCAACACTGAAAAACCTTAAATGAGGTTGGAAACCCAATATACCTTCTTCTAGTGTCTCAGGAAGTGATTATAATTTAATGCTGCACATTTTCAATCGGTACTTAAAATGTCTTCATCTAGCAACTTATCAAACGAAAGTATATACATCTCAAAGGAGTAGTTTGACATTTTTGGAAAGAGTCGATCTCTCACGAGTCTCCACTAAATATGAAGCTACAACGAGCAGGCCGTTAGCTTAGCTAAGCAAGAAACTGGGGAAGCAAAAAGAAACAAAAATCTGTCTATTAGCAGCTCTCAAGTAAAAATTACATCCTGGAATTTTGACGTCACTTCTTGGTCAACAGGTGGAGACTCCAGGAAGTCACACAAATAAATAATTTGGACACCCCCCCCCCCCCCCCCCCCCCCCGCTACTAAACTTTGTGACAGGTATCATTTCCAAGAAATGCACTTTAGGATTTTCCTACAGGTGAATAAATGCTCACAGGGAAATGAGATGCTTATGTTTATGGTTTTTGAATGTAATGATTCTTCAACTCCTTTACAAGACTTCCCTGTATCTCCTCCTAAAAATCACAGTGCAGACTTTGATAATTTGGAAATTGCAGTGTTTTTTCATGTGATTTCCTTCTTCCAATCTGAGCGGGCGTTGACTGTCCCAACAGTAAGTGGAGCTGTTCAGTGTGTACTGACCCTGGATCACCTCCCTGTCAGCCCAATGTCAAATGCAAATCACCCAGGCCTACAGTGCAGAGCTAATCCGGCCATATTTGAGCCGCTTTCACATTCATTCATTTCACCTCACAGATTACACTGCGGCAGAAGGCACAGGGGCACAAAGAAATCCACACACCGATGTGCAAGAACTGTAACTGTTACAGTAACATGCCACATCACCGCTGCCAGAACCGTGACTCTTCTGTGTAAGCGACACTTTTACATACATTTAATCTGCTGAGTCGAGTCGTGAAGCTGGCGGTGATGAAGCGATGCCAGAGGGCTTCACGACAGAGTGCAGACTCAGCCGTGATACACTGAGTGCATACATACGCCTAACAAGTCGATATACTGTAGCTGTCTCACACTGTTTTAGAGGGCAACAAAACTGTCGACCAGCAGATATATATCTTTTTAGAGCACAACATGCAATCGAAACACTTGGTGCAAGAAATGATCTAGAATGTAAGACTCTGGAGTTCTACGGAGGCAATCTACCTTCTACTTGTTTCTTTGAAATCAATAGTAAAAATGTCCAGGTGAACATGGTGTGAAATTAAAAGGCAGTAATACAATTTTACATCAAAAGACTTTTAACATAAATAAATAAAGATCAGTAGCTGTGGGAGTGGATATTTAGTCTGAAAGTAGAGTGAATGTGAAATCGTGTTCAGCATAAAAATTAAAAAAAGTCCAGGGCTGGAGTGTCACTAGAGATGCTGGACTGAGCGTCCTTCTGATCATAACCAACCAAATCAAAAAATCTGCCAAATATATAGTTTATAGTGCTCAGAGGCACTTTGTAAATTTTTGGTGATTTGAGAAGGTTCCTAATGGGACGAACATCATCTTCAGAATTGACTTTAGATGTACATACATAGAAGAAAAGGTACACATTTTAAACTTTGGTGAAGTAATCAGAGATAAAAAAAGAATTAGTTTCCAGGTTTTAATCTGTTATGTAAAACTCCTCAGAATTTACCGGCATCAGTAAATGCCATTAACTGCTTCACTGTAAGGCAAGTTAAGTCTTTCTTACCATAGTGCACTGCTTCTCAGGCCAGCAGATATTCCCAAAACAAACCCCCAAATATTGTCTTTTCAGTATAATAACCCTCATTCTGTACCAACACTTACTATTGTTTCATTTTAGTGTCCATGATGTGAGAACTTTCAAAATGCATTTAGTAAAAGCATGATTAGATTATTTTCATTCATATATTTGCCTGCTGTAGAAAACATTTAATTTAATAAAAAAAATACATGGTTTTGGGGGCATCTACAGGCTCTGCAGAGCTGTATTTCACAACATTTCACCACTCTGGAAAGAAAGGACTTGTCACTCCACAGAGAAGAAACAAAACAAAATTTTGAATCACTTCAAATGATTAGAAAATAGAGTGCAGGTTGGCAGAAGGCCCGTTTATGGGGATTATAGTGTGTCAACTCAGTCCCACAGGTGGAAAGGGAGATAGAGGAGGGAGGAGGCACTGACCTCTGCTCTTAAAGCCAGGGGCCTGTGGTACCTAGTGAGTCCCGTGGCTCCCCTGCTCTGGGCCTGGACCCAACCCCGGCTCTGGCTCTGGGGCTCCACGCCTCGCTCCTGTCCTAGACGCCACTCCAGCTCATCCCTCTGACCGGACTGTGAGTGACGTGGGGTGGGGGAGGGGAGAGGAGGGGTGGGGTAGAGGGACAGGTGCAGGATACGGGGGAGCAGGTAGTGGTGGTGGTATGGGGGGAGATGTGTGAGGTGGGTTGTGGGCAAAACAGACAGGAGACAACAAACGGGGCGAGGGGATGAGGGAAAAATAAACAAAAACAAAACAGAAAATGGGTAAAGAATATAAGCTGAAGGGGGAAAATTAACAGACTACACGGTGTGGAGAAAAACAAGCGGACTAGAGTACGAAGAAAAGCGCAAAGAGAAAGACCAACTTAAAGATGACGGCGTACGAGAGAGATGAGAAGAGAACAAGAACGAGGATGAACAAAATTATGGGCTGAAACATCTGGCGGGAACACAAAGAGGAACAAAGAGAGGGGGGAGTGGGAAGAATGCAAAACACTTGTTATGAAGCGCATGCAATGAGGGATACATGAGTCCAAACCAACAGCTGAGAAATACCATGGCAAACTGCAGAGCGAGAGCTAGCACGCTAAAGGTTTCCAGCACATGCCTGTGCACAGCCGTGTGTGTTGTAGAAGCAGTCAGCTGCCAGTTTGATGCACATTGTTTTCAGACAACACAGCATTTAAAATACACGGGAGGTATTTGAGGCTTCAGTTGAGGTTTAAGACAGGGCCTAGTTAGCAGGAACTTGATGCTGCTGTGCCAAATAGCTATCTACATAAGTATGCAGCATTCAGACATATTCTCATAATTGTGACTTCCATATATTGAAACTATTATCACGTATTTACAATATTTGTATCTCATTATTATCTAGTAAAGAAATCTCATAATTACAATAGCTGCACCTTTGGATTTTACCTGATGGGCTGAGTATCGAAACATTATTAATTTTAAAATTAAATAATAAAAATAAAGTGAGTCCCTAACCTAAATCTTGTAATAAGTGGACACAATTCTTTGTTTTCTTCCGGATCAGTATCTTGTAATTTATGCGATGAGTTTTCCAACACTAATATATCTTGAATGCAATATAAACATCTTCCACTTATGAGAAACTATGATCTCATATCTATACTTGTATCACATAATTGTCTGGTAAAGCTCTCATAATTACAAGATACAAATTGTACTTGATGATCTGGGTACTGAACCCTCATTATAACGATTCAAACAGCAGGATACTTTAGTTATCTTAATTCAGAGATACGAAAGTCATAGTGACTATTTTCTCTCTTCATCCACTACATTGTAAACTGCACTGATCTACAGCTCTGTTTATCTTCAACAACTCTCAATGGACAAAGGCCTGATTGCTTTGAACAGACGGGAGTTGTTAGTACACTGGTTAGCTTCGACCAAACCACCCAGCTTCATCCAGACTAACCAGAGAGCCGCACAGGCGAAGGACCAAAGCATAAACAAATCATTGGATAGAGTCAGTATGGAGGAGGCTTCACTCCATTATTGCTACAAAGCGGATTGGGTTCTTGAAGAGACATTTGTTTTATTCCAATATGACAGATCGGAAACATCCAAGATGCCTGATCATGCAGCTCAGAGATAATGAACCTGCTTTGGAAGAGTACACAGTGTGTTGATATGTTGACTTCCACTAAGCTGCAATAAAACAAGAACAGAAAGCAGGATGACAGCCAGCGACGTTCTTCCACAGCCGACAGTGCAGCGCCATGCAACTCTTTTTTTATTCAACAGAGGTTATTTGAGGCGCACACATTTTTATGGTTCGTCTCCTTGGCAACACCGTGGAGTAAGCAATCCCACGTGTCTGTGTGTGTGTGTGTGTGTGTGTGTGTGTGTGTGTGTGTGTGTGTGTGTGTGTGTGTGTGTGTGTGTGATAATCTGTGGTGCAAACATAATAGCTACACCATTTGTGCATCATAATGAGTCACAAAATGATAGCATGGTGTAGCAAAGCTGTAGAGAGAAAAATGACTTCCCTTCATCATGCATGCAACAGTTCACTATGTCAGGAGAAGCTTTGCATCAAGCCAAATGGAAGAAGCTGCCATAACTCCTTTATTCCTCCATTCATACAAAGCACCCTCTCAAGCACCCTCCCATTTGCGCTGGCTGACTGGAAGCAGGGCAGCTGCAGACAGTGAGTGCAGGGAGAAGGAGGCAGGCAGGCCTGCTGGCTATGAGGATGTGCATGGAGATGCAGATGTGAATGTGGCAGCAGCTGAAAGCGATGGTGGTTCGGAGGAGGGGTGGCGGGAATGCCAGTGTGGTAGAGCTGGGTGGCTCATGTCGGCTGCTAAATCTCTCTGTTCTGGCACTGAACGTCTCAAGAGTCTCTCAATTGGGGCTTTAAATTAAAGGTTCGGATGTTTCAAGTCTATCAAACCTCACCAGTCTCATGATGCTCTAATCCCAGCTCACTTTCTCTATAAGTGGGTGACCAATCCGACACTTGGCGAATTCGGCTTCACAATGAGAGGAAAAGCCAATACTTGAGAATCAAAAAGCGGCATCGTACAAGCTAGATATCTCTGTGGTGAGTAGTCTGATAACTATTGCTTAAACCCAATCAATGAGAAGATCACGAGCCCCAATTTCACGGTCTGTATTCATGCTGAAAATCAAGATCAAGCGAGCTTGTGCCCTTCTGCTCCACGGGAGGTTTCTGCCCTCCCTGATCTTGCTTTAGGACACCGGTATTCCCATTTGACAAGCGACAACTCCCCAGCTGTTGTAGCGCAGCTCCACTGGACAGTACGCAACAGGGAACAAAATCCACTGTCCTCACTCTGTGCCCCAAAGGGCTTTCTTAAGTTTAGCCAGGTTTGATGTGAGCCTATGTCATCTAGATTAAGTCAGACATCTTGGAAAGCCTCATATTAGCTTTGTCTGACATTAAAAAAGTTCTCCTGTAACATAACTAGACAGAGATTAAGATCCCTCATCTTTTTTTATTCCATGCGTTCTTGCTCCTTGTCAAAACATGGCGCCTACAGTATCAACAAAGCAACTCAACCTCAACCTTAAGCTAGTTGCAGCTACTGTAGCCACAAGCCTGCTGCTGAGATGAGGCGCTACAGAGATCTGGTCAGCTCACTTCTTTCCAACTCCACACCAAGACATTTTCAAACTTGTAGTCTTCTGCACAAACCAAGCTCATCAGACTCCACACAGCTCCCTTTGGAGACACTTAGGTCTTTATACAACTTGTTTCCCATATGCAGTCATACCCATCAACACCTGCAAACAGAGTCTGATGATTTTTTTTGCACAGAACAAAGATTGTGGATATCCTCCCCTTTCTCTTTTTAAGTGGGGTCACACTACCGCCACTATCGAAAGGGAGAACTATCAGTGACCTATACCTCTTAACATACATACCGGCATATACTACATATTGTATTAAAATAGACTTGAAAGAATCCGAACCTACCCTAAAAGTTATGTTGGACTATGACTTAATGAGGTTCCCATTGACAGGCATGGCTGTGGATAGTGTGTCCTGCTAAAAAAGTACGGCGCTGCCACTGTCTTTAATTAGAGCGGTGTTTTTGTACACTTTGCTGACTGAGGATCTCATTTAGTTTATTTTGGCCTTAAATGGTGGACTAATTACTGCACACTTAGGGCCATTCAAATCAAACCTAAATTAATTCTCACATTTACAAATACACCAGTGGGTTTTCTCATGAATTTCTGCTATTTGACAGGATTTTGCAGACTAAAGATTTTTGACTGCTGTTTTAAAGCAATTAAGCCATTCGGTGCAACATTGTCTCCATGATATTGTTTCGATCAAGTGGGTTGCTTTTGAGGTTGGATGCAAATCAATTTTATTATGCAAGATTTTAAAAGAACATCTTGTTTCTAAAATACTGACTTGTTCCTCATCGTCGCTAACTGCCATACTGGCTTACAGACCTTCTCCTTAATTATTGATATATTGTCATTTCTCTTTATGCAAAAAAAACAAGCAGCCACAGAAAGAAAACCTCTTAATGTACTCAGGGATGTCACCTTCAAAACAGCAATAAAGGCCACATGAAGTCTACCCCCTGAACTTACCTGGAAGTCTGTAACCAGGTCTCTTCCAAAGGTGCCAATGGGAGAGTCACGGGACATGGAGGTGACTGTGGACAGGAAGCTGCTGGACTCTGTGAGGTTTGGCATGGGTGACAGATCATCTGTCCTTTCTCTCAGCACCTCCCCCACATGGTCCAGCTTCTCCATGAAGATGTGCAGCTCAGTGCGGAAAGCCTTCATGCGAGTGTTGATGGTGTCCAGGACTTGGGTGTCTGGTTTGGAGCCAGACGCCTCCCCTCCTTCCAGGCTCTCTCCTGTAGTCACCAGCAGCCTGCCCTCAAAGATCAGACTGTCTGTGTCCGTGATCAGACGGTCCACCGTCTTCCCGAGCCTATCCGCCTCGCGTTTCACGTTGGTGAATGACTCACGTTCTTCTCTCCTGCGATTGGCCAGTTCAGTGGCGCTGAGCTCACTGCCATCTGATGGTTTGATGCTTCCGAACCCTGAGGTGGTTGCGGTTTTCTCAAACAGATCTTCGGAGTCACTCTCGCCCCCAATGGGCCCCTCTCTCTTGGGGTGGAGGAGAAGAAGACGTCCTGCCTCCTCTTCCTCTGCTGCTTCTCGCCGGCCTGCATCACTCTCTGCGTCGCTGTCTCGAGGGCTGCCGGTGCGCAGCCCGAGGTGTGCAGCCAGGTCACAGCGCTGGACATTGGACACAAGGACTCGGTTCTCGTACTGCAGCTTCATCACCTTTCCACTCAGCTCATTGATCTGCATCCTCGCGGATTTAAGCTCCTCCATCATCATTCCACTGCTGGAGCTGTTGCCGATCCCCCCATTACCAGGTGTAAATAAGCCTCCCTCACTACCCTCCTCGTCAACAGAGCTGCTGCTGGGGCCGAACTTGAAGAGATTAAGTTCAGATGTCAGCTGCCTGTTGTGGTCTTCAATCTCTGAGATGGAGCGGCGCAGCAGCTCAGCCTCCTCCTCCACAAATTGCAGATGGCGACGTAGCTCACTTGCTGAATCCAGCGCGTCACCACCGTACGGCGACGAGGGCATGCTGGAGAATGGTTCCCGCCCAAAGCAGTCTCTTTCATACTGACAGCGGATGTCTTCGTTTTCTGATCGCAGGCTGCGGTTCTCCACTTCCAGCTCCACAATCTTTCTGCCCAGGATGTTAGCCTCTTCCTCCACCAGCTTGAGCCGTAATCGCAGCTCAGCCTCTCGAGTGGTGTGAGGACCCCCACCAGAGCACTCGGCCAGAGGAAGGGGACTGTCCACGTCCCCGTAAACTGACTTGTACCGCTGCAGCTCCTGCTCCAGTTCGTCCTTCTCTCGACCCAGCTTCGCCATCTTTTTTCTCATCAGGCCAGACTCCTCTTTGGCAAACTGGAGCTGGCACCTCAGGTCTGCGCTGTCCTCCTAGCAGGATGATAGGGATGAGGATGTCACAATTCAAAACTTGAAGGGATAAAGTTATCAATATTGAATTCCTTTGTTATTGTTGCGCTGTGAAAGAGTAACTAGTGCATTTGTTGGGGACTATTTTCAACGGTGGATTAATCTGTATGTGGTGCTCTATTGAATATTTAGCAGAACAGTGTATGCAAAATCATGTCAAAATAGTTTTCATTGTAATGAAGGAACATGTAACCCAGTGCGGGTTACACGTTCAGTGTATAGCATAGGCATAAAAGGAAATGGCATGAATAATATTTTGAGAATTATTTTTACCTGACTCATGGACTTCTTGTCTTTAAATGTTTCCCTGCTTCCTCGTCTCCTCAGTGCAGTCTGTAAAAGAACCAGAAAGAAGGATGTAAAACATGTAATCATGTATAACATTATTAAAATGTTCTCCAGCATTCAATGGTGCTGCTAAAGGGAAACAGAAAATAATATAAACCAGCACGCAGCACACCGATAAAAGCAATAAATGAGGCTTTGTGAATTCAATAATGAGCATCTCTGCAATTTTAAGATCCTATTGAGATTTCTATAGATCACAATGCCAGTGTTTGTCCAGACACGCCCAATAACTCTCAATCACAGTAATGATGATGGTACTGTATAACACCAATGAATTGGAACAAATAGGTTCGCTAACATTTCCACCATCTCCCCTAAGCCAGAAGAACATTAATCTACATGGATATCTTACATAACATTTCTATCATCAGGTCAAAGCAACGTAAGTCTAACAAGGAAGTATTTACTTTCATGCAGACTGAAGATCACATGACCTAATTACTGTCTGCATGTAGTAATGGTAATAGCAGTTATAAAAGGCCAACATCTGGTTACCATGTCAGTGACACTATGTGTGATTTATGTGATGTTGTAAAGTAAATTGTCAGGGAGACAATTCTGCTTAGCATTAAGACCAGAAGTATCTCAGAGTACAGATAATGAGGATGTTCTGTCGTGTTTTTTTTTTTGGTGTATGTATGATGCACCAGGGTGCTTTAGATCCCATTGAGAGCTCAGTGTGACACACGTCTAAACCCGGCTCAGATTCAGTGACACATGGTGCTTCCACAACGCTCTGAGGGGAAAGCATCTGCCTGTCCAGTGGGGAAATCTGCCCTGTAGCTAATACTGTGCCAGGCACCGCACGCAAAGCCCGGATAAAACAGGGTCCTCTGCATGCCAGCTTAGTCTTAGCGACTAATAAAATCATTCAATTTGATCAAGTCTGTGCACTTTCTCCCACCATCGGCTGCAGCTTCATAAGACAGCGACAAGACGAGGAATAGAGAGGAAATGAAGAGAGGAGGAGAGGGAGAGGAAGATTCCCCCTCTATAAATCCAGAGTGCAGAGCTTTCAAGTGGGAACCTTTTTCAAAGAACAGATTGCTGCCCTGTCAGAGTTATTTAAAGGTTCTGGAGATCAGTTAAGCCAGGCTCTTCTGGAGGGAGCATGACTTCATATTAATATTTTCTCATATTTTGATGTACAAATATTTCACTAAGGCTGCAGCAAATGATTTGTTTCAATATTTTTTTTAGGGGATTCATTGTTAAAGGGAACGTCAGAATCAGAACCATTTATTCGCCATGTATGTTTTCACATACAAGGAATTTGTCCTGGCGGGAGGTGCATCACATTGAACATTTAACAATCAACAAAAAAACATTTAACAATAAACAGAGTGCAATAAATGTGAGCATGAATATTTACAATTGAGTCTACAGTAGAATTTACAGTTAAAATAAAGTGCAAGTGTTATGTGAAAGTGTGGCAAGTGTATTTAAATATGAGGTGTGGAGGGATGTGCAGGGGAGTGACGAGTAGGAAATTGCTAATTTTCAGGTTCATACTTGTACCTTGGGTTTCTACTGGTACACGTTAACATGTGTTAATGTTAAAAAACACTCGTACTGTTTGTCTGAATAAACCTGTAATATGTATATAATCGTTTTGGCACAACATTTTCCTTTGGAGTAGATCGTAGAATATTCGTAATGTTTTGTACCCTTTATTTAAAGTATTTGAACTTGGTTTATTTACATCAGAGAAGATTGTTCATCTCAGTTCCGAAGTTATTGGCTAAACACACAGATCCTTGAAACAGATAAATACTAAGTCCTCAAAAAGGCACATATGATTATCAAACATCTAGATCAGTTTGCACACTACACAGAAACAGAAACACACTGAGCCGATCTGTAAATATGACGGCATTCATTTTAGATTCGATTTTGACAGTTTTCATGCGTGTGAATGAATTGTTTGTGTGACTTTTGCCACTTGAGAATTAAGTATTTGAAATAGAACAGAATTGTAACCAACTAAAAGCTCAGTGAACTTAGTATTATTCATCAGTGTCTAAAGATACAATGGTTTTCTTGTACTTGAATTCTCATTTTTAGGCCTTGTACGAAGCAAACTAGTCGCTCTGTAGCCAGCCAAAAATAGACCAGTAGGACAGTTTGAATCATTCATGGCCAGACGGCTGGAAAGTTTGAGGGTGAACCTGTTTTGCCCGGAGCAGGGACAGACCTTGACTCAGTCGCTGGCTCTGTTACAGGAAGGGAGTGCCCTCTAAGAAACAGCCCCAAAACATGAGCATAACCATATTAAAGTCATAGCTACAGAAAGAGATTTGTGCCTCATATAGCCCAGTTCTATGACACCGTTTACCTTCCTGCCGCCCTGAAGGGACTTTTCTTGTGCTGCAAAAAATAAGTTATCTGGTCAGTAGCGTTTTCTGATCAATATTTTCTAGTTATTGTAGAAAACACAGAAGAGGGTAAAGCTTCCCTCTTGTTGACATCTCTCAAAGAGTTTCTCTGCCTGATCCAAACTCAACTTCTGTGCTGGTACAGATTAATTCATATCACGCCCTTCAGCCTCGGGAATCATCTCCAAGACTATAATTGTTTGTCTTTTTTGGATGATGACAGACGGTAATTCGCAGTTTACTCCAGTTATTTGGCGGCTACATTAGACGAGTGAATCCCCCGTCCCACCCCTTCTGGTCCAGTCTCAGTCTTGTGTCTGTGTCACTATCTCCAACACCAGTCGTGGTTTAATTCCCAGCCCTGGTGACAGAGCTAATCTCTCAGGGGAGACAGCGGATTAGACGACATCTTGTGCAAAGCTCCTCACAACGCCCGACTGCCACAACCAGGGATCCCTGTTTACTGTACACAGAAGTCAATTTGAGGCTCAGAGAAACAACTTTGTGATCAGAGAACAAATAACACTCATCAAATACTTTGTCTGAGTCAATCACCTACCTGTCAGTCAAAATGTTCTTATAGCTAGAATTGAGCGAATGTGATGGATGCTTTTAAGAATGTCAGAGCTCATAAAAGTTGCCTTCTTAATGATTTGTTATTAATTACGTCTGCTGTCCACCCTTTTTGTTGTTTTTAGAAAAACACCGACATTCAGGGAGACACACAAAAGGAAGAGACAACGTCACGACTGAAACTGCTTGTATCATGTTACCTCCTAATAAGCATTAGTTTATCTATAGCATATGTTATAGATGCATTACAAACTCTGATTGGACAAGTTGTTACATGAAGGCACACTAGAGCGAGTTTGAGAAGAGAAACGCTAGTCGACGCTAAACTCTGACATTGCTTTTTGACACCTATTGTATAGTTCTTACCCCTTCCTTTTTCTTCAATGTCCTGAAAAGAGACCTCCACCGATTGAGCATCACACTCCTCTAACTGTCAGAAAAAAATAATCTAATCACAACAACGCAACTTGACCGCTGAGCTCAGTCAGAGATACGGGTGTGTTATGTTAGTCGCTCATGTGGCCTTCAGTTGCTAAGCTCGTATGCATAAATGCAAAATAAAATGCTTAATAATCAAACGAATGTACAATTGAATAAACTGATACAATGCATCACATACTCGTGAAATAAAAACCTAACTACTGTTCTTTTTGCTATTGTTATTTCGCTTCAGATCATTCATTTAAATATAAGATATGTTTTAACACTGACTTGTTGATAATTAACTGGTCAGGCAAAATGTCAAACATTTTCTGCTTCCAGCTTTTCAAAGGTGACGATGCTGAAGAAATGTTAATGTTGGGGCTCTGGGAAACTGTGATGGTTATTTTTCACAACTTCCACTGTTTTAAAAAAATAAAATAAAAAGGCTTAACCAATAATAACAAATAATCGTACACTCGTTATGTGCAGCGCTAACTGCACCACACCACACCACCACATAGTGTGCATGACAACCGCTCAACATGTTGGCATTAAAACCCTCATCTGCAGCACACACAGACTCACCTCTCCCTGTTTTTTGTGTGACTGTATTTCACTTTAACACACAATTGCACTCATGCACACCAAAAAAAGCACACAGGCACAAACATCTCTCTTCATCCGAGTGCACTGTTAGCAAGCGTTAGTGGCACTCAGTCATGCAGGCGACTCCAGCTGGTGTGGGAGCTGGCTGTAGTACTGGTGCAGCTGGTTTTACTCCCCTGGGTCTCTGCCAGCCTGTGGGATTAGTGGATTGTAGTTACACAGTCGTTACCCTGCTGCGACTGAATGAACCAGGCACTGTGGTTCCTGACTGACTGACGGTCTGTATTTCTCTGACCCTCTCCTGCAGCCCCTTCCTGGACTCCCCATCCCTTTCTATTTGGTCTTATTCCGCCCCCCCTCGTTCAGTCCCTCCTTCTTTTCTCCATTCTTTCACATCCTCATCGTCATGGGACCCGTGACGGACATTAAAATGTTAGTGGGCGGCTATAGGTGAGGTGTGGTTCTATCCGTCTAAGAGACAGTATGACTTAATGAGGTCATTCTCGCCACTGAAAACCTCTTCAAAGGCCTAATTTATGGTGAGGATTATGGTTGAGGGTTCAGATAAGAACTACGATTTTATTAAAGTTGAAGTTGAGGTTGATTTAAGATTTGGATTTGGTTTTAAGATGGAGGAAAGAGTCAGGATGGGATATGGATTAACTGTAGACATTCAATGGCGAATATTTAGGTTTGTTTAAGGGTCAGACCAAAAATGTACCTTGCACGGCAGCTGGCTTCTCGGTATGTCAGAAAAGAATCACAAGATAAGGTATCGCACAAAAATCTATCTGTCAGGCTTCAAGTAATGTGTTTGTCAGGCCAGAGCACGGACCAATCAGCATCCTGTGAGGAGCAACTGGCAGCTAGGGGCGTGGCTTAGTGTGCAAGACGACACAGAAAGGCAATGGTGGCTCCTAAAGAGATTAGCGTTGATGCTGCAATAACATCAGCATTTCTTCAGAAGAGCAAAGAGACGTCTCCGGTTTGAGTCCAGCTGGCAATCTTTGTTGTACAGTATGTCTTTCCTCGTCACTCTTTCAAGTCACTCCTCTTATTAAAAGCCATGAAATGACAAAAAGAAAACAACTGATGCCATTGTGTATAGAAGCAAAGCATTTAGAGGGGGACAACAGGAATGTGCATGGCAGTTTGGTTATGTTCAACAATTACTTCCAGCATCGCTCTACTCTGCACTACGCTTAGTGAAGTGTCACAAGTCATCCATAAAGGTGTTTGTTTGTAGGTGTGGAACTGATTCTGCTAATCATTAGCGTCACTCAGGTGAATAAATTCAAGCACATTGTTCAGTAGTGAAGCTCTGGCACAAGACACATGCTGCTGCTACAATCACACAACATAATCTTGGAAAAACTGGTGCATTCAGGAGTGAAAAGGAGAATATTGTGTACTCTGACACGCCTGTTTGAGTAAGGCATTTTTTGAACAAGTGCTGGATGCCATCATACAGTGGCATCACCCAAAAGAATCCCAGTGTGGGGAGGAACATATTTTGGGGGTGGAGGATGAGTAAGAATGGGAACACAGCGAGTGTATTTTCGGCAGCATCTGTACTCAACAGCTTGGCCTATTTATGATTTTGCTCGAAGAAAGTAACAGAGTGCAGAGCGTCTGGCTCTGGTAATGGGATTTAACACTAAGTGTGGTGTGACCAGCGAAATGGAGGCGGGGCGCAGGGTTGGTGGGGGGGGGGGAAGTGGAGCACAAAAGGAGATGCGACAGGCCACTGGATGCAGATAAACTCCTTCTCAGCCCTGACGAAAAGGCCTAAGACTCCAGCACAACAGAATAAATATTGCTCACCCGGCGGGAACGCTCAGAGAGATAAATCGCTACGAAATGTTTAGAGGCAGATTATATTAGTGAGATCTGGATGAATGGGCGCTCAATCTGGGCTGTAATCCGTTTGAATAAATTAATTAATACTGCACAATGAATGGGTATAAGTGTCACATGTTCTCATTTAATTAAATTATTTTCTCCACATTCTGAGACACAAAAAGCTTCTGCTACACCATGATTTACGGCACTGTGTTATTTTTATAAGGATGATCAATCTTTAGCTTGCAGCACCTCCAGTAAGCCTGCACAGTCTAAATATACCGCCTCTGGATGTGCTTCATCAGCCAAATATGAACCATGCAATCCAACTCACTGGTAGCAGTGAGGCTACTGTGAACAGCTATGGCTGTGATATTTCAAAAATCCCTAAACCAATCAAAGATAACTGAATTAGAGTAATCCAGTAGAGTGCGCTGCTCAGCCGGTGTGCACATGTGTTCTTTCTGCACATGCGTGTACAACTGCAGTCATCAGTCTCCCACATGTGTCGAAGAACGCGTGGGTGCATGTGTTTATGCTTTTTCAGTCAGTGTGCGCCTCTGTCATAGTCCTGCTGCATGTGTGTGTACGAGGCTGAGCTTTTATACATCTGCTAGTGTGTGCATTTGTTTGGCAGTAAAACAGGCTGAATGCAGCACTCTCTGAGGTCATTCCAATGTCAGGCCATCCCCAGCGGATATGAGCTTCTTGTAAACAGACTCTGGCCTGCATATCGCCCCTGCATCTTGACATCAATAGCTGTCCAGAGATTACTTTCCCCCTCTGTGGCGAAAGAGAAATCTTATTGTTAGAACCAAAAAGGATTACGCTTATGAATGCACAAGCAGAGGTTTGGAGAGAATGCCAGGCATAGGACTGCACATCAAACTTCCCACACATACAATTTAAGGATATTACAAAACGTTGTTCACGTGACAAAATTGAAAATGGGCTTTGGCATAAAGCAGCCCAAAAGACATATTGGAGGTCCTTTGCAGATGATCTAAAAGCTCAACCCTGTCTCACTCCCATCTCGTCAAAAACTAGTCCTTGGTCAGCGTCTTCGGAAATCTGAGGCAACCTTTAGCAACTGTATGATGATCTGTATTTCTTAGGCGTTGGAGACTTAAACTTAACCTTTATCTTTATCATTAGTGATAATAGCCGAGAATCACACACTGCAAAATGTAATGAAATTTGACCTCTGTATTTCATGCAAAGCAGGAAACGCTTTTTGCATTCTTAAAGCACCATCTGTACCCAAACCGGCAGAGTTGAACAATTTGCAACAAAGCTGCAGCCAACCTTTTTATCATTTGTTTTTTAAAGGTTCATTTTTCTGAAAAAAAAACATATGTTTGGGAATTAAATGATATCCAGTTGTTGGTATGAAAGGCTGAGATGTCAGATCCTTCTTCCAGTCCATAAATGCAGGCTGAAATAATAATAATAATTGTATAATTGGGAAAAGCCATGATCCGCATCACCGCGGAAATCTAATTAACTGATTATTGGATTGAGAATCTGTCAAACATATTTCAAGCAAGTTGACTGACAGCGTTTCAATATATCTTCATTACAAAGAGAAGTGACACAATTACAACATAATCTTGACGGACATAAAAACAATATAGAACAAAACATTAATGGTATATTTGCATAGTAGTATATGAAAGAGCTTGTTGCTGCTATTATTGGTTGCCCCCTAGAAACCTGAAGGCCCCACAGCAGATTGAGAAAACATCTCTTAGGAATCGACACAGGCAGCTATAGCGACGGATGCTGACATGCACAGGTTATACATCATGCTGTGCTGCCACATGTGCATAATATATGCACCCGCCTGTGTGTGTAGAATTAAATGTTTGTGTATGTATGTGTCTGCAGGAGGTTGCGTGTGAGCAACGGAGGGTCACTCCCATACTGTGCCTCTTCACTAAGCCGGCCCTGACCTCAGTCTGAGACCCGACATGCATTTAAGGGCAGCACAATAGAGCTTTTATGGGGCGTGTCACTCGCGCCTTACAAACCTCCCTGAACAACAGACAGCCTGGCATGCTGCTCGCAGAAAACCTGATGCCAAAGCGCCAACTGGCGCAAACCAAAGACACGAGATTGAGCCAATGTTTAGGTAAAATAAATAGTGAGAAATTCAGTTCCAGACTCAGTTTTTCTAATCCCCATTACCGAACAGAGCAGTGTTGTTGTTTCATGCTTGATTTGAAAAGAAACAACAGGATGCGGTAATTAGCTGCTAATAATAATTAGCAATGTTCTTGATTAGAGGATAAGGACTAAACAATTAAGTGCTCAATTGTGAATCAGGTTTTTAGATTAGTCATTGTGTGTGTGTGTGTGTGTGTGTGTGTGTGTGTGTGTGTGTGTGCGTGCGTGCGTGCGTGCGTGCGTGCGTGTGTTGCTGTTGTTGTTAATGTGTCATGTATGCATGATACATTAACTTGCAGGCAAACTGGTTTTCAAATGCCTTGAGTGCAAAGTGCTGAATCAGCAGATCCCACGGTGAGGAGGAGGCAGGAGGGAAGCCAGACTACACTTCAGTGAGTACTCCCATTATCACATTTAGCTTCTCTGAAATGTATAATTACAACCAGCTCCACCTCAAGGTCCCTTCATGACACACAGATTAATTTGAGATGAAGTTCTGCTTAATGTGTGTTACACTAAAGTAATGTGCATATTCTGCAAACTAGCAAAAGTAAAAAATGATGAGAAAAGAAACAGCTAGTGATGTATCACTGTGCTTTGGTCATCTATTCGGGACGCTATCATGATAAGCAGCAGAAAAAGGGGATTAAATAAAGCAAAGAGAGAGGCAGTAAAGAGTCTGTGTTATTTATGTCAAGATAGCAGCATATTAGACAAGGTGGATACAGATAAGAGGGTGGGCATATAGAGCCCTCTTGTGTCAGCCTCAAAAGTGTGCGACCTGTACACAACATATAATGTGTGACAAGCAGCTGTTTCTGCTTACAGCACTTTATATTTGCCACTTTATATTTTTGGCTGATTATTGTCTGTGGTTATGACTCCTTTGAATTAAGCATTATGTACTTTAAACCTCTTGTCATATGTTGCATTTCTCAATAATGTGATTTTTCCTTCTCGGGGCAGTAACATTTGTTTTCAAAAGAAACAGGAACATATTAGATACAAGTCAGAAAAAAAGAAAACAAATGTTGCATCAGAAGCCAGTTCTGTCTTCTTTCCTATCCTGAAAATCCCATTGAGACCCCAAAGGAAATTGTACCTTTCTTACTATTGTTTACTTGTTTCTTTATTCATACATATTTTGCTAGTAGAGTATTTTTTTGTAAGTAGACCTATGTATAAGAAAACATACATACAATTGCTTTTGAACTCCTAAAAAATAACGGTGAATATGTTTCTACTGGCTCACAGTCAGAAGCTACACTGGTCGTTTGCCTTGTGAACAAGAAAAATACAACAACAAAAATAAGCAAGAAATCTTCTCACAGTAATTAATGTGCCACCGCGTGGCTGGGCTGCCCATCTCTGGCTGCCATGGTAATGGACAGTTTGAGGAAAATCGAAAAATGTGACCTGAGATTCGACGGACCAAGACGAGGGCTGATTTAACACAGAGACTTAGGAAATTGATTATAAAAAGTGATTGTCACAGTTTTTACCAATTTGCTAAGCCTGTCAAGCTTCCCGTTCTCACATAGATGGCAATGGCAGATCTACCATCAATTTCAGAGTCATTTTTCAAACTATTTTATTTCAGATGTAGACGAAAGCAGGCTGCTCATTTCCAGCTGGCAACTGTCAATGTTGCATGCTGACATGAATACGGTGGCTAGCAGATGTTATCAGCTGTAGCTAGCAGATGTTATCAGCCATAGCTAGCTAATTAAAATAGATAATTAAAGGGTTGGCTGAAAATTCGGTCTCTGGCTGACTTTTTAATGCTTCTACTTTTAGAATGCAAATCCTGCAAACGTATATAGGCAAATCACTGACTATAAGAACTTATGTAAGAACCGCATCATGTAGGACATTTTTTTTTTTAAGTGCTTGGCGGGAAAATCGCATTTTGATGCTAAAACATACATTTTGAAACACAAATTTGAATGTTTGGATTTGAATACATAAGGAACACTGGAAGTTGCGGAATGATATAAACACCTTAAAAAATCCCAAATAAAAAATAAATATATATGATAATGGTTATTCATCGTTTTCTAACTGGAGGCAAAATATTATCTGATGTAATTAGATCTTTAGTAAAAGTGACAAGAAATAACAAACAGTGAGCTGGTTTGGCCCTCTCGCTGATGTGGAGGGTTGATAAGTGCAGAACTGGTAACCCCCCCCCGAGCTTTGTGAGGGAGCCGGTGGCTGAGTCGAACAGGGAGACTGCTAGAGGCCAGAAGGGGGAAGTGGTAATTGATATTTCTGTTATAAAAGGAACGTGGGGAGACAGTCAGGCAGGATGAACAGACCTTGTGAACAAATACACTTTGACATTTCCAGCCCTGAGATAAGAAGTATTTCCAATCAGCTCTTATTGTCTTTGTTATAATTATTCACCTCTAAGTCTCAAGCAACATGTTGTATCTCATTCATTTAATGTGTACAGAAATAAAAATGTTAAAACAACAATTTGCTGGAACAATTTCTTGGTGAACAGACTTCCCGGGGTCTCCTTGAAGCAGTGGGGTTGCAAGACAACTATTCATTAATCTTGAAATAGTTCCACTATACTACTATAGTTCCACCAGAGGTGTTGGGAGGCAGATTTAGGGGAAAGCCTGGAAAGCTGTTTATCGCCCATTTCCAGTCTTTATGCTAAACTAAACTAATCGCACCCTGAAAGTGATATTGATCATATTAACTAACTCATCAAAAAAGCAAATAAGCATTTTGTCAAAGAGGATAACCAAAGAGTAGGCGGCAGCAATAGCCGAAGACCACCTCTGAACCTAAGACGTATAAATGTCCCCTGCACAGTTATCACATAGTCCCCGGTAAAGCCAGGAGACTGTAGTGGGCAGATCCCAGGTGGGAATGTGTGTAACTATGAATGAGCTGCAGGACGGTGCTTGAGATGCAGACTCAGCAGAACTTTCCCAAGGGAGAAGCAGGTGACATTAGACAAATCTGAAAGGCATTCACTCCACTGCTCTGTCTGGTGGTCATCTAAAGCACCTCTAATCTAAAAAGACTGCACTCCAAACAACAGTTCACACCCCTGACTCTAAGTGGAGGCTATAAAAAAAAATGCAATGTGTCACAAGAGTCATCCTGTTTTGTGGAGTAACACTAAAAGCTATAAATGACACTGTGGCTCCGGCAGGCCAGGAGGAGGGAAGAGCTGCCATGTCGTCTGCCTGCAAACTCTGCAGCAGGTCCGCCGAGTATTCTGGGACGGGAGACTGGCAGCGTGCCAGAGGTGTGTCATGTGCAGAGATAGAGCCATGCGGCGAGAGCGAATGCTGCTCTGCTCTCATCATGACGTACAGTGGAGACGGATAAGATCGGAAAGTAGCACTTGACGGGAGTCCCCGGGCAAAATAATGCTGACAAATCACAAGTGGAAAGAGACACTAGATTTCCCATGCTGTTCCTGTCAGAGCAAATATCAATCACAGACTCAGACATTTTTTTAGGGAACCTGTCTTAAACCAGTTAGTGCAGCTGAGGTGAAGCATTTTTCTTTCATGGGAGACTTAAAGGATAAAGCTGGTGTTATTCCATCTTTAAATGTATTTAATTTGGCAGACAACATGAGTGAATCTCTTCGTTGCTACAAACGAATCCCATGAAAAGACCATCAACCACTAACTGATTTATTCCACTACTTACAGTATGTGTTAGAGCTGACACATTCTCTCTATCATCTTAAAGTGTCAGTCATAAATTAAATAATAGATCAGCATGATAGAATCTGAGTGATTGTTGTTTTCCCCTTTTGATTTGTTTAACTCTGCATTTCTCTGGAACTCAACATAATTGATCACCTCAATTATTTTGCAAGGCTTAAATAAAGGTTAGAGTGAATGCAGGTGATGTGTGTGGTGCAGTTAAGGTGAGC
The DNA here is from genome assembly GCF_910589615.1 of Taurulus bubalis. Classification (NCBI taxonomy): domain Eukaryota; kingdom Metazoa; phylum Chordata; class Actinopteri; order Perciformes; family Cottidae; genus Taurulus; species Taurulus bubalis. Next base: position 27,013,822 of record NC_136589.1, read on the forward strand.
AAACATAAGTGAGAGTCTTGAAGACGCTGATGGACCCGACACGCTTTGCCAAAGCATTTTGAAGCAGTAGCTCCCGTAGTGAGGCATCTCGATGTGATCAGCCCCTTATCAGTAACACCAACATGACAACATAACTCCTGTTGACATAAAGGATAAGGCTAATGAAAGTTAATAATAATAATCCAATTATAAAGGATAAAAATCAACAATGAGTGATCAAGTATTACAATCTGTGCATCCAAAACCTGATTCATCAACAGAATCAGAATCAGCTTTATTGGCCACGTGTGTTTACACATACATGGAATTTGACTCCGGTTTCATGTAGCTCTTTGTACTTAAATACAGACACAATAAACAAGATAGATATAAAAAAGACATTAAAGACAACAGTAGTCAGAGTAGTGCAAGTAGTGCAGATGGAGGTTCATCATATTTCAATTGTTAGGCCTTCATACATCGCATATGAGAAGCAGATGTTTGTCAGGGTTCATATAAATAGATAATATACAAACATAAAATAACTCAATAGAATCAGAAATATCAGACTATTGAATTCACTGGTTCAAATCTCATTCCAGTGTAACACAATAAACCTATTTAGTACGCTATATCTGATTGTTTCTGTAAACAGTGTCGTCAAGATGGCTGCCGGGCTTTAATTAAGTCTTTATCTACAGCTTATTATCCTTCAGCCCGCGATTAGCATCTAGTGAGGGACTGCAACCCTTTCTAAGATCATCTACTATTCATAATTAGCATGAGCCAAGTTGTTTTTCAAGAGTCTGGAGTCTTCATTATGTGATTGTGAGGTATGTGTCTATGTTAATAGATAAATAAAACCTCATAATCGCATGATCGTGAATTTCTATCATTCTATCTGGGACTCTGCAGAGGTAGCCTGCACCCTCCCTCTGGGCTGCTGCCATGTTTCTACTGTTCACTAATGGGAAGCAGACAACAGAGCGTTATTCTCCTCTGTGACGGGAGCTTGGATGGGAGGAGGGTTGGATGAGGGTCAAAGGGTGTCTGAGTGGATGGAGCCGTCCAGCTGGTTGATAATGAGGCCGTCCTCACCCCCACGTCACTTTCCGCCTCCCAGTACTTCACTGTCCCCTTGTGTGTGTCAAAAGGTTCACAATAGGTTGGTAATAATAGGGAAGGGCCCTCGCCTTGGCACACATGCTGTCTTTTGTGGCTTGAAAACGGTAGGATGGGAGCCAATAAAAGATTTGAAATAAAGCATCATTACCAAAGCCCAGAGGACCACCGAGCCGCCACAGGACGCTTCAAACAATAACGAACGCTGAGCTCAGGTGGCAGTGGAGACTCACAGTAATCTGGAGTGTCGGTACCAGAGGGCGGATCATGTCATAGCGTTTGTGTCTGCAGTTGCGTCAGCGACCAGCTAAAGTGGAGTTTCTGAAGCGGTGGAGGTTTTCCTCCCCCAGCTGTACTGGATGTTCTGCTTTTCTCATGAATCATTATATGAGTTACAGGCGTAAAGGAAATTGCAGCGTTAGTTGCAGAAAAAATAAAGATCCATCCAACATCAAAATATGGTTCAGTTTCTCATTTTAGTGGAAGCAGCAAGACAAGGAAGCTAAATATAATTGGAATGATCAGATTGAAATGTTTCCATAGTTTAAGATTTCAAAACCTCTGAACAGATTTATTGAAATTTGAATTTATTTTCTAGCTTTATGCTTATGTGACATTTTTAGGTGAGTTGGATGTTCTCTATTATGTTCTGTCGTTTTATGTGCTATTCGCTTCTCGATACAAGCTATTGTTTGCTTTCAGTTTTATATTTGATAAGTAATAAAAATAACACATTTTTATCTTACGTTTGCAAATATTTTTTGTTCCGTCTCCTCTTTCCATTTCCTATTTAACAATGTAAGTGTAGCCTTTGTAAATACATGACACTTAGTGACTAGTATCAACATTTCAATAAAACAAGTAAATTACCAATGCAAGGGTTTGTAGGACATACTTTACAGTACAATAGATAATTGTGGATAAAATATTCCATCAATGCCATTTACTAAACTGTTGCTTTCAGGGTTTTCTTATTTGTCATGGTTGGGATTACACAAATCCTGTTGGAAGCAATAGAAATTCAATATCATTGAAAAACTTGTGATGATAGCAAGCAAGAATCGGGACACAGCTAATGTCAGCGAAACAGTAAACAATAAGTTTAAAAAAGAGTTTAAGTTGTTTTACATGTCTGCATTATGCAAAACATGTAAATACAGCAGCGCTTACATTTTTGGGTTTTAAATCATTGCAATTTAGATAAAGCTCTCCTTAGTGTCACAGTCACACATTGGACATGTGTATGTGCCCCATGAATGATGCTTTAAATGAGAAGTGGTGGGACAAGAGATTTTTAAAACTTGTATGATAATATAACAGAGACAAGACATATAGGAAGATTGGATTGTTTTCCAAAATAAAAGCTATTAAGAGCAAGTATAGGAGGAAGGGGAGAGATAAGATTTACTAAGATGTCACCGCTTTTGATAAAATCCGGCCTTTGAGTGAAACAAGCCGTGTAGGCAGGCCTCTGTCTTTATTGCTGAAGTCATCATTTAATAATGCCTGCATGCAACACACAACCCAATAGAGCCGGGAGTGCCAGCGTCTGTCTGCATCGCCAGTCTTCCACTTCCTCCCCATCTTCTATAGGGAGCATGCTTCACTTCAATGAAAGTGTGAGTCTATACGCTCAAATGCATGCTGCTACATCTACTTCTATGGAGAAAAGGCTCAAGGGATTTCCTCCATGCTGCGTCCAAGAGCTGTATATTGCCCAAAATAGAGCACTTTGAACATGATAGAGGGATACTGCAAGCTTGACCAAACACGGCTCTGTGCTGATTCGGGGAGCGTATGTGCTTTTGGATTGTAAGAAATAAGTAAAAAGCATTGTGAGTTGTTGTTGAAAATAATCAATCTTACAAGGGAGTTCTGCCTGGTGAAACGCTAACATGGTCAGATCTACATGAACTTGTTTTTTATTTGTTGATAGCGTGTGTAGAGCTCTCTGGGTGTCGTTTTAACATTTGTAATACTAATGTTGGTACCATAGATAAGTTTAAGCACCATAGATACGTTTCAATATCACTATGAGAGTAATATTTTTTTTTACATAAATGCTGAATAAGCAGGGTTTCCTGAAAAAACAATGTATACACTCATACAGAATCAATCCCTCTCAATTATTGCTTATACAGCACTAACAGTGTGAGGTGCTGTCTTATTCAACAGAGACCCCGCCCTCTGCCTGTATTTTCTTAAATGTCTGTGAAAAGGACGTTTCTGGCTTCACCTCTTTAAAGACATAGCGATCAGGTGCCAGATCGTAAGCTCACATCCTATAGCAAGCTACGAAAATGGCAGGCACAGAGCCGGAAAATTTGTTTTTATTCCACCGCTCTGATCAAACTCATTTCAATAAAAAAGTTGTAAAAGCCCACAGGACACTGGTGTGTAAAGAGGCAACTCTTTATAAATATGCTCATTGGCCACAGCAATAAAATGAACCAATGTATTTAACACCAGCTATTTCTATTAGGAATGAGAACGTTTTATTGTGCAAATCATTTCTCAATCAGAACCGGCAGAAAATGTATGGATGTGCATGAGCCTCCTTATGATTGTCAGCTTTTGTTGCAGTTTTTAAATGCTCGGTGCAACAGACACATTCGGTTCAGGACCAAAAAGTTTAAGATTTCCTTGACGTTGACAGAGAAAGTGATATTCTTCCGGACCAGACCGCCTCTGTTGATGCAGCCCTGTGTCACTGTGCTGCTGTTGGCCAGAACATGGTGACAGCCCTCCGTGACTCAGACCGCCTCTGACCCCTGCCACATCACATGAACTCTTTTAGACCATCCACACACACACCCTGTGGCCTCATCTATAAACAGGGGTACACACTGTTCTTGTCACAGAGAGCCGTGGGTTGACACTGAACATGTGAACATGAGTTTGGATTATTTTGAGATCTAACAAGTGGCGCTCACGTCATCATAGTTTGTATTTAAAGAAGTGCTGCTGTTAGTTTTGAGGCTAAAGATGAAACACTTTCCAAGCATCTTGAAGAAATAAAAAAGAAAATCAGCTATTTTCAGCCTCTCAAATGCAAATATCCCCTGTTTTACTTCATCATACTTTATGATATTGAATGTATTTGGTTTTTCAGACAAAACAAATAATTTAAAGAAGGCAACTTGGGCTCTTCGGACAAATAACAAATAACTTAATTGACAGCCAAACCATTCAGCCGATTATTTGATACAAACCTTATCTTACAATATTATGGCATTTCTCTATAGGAAACAAAAAGCTATATTTGTTGATTTGTTTTTTGTCACAGGGAACAGAAGAACTCCAGAAAAAGCTTGCAGACACAGCCCGAACATATTATCACCTCATGAAGTAATTACCACTAGCATGTTTGCAAACAATTGACTATTTAGAGTCAGGCGTCCATCTGATTAATGAATATGGATGAATACAAGTATAATATTCACTCAACCAACCCCTGATAAAACTAACTAACTGTCACTTTAGCTGCTAAATACTCCATTAGGTTCATTAGCAAGTTGCTCACTTGTTTCTAGTTTAGTGAAAATTCTCTTTTGGTTTGTCTACAAGTGATATCTTTCACATTGTACATTATATCAATTGTTTAAATACAACTAATTACATTAAGAGCATCATTAGGATGCAATTCCTCTTTTATCCCATTTGTAAAAATCCAGTAGCCCAAAAGTGAACCTAAAAACATCATAACTCAACTGCATAGCTCAGATGAAAACCAATATCTTCACTGCAGTCCAAAATCTGTTTGGTTGAAGACTATATTTCACTCAAGGCTACAGCCGCAAACAATATATTTTTTCTGATGGTCTGTCTGTTCCGTGTGTTTGGAGGAGAGGTGAGAAACACAATGCCGAGGTGTTTGCTTTCATAAACCATTTCTTAATCTCCCAATTTGTAGCTATTAAAACAAACTCAGAATATATAAAGATATCTTGACTGGCTTTCTACAAAACTTAAAATGGACGTAGTATTTTCGCAGCTTTGATACTTTAACTGTGGCTTTAAATCATGTGAAACACGTTCAAAGATTGAGATTAAGATGACTTCAAATGTGTTTTTTTTAAATTGCTTTAAAATGTACCTTGATGTGTGTGATGACATTTAAAGACACACTTTGATTGCTGCAGCAGCAAATGCTTCAGGATGTTTTATGATTATAAAGTAGCAGCTTTGATACTTCCGTAAATTAAAATACTTGCAAAACATGTTCATGGGTTTTAAACTTCAAAGGACAGCACTTTGGAATTTGAACACATTGCTGCGGGGTTTCATGCAGATTGATGTGTCTGTGGTAGATTGTCTTTGGAGTAACGGTGGCATTGTCTCTAAAATGCTTTGCGACACATTGTACAGGATTAGCCTATTTCAATGTCCTTTTATATTAGATCAACATACACATTACTGTCATCAGGTTCAATTTGTTTTTAGGACTCAACTATTATTATTATATTTATAATATTTTCACATGTCTGACCTTTTAAACTTTTATTTTGAGCAAAAACATGTGGATCACCTGCTGTAAATTAAAGTTGTGAGGTCTCTGAATACCAGTCACACCATCGTGTTAACAGAGATCTTATAGCACCGCTGCTGTGTGACGATATTCACATAGATGCATGTCATTGCAGCAGATTTTGACTTACAGCAGAGTCCCTACGCTACTCCTCACGCCTGCTCTTCCTCCCATTGGTGGAGTCAGACACCAGATATTAACTAGGTCAATGAGATGCCTTCGCACTCTTCCAACAGGGTACCACAGCGGAGGAGAGGTGTAGGGTAAGAAATGAAGGAGAAGGGAGAAGCAGAGATGAGAAGAGCAGAATCCTCTTCAAAGCCAACACTATTCCTGCTGAGAGAGAAGCGCTCCAACATGAAACAAATCATGTCTGCAGCGACTCTCACTCAGACATTGTTGAAGCGACTTATGGAGAATGCAGGCATTCCCCTCTTGTATCTTTGAAGAAATGAAACACGGCAACAAAAAACTTGAGTAACTCTAGGAGATACTCGCTATTATTTTTTTTATATACGTGCAAAAGATGAAAGTGCTGCCAGTACTTTGATTCACACAACAGTGCTGATGTTTAGACTAGAAGATGGCTATTTTCCAATAGAGGTGCTGGTAGGCAACTCTTATAACCTTTGGACAGAGCCAGGCTAGCTATTTACCCCCATTTCCAGTCCTTATGCTAAGATAGGCTAACTAGCTGCTAGTTGTGATTTATTTACAGTACAGATATGACAATTATACATTTAAACCGCAACAATTAGTTGATTAAGCAATCAGTTGATTATCAGACTACATATAAGTAAAATGCCAAACCAATGCACTGCGGTCCTAGCTTCTCAAATGTGAGAATATACATTTTTGTTTTGTTTTAGGGCAGCAACAAAGTATCATTTTATTTATCAATTAACTTATTATAACCGATTAGTCATTACAAAGTACATATTTCTTTGACTGCCAAAAAGTAAAACGTATGGCAGTCCATATGTAATAATGTAACTGCAAGCATTTCAGAGAGGAAATGTAACTGCAGGTAATCTTACTTAGCAGGATAACATACCCCCTACATATCTCAATTGCGGGAGGGGTGCCTCCAAAATGTGTTATAAAATATGTTGATTTTGTCTTTTTATTGTGTGTTGTCGTCATGTGATCTGATGTCAAGTCAATGCTTATGTATGTCAACAAGCACAGCACAAAGGATTATAATTTTGCTGCGATGAAAGATGAATTTCTCACAGCGGAGAGAGAACACCTAATAAATCACCTGATGCTTGGGTTGTGCACGTTGACATTTTATTAGTTCCATTTCGTTACACTTATCAGTGGGCCTGTCTTCAAATGTCAGAGGAATGAAACATCTCTACACAAATCGTTGTTCGCCTTCATACTGACCACACAGAAGCAGCAGCAACAATTTGCTCCCCGGGCCGATATTGTAACAACCAGCACTTCTAAACTGTTTGATATCTGTAAGCTGTGGAACCACGGTCGTATCGCGGGCAGACAGACCTACTGCCATCTGATTACAGCCATTCTCTGTCACTTTGCCTCTTTGTCTTTTTCTCCCTCGCTCTCCCCTCCCATCAGAGTGCACAGAAACACGGCAGGATGTTTTATAACAGGCCTTCTTGTTGGATTAATCCAGTGGTTCTCAAACTTTTTCTGTCACGCCCCACTTTGGAGGAAGAAAAATGTTTGGGCCCCACCACCACAACAAAATTGTAACAAAATGGTCCAACTTTTTGTGACTCCTCCATCCGTGCTTTTTCAAATAGAATAAAGAAAATTGAAATCCCTTTCAAGTAAACCAGCTTGCTCCATCAGACAAAACTAATAACATGTGCAATCACTTTGTTAGAACAATACAAATAAAGTTCATGTTGCTCATAGGGAGAGTGTTCTTCCTGAAACCACAAGGTAGCCGGTTCGATCCCTGGTCTCCCCATAGTTTGCATGTTGAAGTGTCCTTGATCAGGACACTGTTGCCCCAGTGTTTCACAGCAACACCCTGATCCTTAATTACTAAGGATGGGTAAAATGCAGAGAATAATTTAAATTTCCCCACTGTGGGATTAATAAAGGATTATAAAAAATAAAATCTGCATCTCCCCCCCGCACCCCACCTGTACGCGCCCTCACACTGTGTGGCCTCTCATAGCAGAAAAAAAGCTGAGGTATCTGGTGTGAATTTCCCTTTTACTACTGTGGTGAGAAGGTTTGACAGGTGAAGTAACTGAAGAAGCTTTTTTTTTATCTTATAGTGTGTTAACACTTAGCTTTTGTGGTGAAAGAACGGCAAAAGATCATTTAAAAAACTAAATGGAAGAAGACGCGAAGGAGACCCAAAAAAGAGCCTGGAGGTTTGTTTTTACTTTTGACTGCATTACATTGCACCTGGCTCACAATTTACAAAACCCAATTAAAGCAAAACAACATTTCAGTCCCGTTGAACCACATTCGTATCAGTAAAATGTGCTCCTCTCTTTATCTCTGTGAGTAAAAGCAACTCCAAGAGAAGAGGACAAATTCTTAGATTCTTTCATTGAAATGCATCCCGAACTATGTGTGTACCAACAGTAAAAAAGAATAAACAGGTCATCCGCTATGCGTTATGGATCTATAACGCACAGCGGATGACCTGTTCATTCTTTTTTATTGTTCACAGGAATTGAAAACTTTTCAAATGAGTACATGGTGATTAAACTACAGAGAAATTATGTATTTCCATGGAACTAAATGAAAAATGCACAGTTCTAGTACGCTAAGGGGGGGAAGAGACACAGCGTTATGGGATGTCGAAGGGAAGATTCAGAGACAGGTTGTGTTTTTCTGGGACAAACCTTAAGGGAACACAACAAAATCTGCAATCATTTGGAGCAGCCGCTATCTCAGCCTTCTCCTACTCCCTCGCCTGTTTCTCTGTGTACAAGAAAGTCTGTGTCATTCTGTGGTCCTTTGTATCGTAGCGCTCAAAATAAGAGGTCTGGAGGAAAGAGACACCAATAATGCAATTTGCTATGCCTTGTGTCACTTCGGCCTTCTGTCACTTCGGTCTTACCGTTTGCTAATCATTTTCTTACGAAAGGTTACCGGTGTAAAGGGACGACAATAAAACCGGACCTTGCATTTGCTGCACTAGCACATCTGGACTAGACGTGAATTTTCTGTCTTCAGCCGAGCACATGCAGCTCAGTCGGAGGCTGTTAAGTTGCCTTTAAAAAACATCAATGTTGCAAACACAGATAGTTAAGGTCATAAACTGCATCAGCATATAGATTTTCAACCAGCAAAAGACCTATTTGGAGAGGCATGTAACAGAAGTCATATGGAGTCGTCGTGATACAAGCTGTGAATCAACCCAACAGCCAATGAGAAGACACTAAAAAAGAAACAGTGCCAGAACAAAGCCACATCTCCATGCTGACTGGTCTGGTATTAGCCTACTTTCTCTTTGCTGCCACATGGCATGCTACCTGCTAATGTCAAAATCAATTAGTCTAAGTGGCTGAACCCTGGCAGTCCTGAGAAAAGCCTCCGCTCATGTCATTACCTGCAAAAGATCTTACTTCAAATATTCCCTCCACTGTGCAACATGATTGTAATAGTGATACAAAAGCCTGAATTCTACATTGTAAAATAGGGGCTCAAACCATCTGATATGTTTAAACATTTTAACAATATTAATTGTACATCCATAGGTACAGTGCAACTGCTAATAGCAGAATAATGATGACTTTCTATGATGCAGATACACCAGAGTGTAAAACATAAACAAACAAAGACAAAAATGAGGCTTGGGTCTATCAAACTTTATGACTCTATGGTAATATTATAGCTGTTAACAGCATTCAAAGAAGGGCGGCAGCTGTAGTCCCAGAACACATTCATCCAATTGGGGCAAAAAAGCAAGTCAAAGGATCCACGAAAATGGACAATTTTTTAGTACATCTCTATTACTAAATGCCCTTTTAAAATGGCTTTTATATTCCTGAAACACTGACAATTTCATATATTCCTTAAATGCATTTATATGTGTTGAAAACCTCTAGACTTACAGCCCAAACTAAATGCATATATCTGTATTCATAAAAAGTGTTCTGTATTATGATGCAACATTATCATGTATTGAGTGATTGAGATGCCAATTAATAGCTAATCGATTTCTGAATGGCCGAACTCATTTCACAGTGCAATTTTTAACCCACAAACATCTGTCTTAACTTTGTCTTTCGATTTCCATTGTTTTGTTTTAGCAAGCGTAATGGAGGATTAGGATCTCCTGAAATAAAAAATACAACTGTGTGTGCAAGAAAGCAAATGTATTCCCATGACCTGCAACAGCCTCGTCAAGTCAAAACAGCATCTCTGTTATCCTCCACTCACCTCTTTGGTCCTCTCCATCTCGTTGTGCAGCGCCTGTTTGGAGATCTCAACCTCGATGATCTTCTGTCTGAGGAGCTCATTCTCATCCTCAGCTCGGCTGCGTTTGTCCTCCACGCTCTCCAACTCGTTGTGCAAACGAACTGACACATCTTTGGCCACCTGAGATCACAGAGACAGATATGTTGAAGGACAAACACATATGGTTCAAACAGAATGGATATATAAATACAAAATAGATATATCAATAGTTCACATGTGTCTTTAACACTCATGATCAGCCAAACACCATCATGCACACCAGGGTTAGACCAATATATTTTTAAAAAATCACTCAATCAAACAACCCCAATCTTGTCAGCTGATGTGACTAGAACATTAAAACAGGGTAGTGTTTAATGATTAATCAACAATTGTACATTTTATATATTTCGGTTTTGGACTGTTGATTGGGAAAAACAATTTAGAGTCGTCAACGTGGGACTTGAATTAGAACATTAAAACATGAATACAATTCATCAATAATGAAAATAATCGTTAGTTCTGAAAGAGAATTGGAATTGAATCAGCGATTCCACGAACTATTTGGATTTCTTGCCATACTGTTTCCCAAAACTGAACAGGTGCTGAGGGTCCTAACTTTAAGAAACGTCTTTTTGTCGACGGGCTCTCACAGACCTTCAAGTCCTGCTCCAGACTACGGAGCAGCTCTCCGTCCACGTGGCCGCTCTGTGCCCGCAGGCTCTTCTGCTCGGCTTTCCGTAGGCGATATTGCAGGATGCGGCAGTTCTTGTTGGAGCGATCCAGATCTCGACGCAGCTCCTGCAGTTGGTAGACCTCCTCCTCCAGGTAGCTGTCTCGCACCTCCTCCATCTCCGCCCGCAGCTCGTCCACTTCATCCTGAGAGACACACAAGCAGAAACCTTAAAATCACCTCCGTGCTACGATAATCGCTAACTTTTTTCACACAATGTAATTTGGCATGCTCTAGTGCTGACTGATGTTAATGCTGTTTTGATTTTATAATTTTGCTTTGCAAACAGCAGCAAGTAGCCTACTTTAAGTTATCTGTAATGTCTAATTCTGCAGCAACAATACTGCTGTGGGTACACAAGAGAAATACTCCCCAAAAGCATTAAATTTGTGAAGCAGTTTTTGTCTTAAAAAAAGCACTCAACCTAACCAGAAGTGGGTCAAAAGGAGTGAAGTCTTTCCTTCGGGTGGCGTTACAGAAAATGGCCTCGGATCATCAACATCAAAATAAATAAAAGGATAGAAAGCTATTCGCATCCACATAATGAATCATGTTATTTTAGCCTCTTCTGTCCATTCCCATGTTTTTGCATCTCCATACTTGTGCATTTAAAAGGGATATATGGCTGGAGTAATGTTCACCTTCTGGGGAGTATGAATGTGCTCTTTATATTTTGTGGCATTCCTGAATATTAGATTTGAATATGTCCTCTAGACATGCTTTGACTTGAGGTGTATTTAGATAACCAAATATTCTGTCAAGAAACAATTACAGTACATCTTGCTGTTGGAAGAACTGATGTGACAACATCCGTGGCTTAAGAATGGCCATGGATACATCCAAAATATTTATATAGTGTATTTAGTATTATATTTTAAAAATGTTTAGCCTTCATTTTTCATGTAAATTAATTTTAAACAGCAAACAGGTCATGGCAATTCTTTGCCGTCTAATGAAAAAAAAACAGGGTTGGCAGTTTGCGCAAACACTGATATACACCTCTTCAATAACGGCAGAGGGATGGTATGAATATACGACATAACTTGTATGCATTTCAGGCATAACACTAGGGCATAAAGGCATAAAGCTATTACTAGAGGAGGTGCAATATATTTGACCTACCGCTGATTATACTTTCATATGAATACATACGTGTTCCAGGAATGCAAGTACTCTCAGTTCTGATCATGTAACCACTAGTTGGCTCTAAGCATCTTATCTCTCGGATTGGATGTATTCACACACCCCATCTCCTATCAACATGAAACAACCCGGCCTTGATGGGGAAAAAGAGGTTACGATTTATCGTATTACAATGATTGTTTGCTTGGTGACCTCGAGGTTGACTAATATAGGGATGCACTGATCCGACTATTTCAGTCCCAATACCAACAGGGATAGCGAGTACCGATCTGATTCCAGTGTTTAATTAATAAGCTGAAAGTGACGGGGATCATTCTTTTATGTGGTAGGCAAAATCAATCTTGACTTAAAAAATGTGTCTTTAACTTTATAAAACTAAATGGAACATATAATAATACATAGATATCAATTTACTGAATTGTTATTCATTATTAAATTAATAGATTGTGCACCAGCAACGTTATGAAAAATCTGAACATGAATTAAAGTGTAAACCAATTGGTAGAAACTTAAATGGAAATACAACATTCCAGTATATAATGTACATAGCATATACATATAGAATTAACATGAATAGATCGGCTTCAATGTCCCCTATATCAAATCCAGCTATTTGAGGCAGTGGACCCAATGTCTGATATCAGCATGCCTAATCTGTTTGCCTTCATCCTGAAGAATCAGTTTGCTCAGAAGATTTCCCCTGGGATGGATATTCAAAGGGTTTGACTGGCACCTGAAGAAAAGACAGTAAGCTGAAGGGGGAGAAATAGTAAACTGAAGGGGGAGTTGGGATGAGTGTGTCAATTAATGAAAACTAAATCTATCCTCATTTGGAAAAGCAAAATGCGTTTGTTTTCTGAGGAGGACCCTGGAGGAAGGAGCTAATGACCTCGCACAGGGTCGGCCCAATCAATGGCCTGGTTAAAAACAGATGCAGAGCAGCACCCTGGGAGCAGATACCATTGATGTTTATGGGACGTGTGTGCACCGAGTCATCAACGCTACTTAGTCATCTCTTTAAGGGTTTCAGGTGTGGATATCTTAGCTGAACAGCAATTAAATTATCAATATGATATACTCCGGGAAATGTCCAACAAACTGTGAACGAAATCATCACAATTTCTGGCAACCCAATAGATGTAGTCCAACAACTAATAGTCCAAAACTGAAATGCAATGAATTTGCTATCAATATGACAAAGAAAAGCATATAAGCATCGTGGTGGTGGGGACTCCCAGACATTTGGGGGATGCATGGGAGAGTTCACCTCAGAGTCCCAGCTGGCAGACTGACACCAGGCAGGAGGGCGTTTGAACCCCACACACATGGGACATCTGACTGTTATCAAGTCCTGTGGGATAAAGCCATTACTGCCAGAGCCAGTAAAGCTGATTAACTCTCTTGTGTTTGCACCAGGCCAAAGAGAGAGAGAGAGAGACACACACACACACACACACACACACACACACACACACACGCATGATCAAGTTTGAAATAATACTCAGAGTAGCATGCATGTTTCCCATCTAAAATTTAAAAAAAAACTGCAAGAGTGTTTGCCGCATTATCTGTTGGCCTCCCCTCCCCAATTTATGGGGATAGCCTAGGAAGGGGGGAGGGGTATCCTGCATGAAGTCTTTCAGCAGCATCTTCATGCAAGATGTAAGATGCAACGATTAAACGATGGCAAACAAAACACTGATTTAAAAACTACTGTGCATCCCGGAGTACCATTTGTTCATATTATTACAGATTGTGTTGCCCCAGATGCAACATGGGGGTGGGGGGAGTCTTTCTGTCACAATAAGACTTTGTCGACTTGACAACATTTATAAAATGTATGTAATATATATTTTTTTTAATTTCTGGGAACACATCAGGGAGAAGCTACTATACATGAAACTCCCATCAATAAAGGTCAAACCCACAGGGAAGCACGGGAAGGGTAAAAAGACGACATGATGGATGGAGAGTCGACAGAGGGACATCATGGGGATGACAGATGGACATTAAAGGGGATGCGTTTCGATTTGAATAATTTATACATTCAGGTTATGCTTTTGGCTGCTGAGCAGGTGGAAGTTGATCGAGGACACTTAAAGAACAGGTAATGTTGAGGATTTAACCCGGGACTGTCCTGTAAAGGGACAGTTATGCTCCTCTCTGGGAAGCAACTGCCTCTGGACTACAGATTAAATTAATCTGCAAAATAATTGTGTCTTTTAAATGTATATTTTGAATTATGTGTTTAGATTAAAAATAAATATTCAACAAATAGCCACGTTTGTCTCTTTGAGATCGCATCGCCATACCTTGAGGTAGTCGTTTTCGGATCTCAAATCGTCCACCTCCCGCAGCAGGTCTTCCTCAGTCACATCCTTGGCGTCTGGCAGTCTGAATTGTGCGCCTGGTGAGGGGTTCTCCTGCTGGAGCTTCCCTCCGTGCGCCCCCGGAGCGAACTGAGCCTGAGACATGCTTCCCTTGGTGGCGGAAGCCTCGGTTGTGCGCAAAGGAGCACCAGCGGCGGCGGACTCTCCGGTCGCTTCTGCCCGCAGCGGATTATCGCCTCCCACCTGATCCCGGTCACTGGAGCCGGTGCCGGACTCAGCGTCACTACTAGCAGCCGGTGCCAGCTTCTGCTCGTCCGACAGCGGCTCGGACGGACAGTCGGACAGGTCCGAGCCGCTGTCGGTCTGGCTGACCCGGCCGAGAAGCGCTCCGGTCGGTACCCGGATCGGGGATCCATGGCCGAGAGGGCCCGGGGACCCCGAGGCTAGTTTCCCCTTCCTGCCTTTGGCGAGGACGGGACTGTTGGTGTTGTCCGGTTTGATGCCGGCGGCTTTGGGCTCGACTGCTGCATGCTGAGGCACCTTTGTGGGCTTTTTCACGACAGAAGACTTGGGGTTACTTTTCGCCGTGGAGGGCTTCTCTTTAGCACCGGTTGTGTGGCGCCTGGAGCTGCGGTTCGGATGGGCCAAGGGCACTGAGGCAGACTGCGGCTGCTTGCTGAGTTTGGGGGATTTTGGTACGATGGCAGGTGGTTTTGTGGAGCGAGAGTGCACATCCTTGAGGAAAGGTCTGGCCGGGGAAGGCGCTCGGTTCAGTCTCTTCTTCTCCAACTGGTGGTTCTGCGGTTTGGTGTCGCTTCCAGAGCCATTGGAGCTCTCCATTATACACCGACACCGGCAGCAGGGGGGCGATGAAGGAAACGCTCAGTCCACAGCACCGCGGAAAATCTCGGACACACGACACCAGAAAAACAGCCAGGTTGCTTTGCCTCCTTCCTGGGCGGGCTGGGGATGCGCATCCTGCGCCGTGCGGGACGCTTTACTCCATCTCGTCTGCATTCACCAGGTTGTCATTCGTCCCCTCTGCATGCAGCCCCCCGTGGAGGAAACGCTGCAAAACCAAATGGGATTACTGGGACGGACGGGATGACAGACAGGTTGCATCTGCAGACAGGGCTCGTAAGGCTCAAGTTAGAAAGAAAAATAAGGGGGGCGGGGGGAGTCAGTCGGAGTCACATAAGCCGTCTTCTTCTTCTTTGGGTCTCCATCCCTCTGTTATCCCCGGACTGTGAGTGATGGGCCCCCTGTTCCTCGTGCCCCTTTCCACTCCTTCCTCTCCGACATGCAAGATCTGCAACCGCTGCGGTGTGCAGCTCGACGCCCGTGATTTTCTGCGGAGCGCATGCGCGGCTGCTGCTTCACGAGCACCCAAGCAAGCACACCCCTTCTTGTTTTCTCTGGGACCAGGCGGGACTTGGTCCGACACGCGGTGGTGCGCATGCCCTCATGACACGCGCTCTATTGGCTCTTGAACACCTTCACCCGAGCAGCAAAGATTAAATCGGGAGGGGCCAGTACTCGCACAATACTTTCAAATCAGATCTTGAATTATTGGTTTTATCAAGAAGACGCCGATCTAAAATATCATATCTGGACAACCAAAAACATCATGTCGACAGCATTGTTCAGTGAGAGAACATTAAAACTGAGCAAATGATCATTTATGTGTTCCTGGAATCCACTCGAGGACCACACCACACATCCCACTTTAGGAAACAGATTAAAATCAAGACCATTATATGGTAATAAATATATATCTTTAATTGCATTTCATTAGTTCAACAATGCCACAAGTTATAAATACCACAAATCTGCTTTAAACATGCCAAAACTTTTTTCAAAGACTTAAAACAGGTTTAATACAAAGCACAGTCTCCCATCTGAAAGGACACACATTTCAAATAACAGCATTTCTTAAAATGTATAATTAAAACACTGAGTAGTATAAGGTGTGGTTATTAAAACAAAGACCAAAGAGTTAGTGTGACAAATGAAGGTTTCACTCCACAAAACAATGTCAAAAGAAGTTTGTCATTTCAAAACACAAGATACAATAGTTGCAGATCATTTGTATGGTTGTTTGTTGGCTGGTAATCTTATTGCAAGATGTGCTTGCATGTCATTGACTGTTTTGTTACCAAAAAGTCTCATCATTTTTTTATTTTGGTATGAAACTATTTAATAATACATAATGTGCCAGCTTAAGTCCACAGAACATTGACCTTAACATAAACCTTTTTTTTTATTTTTTTTATTAATGTAACCACTGCCAAGTCAGTTAAGGTAATTTTAAATCAGGTCCTTTAAATCGACTCATCCTCACCCTCGGACTTTTACGTCAACAAAAAATAAAACAGAAGAATGCACAGTGCTACAATATTGCATTAATTTAACAAAACAAAAAAAGACGGAAGAATTAAATGTATTAATATCTATGAACACATGAGGGCTTAACATGCATTGCCTAGTTTTTTTTTTTTTAATGTACAAGTACTGGGAAAAACCCATACTGGTCTATAACAAACTGCCAAATCAGAAATGTATTCTTCTCATTAACATCACCTCCTTTAAATCAAATCTGCAATAAAAGCCTGTCAAAACGAGCAGATATGAGCCGATCAAAGTATCCTGAGACCTTCATATACTAAGCAAACCTCTCTTATCCCTGCCAAAAGAGAGACTCAAACAAAAATTAATCTGCATCCGAAATCAGAGGAAAAACAAAATACTTTGCAATATTAGTAACAAACCCAAAACAAAGGCTAAAACCATGTGTGTCCACTGGCTGCTTAATGTCTCTACTTCCTATAAAAAGCCAGTAACACACACATGGAGAATTCCCCTGTAAAAACAGCAATCCCACAAAGACTACATTACCCATCTCTCCTTGCATCTCCATCCCACTTTAACCGGGAGATCAGAACGACCACGAGCGAGGCAATATTGATCTTTACTAAATTACGAGTCGTGTGCTTTCTATTTTCTGCATGTCAGCTTAACTAGGGGAGATGGATTGTAGTGCAAAACATACAAATTTATACAAATGTGAAATGAGCTTTTCCAGCCACTTTAACACTTTAAGGCAAAGGAATACAAATTGATATGACCCACCACCACACACCCACCTACGGCTGGCTGCAAACATCTGCACCATGTCCAGTCTTTGCAGCAACACACCATATTTACATCATGTGCTTTTGTTTACCTCAAGTCAACTCGTCACTAGGTAATAATACCTATTAATAAGAACATAAAACTATTGTACCGAGATCCCGAATTTAAACTAAGCTGAATAGACAGAAGTTATTGTTATTTCTTTTTTGTAAGCTAGATGATGCAGAAATACCAGACCATCGGGGCAACTCAGACAATGTCAAACTTAGAGTACAGTATATTTGATGAGCATTCATCAGGAAGCTGGAAGGCCCTCAACAATCAGCCTCTGTGTACGATGTGCAACTGCTACCAGAGGGCTTTCTACCTCGAAGGCACCTGCGGGGCACAGCTAGCCTAATGGTCCGAGGAATGAGGTAGTCTGGCTCAAGTGTAGACAAAAGGGGTGGTAGGAAGTGGGTGATTCATCAGGCCTAAGTGTTAGTGTCGTTCATGTCATAGTGAACAGTTACGAAACAGGAGCAGAATACACAGGGGAGGATAATACTGGTTGCTGAGAGTCCATGCATCTTACATCAACAGTTAGTAACTTAACTTCAGACTGCTACTGTTTGCTGCCCCCTGGTGGCCAGGTTGGTACTCTCTGAGAGAGAGAGAGAGAGAGAGAGAGAGAGAGAGAGAGAGAGAGAGAGAGAGAGAGAGAGAGAGAGAGAGAGAGAGACCACTCTCAGCAACAGCGCATGCGGGGAGGTGGCAACTCCGGAGGAACTTCCGGTTCAGGCTGCAGAGACAGGACACTGTTGGAAAGCTCATTGTTGGGAACTTCCAGAGGCATCTGTTATATTCAAGAACAGAGAACAAGTCAGGAAACACAGGGTTAATACATTGGATATTTAGGCAGCGTGCTTAAATTATCATCCACGGTGATTTATTGAATGCAATGACTGAAAAACGTAAACTTGGAAAAGAGAGACAGGTAGAAGGGAGATCGGTAGAGGGTGGTAAAATTATTATTTAATCAATGTACATGATTAAATAGACTAACTAAATCTTAATTTAAAGATATTTGGTCAGACTCTACTCTCAACACACCAACCTTGCTAAGGATGTCATCCACAAGCTTCAGGAAGATCTCGTCGACATTGAAATTATCCTTTGCACTAGCTTCGCAGAAGCGCATTCCACTTATTCGAGAGCAAAACTACAACAAAAATAGAGTAAAATTAGCTTTCAGAAAGAGAAAACCAGAATTATTTCACAGGAGCAGAAATTAAGCTGAACAATACACCTGGAAACATCACAAAAACATCCCACCGACAAGTTTAATTATGCTACACATAATGTCAGTTTCTGGAGGGAGGGGGTATTAGTGTTATTAGTGTGTCTTTGAAGCACCAAATTATATGTTGAAAGACAATTCCCCGGCATATTAAGCATCTATAGAAACAGAAGACAAGGTTTTGTCATGTGATGTTGAGCTGCAGCATTGTGTCTTGAACCCACCCTCTCTCCCTGCTGTCTGGAGATGATACGATCAGTCTCACAGTCCAGCTTGTTCCCGACCAGGAGAAGCTCTGCTTCCTCTGAGGCGTACTGGCATGAGACAGAAAGCAGAGAAGAGACACGTCAGGACCTCATCAGCCTTACGTTTCCTCAAAGTCAAACCAGATGACTGCAATGGTATGTGTTCAGCACACGGTCACCCTGAAAACGGGTTCCACAGTTCTGCAGCCAAAGGGAAATTTCAAAGTAATTACAAAAAAAAAAAACACTACAGAAAGGCCAAAGATATGTTTTGAGTATCGCTACGTTCGCAAAAGAGTTGTGACAAGTTTACTTTTTAACTGTACAATGTTTTTCCAGTAGATTTCTTCGTCACAATTTTTTGAAAAGTAATGGGAACACTAACACAAATATTTATCTATGTAATGGAAAATATAAAGAAAGTGTATATTTTTAAACTCTAAAATATAAACATCTGTAATGGTCTCCAATATCAATTAAGCCGCGATTGAAATTGTTTCTGTCAAATGAAAACACCTCTAGCTCATATAATTGCTGCCAGTGCTGGTGAGATTAAAGACAATGGTAGCACTGAAGGGTCAATATCAGGAGAGGTATGGCCGGGGTGGCAATATTATTGGATTCAATTATTATGTAAATCTTAAGTGCTAGATGTATGACAGAATCCAATTGTTTTGTCACTAGACAAGAGAAAAGTGTGGCATTGCAACACAGTTTCTGGCATCTATGGCATACAATAATGGCAGAGGAACACTTCCAAGGACTACACGGTAATGGCACATTTCATATAAATCCAGCAGTCAGACAGTTTGTTTACCTTGTCAATCATTTTCATCCATTTGGGCAGGTCGTCAAAGGTCTCCTGCTTTGTGATGTCATACACGATCACTATTCCCTTGGCGCCTCTATAGTAGGCTGATGTGATGCTGTTGAACCTCTCCTGGCCCGCAGTGTCCCTGGGGGACATGAATCAAACGCAATATTATCTCAAGTCAGTCCACCATCACCAAGACTTCTCTGAATACCAAACAGCCGATTGACTGATTTGATCAAAAGTATTGTTTTACTCATTAAAGTTGACAATGACTAATAGGCTGATGTGTTGGAAAGAAAAACTAAGATCAAACAACAAACGAGGGGAGGAAGAATCATTTTTGTGACAAGTCATAACAAGTTCAATGGCATTAATCAATAATGCTTACTTACATCATTCATTTTATAACACTAAACAACACTTTGAGTGGCTAAAATCTGTAACATTGTAATCTGGTATCTAGCTAAAATCAAAAAGACACCTGAAGAGTTTTGTTCCAAAATGAGGTATCTACACTTTGAGGGAAGAGGACATCCCATGTGCAGTTAGGCAATGGTTGTTAACCCTAGAAAGTTTAAGCCCTGTATTTAGCATTTATAAGCAATATATAAAAATGTCATCAATGGTTTACAACAAACTATCATGTAAGCACATGCATGTTTGTTAATGTATTTGTCAACAAATATAACTCCTCCTGAGGGCACCGGCAAGTAGAAGCTGGTGCATAAACAGAAATGGAAAGACAATAACGCAATACACCTTGAATAGGGAAGGTAGTGCCGTAGTAGCACTTTAGTAGCACTTAAATGGCACTTACTGATAGCACTTTGTGGTTTAACTTTATTGAAGAAATTGTACTTTCTTGATTCTTGTTGTTCTGAGTTTGTACTCATGGTTGAATGCACTTACTGTAAGTCGCTTTGGATAAAAGCATCAGCTAAATGAAATGTAATGTAACATTATTTTCTTTTGAGGAGATGTTATAGTTGTTGAAACTATTGCACATTAATAAACACTTAAAATGTCCTTACAACTGCTTACAACTACATTATATTGTTATTACCATTGTCGTTTATTATACTGCTAAGAAATGCTCAAAGAGTTCACATTAACGAAAATGAAAATTATCTTTTGAAAGTCTTTTTTTAAAGCAATCAAAGCAGCTATTATAGATTGATCAATAAGAATTACCGGCACTTGAAATTAAACACACCGCATTTTGGAAATTAATTTTGGAAATTTTAACAGTATAAAGGAGCAGAATATTTTCAATTCCATGTGTGAATACACTTTCGAAGTTTATGTTATGATTCTGCTGATCATCTGAGTCTGGGTTAAATTCAGCAGCATGACAAGCAGATTGAGCTGCACCCACAGCGCAGTGTTACTGTACCTTCAGCCTGCTAGTCTCTCCCTGTTCCCCTTGTGAGTCACAGTCAGGCTTATGAGCAGAAGAGCGGACAGAGAAACAGCAGCACAGTGGCAGGGTTAGGTAAGGCCGGGCATGGCAATGATGGAGCTTGATGTGAGCAGTTCAACGTGAGACACAAAACACATTGAGGACGACATCTTGACGGGACAGGTCGTAGGGTGGGCAGAGGAACGGGGGTAAAACGGGACGTGGGAAAGGGTAGATGTGATGTGGAGGCAAGAGGGTGGCTGGGTGTTAGTGAACAAGACAGATGTTAGTGAAATAAGCAATGGAGTTCCCACGTTTTAGCTCAACACTGCTGCACACAATCGAAGCAGTCATATACTCAGTCAGTAAAATACTTCTTCACTGTAATTTGTGGCATGTCAATCCCTTTTTCAATCGTTCGACAAAACACTAGATATTTTCAAAACGTAAATAAGGCCCATTGAAAGTCACAAGACACAAGAAGAGGCCAAATAGAATCAAACCTCTGAAATAACATCATCCCTGCTACTGATGGTTGAAGAGCTCTGAATCACTGTCCAATTCAAATACTCTATTACAATAATGACGGAGTTAAACAAACAGGCAATTCAGTCTGAATGTTATGTTATAATAACATTTTCTGTCTCGATTGGCCAGTGGTCTCAATTGACAGTTCACTAACACGTTGAAGTATCAAACATACATCACTCACTGATTAACGTGGGTATTGAAACAAAAGATGGCATTCTTTGAGTGTATCTTATTAGAAATAACATTATTAGTATCAAATGAAAATCAATTTAAAACCAATTATTCGTACTTTAAAAAATAATCTGTAAAGAGTCTGAGTGCTACTTTTATCTATGACTATCAATTATGCAGATGTTTCCGATTAGAGGAGAGATAATGGTCGGCTTTAGCGTACACTGTGTAATTTACAAAAAAAGAGAGTAAATATTCTAAATTGAGTGTACACATTTGGTGATGTTGAAAGCCTGCAAGGAGCTTTAGCGGGAGGGCATATTACATACAGAAGTCTGACCAACCAGTAGAATCTGATAGAGCTGCTCACTGGCTTCCCACTATCTCTAAAATATACCTATAATAATATAGTTAAAATGTGCAACCAAGTCCCATGTGCTTCTGCCAGGGTTTGACCTAGATCTCTGCAATCATGGCAGGGTGTTTTGCCCCTCTGCCTCGTGTTTACACATTTTAACTGTAATAGACTCAAAGTGCAATTAAACCTTGAAATCTGCCTAGTATCTACTAAAGTATTGTGTTTTTTGTAAGTCATCAATACAAATTAGGAGAAAAGACTCAATGTAACAACAATAGTACGTTATGTAACCAAGAAAAAAGTGATTGCCAACTTTAGACAACACCATGGTGAGTATGATCATGTGCTGCTAGTTATATCCCCACTGGAGCCAGTGCTTTTCAATATGGGGCTTTGGACAAAAAAGATGCCACATTGCATGTTAAGGGTTGATAAAAACATGCAATGACATAATTTTTAGAAAATCTCATTTGCACAGGAATTGCCTACTGTACAAAGCTGAAAGGCATCAGTAGTTTTTGTTAGAGCAGCCTGTGGGGTGACAGGACAGACACAGGAAATGCACCATGCAGAGGAGTAAAGGAACTGGAGACTTCTGTCCAATTACTCACCATATCTGTAGTCGGATCTTCTTCCCTCTCAGCTCCACTGTCTTGATTTTGAAGTCAACTCCTATAGAAGGGGGGGGGAGAGAAACACACATGTGGACACATACAAGTACCAGCATTGACTGTATTGTTGGACACAGCCCTTATTGCAAAGGAGGGAGGTGTCCATTCAATTCCAGTTTTAATTCCTGTTAATCTTTGATCCAGGAACCCAATATTTGTGACACACAGTCACAAGAATGACAGGGCACAAAATGGAGCTCTACCACAGCAGCTGCTTGTGTTGGACTATTCTGGGATTGGCCTGACAGTTGTTTTGGTCACGGGACTGTTTGCCCAATTCCACATTATGTAGGGTTTCATATATTTTCGGTTGGCAGCCTCTATAACCATGGCATGGCAATTTGTCTCAAGGTTCTCTCGTAAAAAAAAAAAAAATACTCATATATAATAAACACATACTCTCACTCACTCACTCACTCACTCACACTCTCTCACACACACACACACACACACACACACACACACACACACACACACACACACACACACACACACACACAGAGTTAACTCACTACTGGGCAGCTGCAGATGCTATACAAGTTACTGTGTTGGGCTCTAAAATCCCTGCTCAACATTCCCTCCAACAGCCTAATAGATGTGACAACCACCAAAAACACTGCACCAAACCTCAAACGTTTGTTTATGTCACGTTAGTTAGATAATATAAGAGAGACAGATTGGAAAGCTGGAGCAGTTTTGTAGTTTCCGTTAGCTTAAGTTAGCTAGCTTCAGCCAGTGGGGTACGCTCTGTTCAGTCCAGTTTAAGTTAAGTAGGCGACAGTGTGGTGATAGTTGAGGTGTATTCCCTCCAGTAAGTAGACAGAGCCCTGCTAAATGCTGTCAACACAAAGTTGACCAAAACAAGTCCCGTAAACGCCTCTTGTCCTCACCTACGGTCGACTTGCAAGCTTCACAGAAAGTGTCATCGGTAAATCTCTCCATGATGCTGGTTTTACCGACACCACGGGAGCCAATAATGATAATTTGAAGTTTGAAATCAGCGGGTCTGGGAGGCATCTTCCTGCGGCGCGACTGAGCGCCCAGAGCGGGGGAAGAATTCGCGGAGCCCCCGCCGCCACCGGCGGCCCTCCGCGGGATGTCATACCTCGAATCCATCAGTAATTCCGCATTTGTAATTACAATAAAACAAACAGACGCGGATAGACTGTTATACAACCGAATTACTTCGCTATTTCCAACTTTCTTTTGTCCCAGTAGAAGTTTGTGAAAGTTTGTCACTCGCCGACAGTTGTTGTTGTCCAGCCATTAGCCGCCATGACGTCATTGACCACAATACAACAGGCTTCCGCTTCCGTTTCCTCTCGGTTTTTTTCCTAACTTGTCATTTTTTCCTGAAACAACGCTTCGTGGTTTGCAGTGATTTTTCGAACAAATGAGCTGTGAAGTGCATCTGATATTCAACATTTTGTTTGTAGACATATATAGCAATTCTGTATTAGTCTACATACTTAACTGTGTACAATACATATATCTAGTTAGTAAACAACAAATCAATATACTCAACTGTGTTTATAGTATCAAGGAATATATATCATGAAATTAAACTGTGATGTAGGAATGCCAATGTCATTAACCTTCACCTTGAACATTTTTTATTTATTTATTGTTTCCTGACATGTTCAGCTTTCAGCAGCATTTCTGCATTTCCTTTGTGCGTTTGTTTGTTTGATAATAGTTGGAATCAATAGCTCACTTTTTAAAAAGAAAATGTCAACCTTCCAGAGGTAGGTTTTTCTCTAAAACCACATGGGGTATATGTGACTACGCTGATATTAATATATACACACATGTATGTATGTATGTATGTATGTATGTATGTATGTATGTATGTATGTATGTATGTATGTATGTATACATGTGCAGCAGTTACAGTAGGCAGTGCAGGTATAACATTTAATATATACAATATATATAAATACAATACATACTGCTTTCAATATTGTTCATGTTTCTGTCATCATCTGCTTCACTTGTACAAGCTCCAACATTAATGTGACACATTCATTAATCATTAATTATAACCCAGTATAATATGTATTATTCTGAAATGGGACATTCTATACAATGAGTACTTTTGGATACTTTAAGTATATTTTGATGCAAGTAATTTTACTTGAGTAAGATTTTGAATTCAGGATTTTTCCTTGTAACATAGCAATTTTACACTGTACTCCTGCTTTTACTTAAAGGGCAACTCAGCCCATTTGAAAAATCTCGACATGCTATGGTCTCAGACAATCTAAAATATTGGTAAATATGTAAATATGAACAACTCTCTCCCAAATCCCAAAACAAGTGTGCTAAGATAATGTATAGACCATTTATATATATATATATATATATATATATATATATATATATATATATATATATATATATATATATATATATATACATATATATATGTATATATATATATATATATATATATATATATATACATGTATATATATATATATATATATATATATATATACATATATATATGTATATATATATATATATATATATATATATACATATATATGTGTGTGTGTGTGTGTGTGTATATATAATACATGTATATATTTACATATATTATATAAAACATAGACATATGTGTTATACACAAATCACAAAACGACGTGTCGCGTTACTGGTGTATTTTGTGCTCGGCGGCACCCGTAGCCTGCGACATTGGATGACGTTGCGCCCGAAGAGAAGCGTCCTGGTAATCCAAACATCATCGACGAAGCAACGTTCATTGCTAATATCAAATTGTACCTCATCGAGTTAACTAACAGTATGGCTGCTCAGAAGATAAACGAAGCTCATGAGCACATGGCAAAAGCTGAAAAATGGTGAGTTCCGATACATAATGTCGTTTCTTTCCTCACCAGGAAACGTCGGTTTGTTGTACTGTTGATGTTAGCTCGTTGTAACGCAAAGGCCATTGTGGTGTTTTCGCCAGGAGTTATGCGACATGGATTATGGACAGTATTTGTGCATCGTCACTTCATTGCAGGTGGATTTAATTAACATCAGATGTGCCACAATGTTGTCCTCTTCGGTCATGTATAACACACGGATCATGCAGCTGATTGAGCTTGGCTTCAGCCGTTAATACTGTGCTCATCATCATGTGTTTGTAGCTTAAAGACAGGTCTGACAAAGTGGAAGCCGGATTTTGACAGTGCTGCGTCAGAATACGCCAAAGCAGGTACTTTACAATGCGTGTAAGTCCTTAATATTAAGTCATCATTTACCAAATATCCCGCATATTTATCGCAAACTTCCTGTGTCCCTTTTTTATTGTAGCTGTGTGCTTCAAGAATGCGAAGCAGTATGACCAAGCAAAGGATGCTTACCTGAAGGAGGCTGAATATCACACAGAAAACAAGACGTATCCTTTCTGTATTCTATCCACATTACACTAGACTGCTGTTCGTTTTCTGTCTGTGTTTGTTGTTTCCTTAACTTGTCCCACAGGCTTTTCCATGCTGCAAAGTAAGTATATTGTGTTTCACCACGCTATAAGTCAGCAGTAAACATAAAAAACATTAGATTTATTCAAACTCTCTTCTTCACCCAGGGCTATTGAACAGGCTGGTATGATGTTGAAGGTGTGTGCAGATTAACCATTGAATTTAATAACTTTTTCTTTTATTATTCACCAGACTGATAGAGCGTCTGCAGCAGAATTATACTTACATTGTATTTGCATTGCAACAGGAACAAAAGAAGATGCCAGAGGCTATCCAGCTCATAGAGAAAGCCTGTATGATGTACATGGAGAATGGGACTCCTGACACTGCTGCCATGGCTCTGGACCGGGCTGGAAAGTACAAATATCACCTAATTTTCTACACTTAAGGAAGTTGGCTCATTGACGTAACCTTAATTCCTCAACTGTTAGCTTCCAGTCTTATTATTATGTGACACTATCTTTTTAGTTCTGATAAAATTCTCTCCACTAAAAACGGGGTACTGATGCAATACCAGATTATAATATTATTATAGTCAATAATTAAGACTTTTCTTTCATCTAAAAACGTTTTCTTTTATTATTCACCAGACTGATAGAGCCTATAAACCTAGAGAAAGCTGTGGACCTGTATCAGAAGGCAGCTGGCGTGTTTGAGGTAAAAATTGAGCCCCCGATAAAACCAGAATGAATTATTCAATTAATATTGATTGTAATTTAAATGATTTCCACTTATAAACACCCATGTTTTCTCTCTTTAGAATGAGGACCGCCTGCGTCAGGCAGTTGAACTGCTGGGGAAAGCCTCCAGACTCCTGGTCAGGTTAAGAAGGTAAAGGGGAGGGGACATACCTTGTACTATAGATGGTGTTTGGGGTTTTTATAAAACACAGGATCAGTTGTAGCTGTCTGGTTTCAGCAAATGCTGATGTAGATAGCTATGAAGCCAGTTGAAAGAGAACATTTATTCAGAAACCTCACTTGGATCTCTCTCATATAAAAAGATGTTCAAACAAATATTTTATATATTCACGTGCTAATGTGTAAAATTAACACAACAGCCCCAAACTGTTTATCTGCGTCTTTACATTGTGGTTGTTAAAGTTAAACTGCAGTACCTGCTTCTCTTCATTCCTCACTGGGTTCTCATCTTTCTCACCAGGTTGGATGAAGCATCAGTCGCTCTGCAGAAGGAGAAGAACATGTACAAAGAGATTGAGAACTTCCCCATGTGCTTCAAGGTGGGTTGTTGATGTTGTGTCTAATTATCTATGCACCTTAATCAAACCTGAAATATTACCACAGTCTGCTGCCTTACCATGTTGTGGTGCGGTATGTAAGTTGCCCTGCAACCTGTTTTCCTCTCAGATCATCAATATACCACAGCAGTGTAAACACAGCACTGTTGTTTCAGTATAAACTAAACGTATTGAACATATTTGTTGGAATATGTTACAAAATGCAACAGTATCGCACTTTTATGAGTTTTTGGATGCTTATGGACTTTTGTGGTCCTAGTTGTTAGTCGGATAAATTCATTGTAATATAAATGAATCAATGTATTATTAATAATGGTAAAATGGAGAAAATTGAGCAGCAGACTGAAGGTCCTACCAGATGTTTAGGGCCTGTTCTGTAGCTAACCCTGACCCCTTAGAAATAAATGACAACAAATAAATAAATAATAAGATTTATACAGGTCATACTAATACATGTTGGTCTATGCTTTTCATTCTTTAGAAAACAACAGCTCAAGTACTGGTTCATCTTCATAGAGCGGACTTTGTAGCAGCTGATAAATGTGTCAGAGAAAGCTACAGGTATGTTTTTTTTTTTTTTTATCACATTCTGTAATTTCTGTAATCTGCAGCTGCGAGACAACGTTTCTTTGTGCAAGGCATTAAAACACCACTAGCTGACAGCTGGTTTCCTGAAGCCAAACAATAAAAACGTTGCTGCTTCGCAGTCAAAAGTTGTTTAGAGTGTGTTTAGTCTTGACATTACCTCACGTTTACGATGTAACACTTCTGCCTCTAAAAACTGAGGATCATGACATGAAGTGCTGCTTGCTCTCACTAGCCTGCCTGGGTACAGTGGAAGCGAAGATTCCATTGCCATGGAAACGCTACTGCAGGGCTACGACGAGCAGGACGAGGACCAGGTCCACCGTGTGTGCAGCTCACCTTTACTGAAGTACATGGACAATGACGTGAGTACTGTTGACACACATATATATATATATATATATATATATATATATATATATATATATATATATATATATATATATATATATATATATATATATATGGGTGTAGATAATACAGTGACTAAGAACAAGTGCCTCTTACAACCCCATTTACAAAAATCCAAGTTTTAATTTTAAAAGTCTCAAAAAGGTAATATAAATTGTAACGGTTATTTTAATAATTGATTAATCGGTTGATTATTTTTTTTCGGATAAAAAAAAGCATCAATTTCCAACCCTTTATTCAAAAACAGAACTGACGGTGCAAAACATGTTAAGAAAGTGCACAAACAGGTTACTCCTTGAACGTCCCTGAGCTGTTAATTAAAAAAAAAAAATTAAAA
The DNA here is from genome assembly GCF_910589615.1 of Taurulus bubalis. Classification (NCBI taxonomy): domain Eukaryota; kingdom Metazoa; phylum Chordata; class Actinopteri; order Perciformes; family Cottidae; genus Taurulus; species Taurulus bubalis. The sequence continues at coordinate 27,042,731 of NC_136589.1, forward strand.
TGGACTAACACTAAAAACATACACATGTATGCTTTACATCTGTGCAAATGTGAGCCCTTTTTTACTGTAATTGATCTCCTTGGAGCAGAGGCTGCATTTAGCATACCCTGCTTTATCAATATGTATGTAACACTGGAACAGTGGGAAGCTGTACTGCTCCTCTCACGTCTGTTTCATTCACATCATCTTATCAATATCTGGGCCTCGATGACCACGATGGCACGTTGTTGGCTAAGCCCAACTACGTGATTTGATTCATTCTACTTTGAGTAAAAAAAAAAACCTGCAGCCAGATCCACCGGTGAGCCGGTTTAACGTTAACGAGTGACAGCGTGAACTGAACCAGACCGGGGGGTGACGGCATGTTTCATCACGTTACGTTTTTTTCCAAGCAAGACTGAACTGTAACGGAACATAAGTAACTTTAACGACAATACACAACCCAAACACGTTAGCTAACGTGATAGCAAGCTGACTAGCTTCCATTAAAAGCAAGTTTGAGGGAAATGAAAACGCTGTAGACATCTTAACGCTGATTGGCCAAGACTCGACACGTCACATAAAGATGTTCTATTAAAGATCACAACCTCAGCTTTTTTCCGTGTCTCACTCCAATCTCAGAAACGCTGGCCGGCCAGTTGCTTTTTACTTCTCCGCGACTTATTGAATGGCGTAATGAATAACGAATCGATGATGAAATTCGTTGCCAACTCTTTTGATAATCGATTTTTAACGATTCGTTGTTGCAGCCCTAGTAAATTGCTTTATAAGGGACGTTTTGCGTGTGGTTTGATGATGAAATCGTCACATTTTGATTCAAATGTTGCTTAACTGGACTCGTGTGCAACATTACGACATCACCTTTTTCCTGTAGAGTCAAAAGCACAAACAGAAATATTTCATATGAAATAACCAAAATGGTTCTAGTTGTTGCAGAAAATGTACGGCAAATAAGTTATAAAGAAGTTATTGAGAAAATGTGTTTTCAGGGTCTGATGACTCACTTTATTCCCTGGTGTCTCACAGTACGCTAAACTGGCCCTTTCCTTGAGGGTACCTGGAGGAGGAGCGAAGAAGAAGAAGGCTGCTGCTCCACAAGGCGGTGCTGGTGGTGCGCCGGCTGAGGAAGGGGATGATTATGAGGGAGGGCTGTGTTAGCCTTCTGCCTCCAGAGGGCCGACTCTACCCATCTGCTGCTCCTCCACTGCACCCCCTGTGTACCAGTTAAACACCTTGACAAACCCTTTCAGCTCTGAAGCCCAGATGTGTGGCTGTTTAATCTTTATTGTGCAAGAAATAAGAAAAAAAACACACAAAAAAGTTGGTGCTGCAGAAGAGTCGACCAAAGTATAAGCAGCTTTTAAAATGTGTTTCTTTGAGGTGGATCCTCGGTGTTGCACGTCCTATAACGTATGAAAGCCTGTTGTATGTAAATGTTCAATTATTTCTTGTCTCTGTGAAGCTGTACATTTTGCTCTTATTGTTTGTGAGTTATCAGATTACTATAGTTATATTAATATCAGAAATGCTCTAAGTAGGTCTAACGAGTTGATCAGTGTATAGGTGTTTATTTGTACAGTTAAATTATTCAGTATTCATGGCCGTTGCCTGTTGAAAATGTTACTGGAACAATATGCAATCAGTTTGTTAATGCATGTTTGCAATAATGTAATGGTAAAACAAAGATTTGTGAATAATGTGGCTTAAAAATGATTGACACTTCAGCATTAGTGCTTATTCAAGTTATTGAAGACAATTTAAACAGTACAGTTCTTGATGGTGCTGCTTGTAAGACATTTCACCTGTTGAGGTGTGTGTGTTCTCTTCCACCTTAAACTAAAAACTAATCATGGCTGTGTCTTTATTTCTAATTTCCATAATACAATCCTCAAATTTAATTGACTAAAACGTGAAAATGTGATGCTTTCAGTACTTTTTCTCCAATGATTTTGTGTAATTGATTTACATTATTGCTCATACAGTTAATATAATAAGCTCACTATTAAGGACAAAATAATGTACATGCCAATTCAAATTATTCTGATGACTAAAAGGTGATAAAAGGGACCGTTTACATTTTTTTTATTTGTGCTGTTGTGGCCTACTTGTATATTCTTCAAAAGCATATCTCTGAACTTTGCACATGCATCAATAAACAATTCCATCGTGTGGCATTTTATGGTCTCTGTGCATTTTTTTTTAAACAAGTTAGCCAACAGATTTTCCAGACAACAGCGGCTGCAGACCAAAATGGCCTCCGACAGACATGTAATGACTTTGTAGCTTCCCAAGACCGATTTGTCTTTGATGAGGCTAATGCTCTCTCCCTGTTAATGCACACACACATCCATGCTACTTTTGTGATGCCCTCTCGTTATCCGTGATGCATCTGTGCATTAGCAAGATCAAAACCGGACTTGAGTGTACATAAATGCTGCCTTTGGTAAAAATAAAAATGCTTCACTGCAAGTGTAGCTTAAAGACATGAGTACAGTGTTTACGAAAGACTTCATTAGATTCAGCAATGCTTTTTGGATTTGAAAAGTATGGGAACTCACTGAGATGGAGCAAAAATATGGTCACTCATTTTCATAATGTATACAATGCGATCCATTCCACACTCTCTTAAACTACATACTATACTTACATTTTGTTTTCCATTTGGGGAGGGATCAGTTGATTGAGAGGGTGAAAAACCCTTACCCACAAACAAACAGCAGCTGAATGAAAAACTCAACAACCTTTCCAGATGTTTTAGTTGCAAATCTCTGGACCTCTATCATACCACATTGCCTTAAACATACAGGTACAATTTCACATTTCATTCCACCGTGACCTGTCCCCCTTAAACTTGTATGTACATGTAATGAAAATTAGTCATGGCAATAATGAAGTTTTTCTATCATGCTACAATGTCCTCTAATGCATAGTTTGGACCAAAGGGCTTCGTGTTTCAGCCCTTCATGTGAGGAATCTTTTTTGTGTCTGCTCGTTTCTTCTTTGATGACTGAATGCACACAACGCGCCACAGTGTTCATGAGTATGAATGTTAAAAACAGCAAGAAGGTTCTCAAGTGATGTGCAAGAATCGACCACCTAATGCATGTTACCCTGATTCACAAACAGACCTCTGCTGGTCTCAACTCTTGCCAACCTGTAGATGACACTGAACATGGATTATTGGCAATTAATCTCTACGAGGAAAACAGTCCACATCGTTAAACTTACTTTCTTAATTCAGCCTTAAACCGTTTCCCAGTGCAGTAAACATACTCAGTGTCAGTCCCTCTAAACAATATCCACAATAAAATTCATGCCATTTAAATAGTTCTAATTATCTCTACAATCTCATATTCTTTTAGATCCATCAAAGCCTACATATTGTAACATATAACTCATACAATAAATACATCTGTGAAAAGAGCTCTTCCTGAGAAAGATATGCATGTAGCAGATAACAGTTCTCCTCATACAAAACAAAATGAAGGCAAGTAAAGATTGTCTGATAATGTATTCTGCGTTGTGTCTCACTCTGACCTTTACAAAAAAAAAGTGGTCTTTATGTTCATGTTTCTTGGCCAGAACCAGTGTTTTCCCTCATCCACATGTCCACATCCTTCAAAAACTCGGGAGGCAAAGTGGAGGAGGAGCTCAATATTGCACAGTTGCATAGTCCAGGCGTTCCAGTTGGGAGAAAATATGAGATTGTGCTCATGTGGTCATTACTGTGCACTTATTTGTTGATGGGAAGCCCTTAAAAAGAAATGTTGCAGCCCGTTTCTCTTCGCCTACCATGCGACTTTGAAAATGTTAGAGACAGGCATGAAGGGCGATGAGGGTTCTGGGCATTTGTGTTTACAAACATACCTTTATGTTAGGGATACAACTTTAAATAACTTAAGAAAATTGTCCATAAAGATTTCTCCGTCTTCAACTGAACACCAGCTGAACACCAAACTGAGCCAGGTTTCACAAGATAAATACAGCACCGGCCAATCTGTCCTCAATTGTTAATAATATGACTGCAATTGTTGTTTTTCATCATTTAATAGTATAAAATACCAGTTTATAACTCAAGTCTGGCGCTAATGCTATATCGCTGCCATCAGGGCTCGGTGGAACAGGACAGAGTAGGTCCTCAGCTGACTTTGTGCTCCCTCAGCAGATGAAACGGCTGAAAAAGCTGCTCGCACCATCCGAGCAATCATTTTCCGAATGAGCTCCGATCTTCATTAGTCTACATCTCCTCAATGTGTTTACTGAGTTTTCTCTCTGGTCCACTTGATCATAGTCTCTGGAGAGCGGTAGAGGAAGATAAGTTTGGCGTACATGTCCTCTTCCAGGTCCAGCTCGCCCGTCTCTCGGACCAGGAAGATGTCTGTGCACAGCTTGTGGATGCGGTCCACGTTGGGCAGCTCCTCGAACATGATGGTGTGGGAGATGCCGCTGAAGAACTCGCGCACAAACTTGCCTATGACCAGAACCACAGAGGCATACAGGCCCATGATCCTAGCGAGGAAATAGAGAATGGGAATAAGACAATGTGTTCTTCTGTATCACAGTCCAACATAACATGAGGTTATTTTGTGAACCTAACCCTTTTATTATGAATTATCATTTTTGCACAAGCACACATGCACACACACACAGTCGAGAAAAGTGACAACATTTTTTGTGTATGCTGTCAATTCTAATTCTTAGGAAAAAAGAAAATCCAAATAGTCAGGTCAGACTTTAAAAAAAAAAAAATCTGACATGAAAATTGTCTGATTTGGTCCATCTCTGGCTGCTTTTTGCCCCTGGTTAGGAATCACTGTTTTCTGTTGTTTCTAATAATAAGTTCAAATCACCATATGAATAAGGTAAATAATAACCAGAATCTGACATGCTCTCTTGTGTGTAGAGCTTTGGATAATGTCTAAAATCTAAAATGTTTCTTGAATGCGCCAAAGCAGGACAAAACCTTCTCTCTATTTTTAAATCACCACATATCACCACATACCCATATCCCGCCAGAAAGCCCAAACTGGGCGGGCTGACTTTGTCGCTAAATACGTAGAGCTCCAGGCCTGTTTTGTTTTCCTTTTTTCCTTTTTTCAACAGGCCCCGTGCTGTCTGGTTGACAATCCACCATTCCTGAATCTGATCCGTGACATTCGAAGCTCTCTCCAAGGTCAAGGTTATGCTCAACATTTCTTTAGCTATAAAGATGAGAAATACAATCATGTTAATTAATCAGAATTTCTAAAAATGCAAACAATGTTCTGTTAGTTTAAAAAAAATAGAACACATAAAAAAACATTGGAAATCCAGGAACAAATAATTTTCGGTTAACAGGAAAACTTAACAAGTGAAAAATGTAAAATAAATAAGAACTTATGAGAAACGGAAAATTTTAATATATCAATAATGTCAGATTTCTACTTTACTAACAAGCATTATGTATACTTATTTATCCTTCTTTTTTTTAAGTAGTTATGTATCGAATTTTTATGTGATATGAAAATCGTTTAGATTATTCTTATGGCACAGGTTTTTCTTTGTAGAGACATTCATTCCTGCTACTCTAAATGTATTGGCATTAAATAAATGTACAAAGACGAATCAGCACTTTATATTATTACGAGCACTTTAAGAATAGATGTCAATTTATTGAAAAGTGAAATCTTTCCTTTAAATTGAAGCGGTTAACATTTCTTTGCTGTCATCAAATCAAGTGACAACTATGCAAAAAAGTCCAATCTATACATTGATAAAAATGGTGATGCTCACTTTTATAAAGATGATCAACAGACTTGGCATCTGAGTCACTGGGGGCTCGAATAAAACAAGGAAATATATCTTTAAGAACCCTGCAGAGGAAGAGAGACTGTTACTGAAGCAAAACCCACTTTAATACATGACAACAAGAAGAGGAGGAAAGACTATTGTCTGTGATTGACGGACACGAGAATTTAGCTCCTGATTATCACACCACAGTGGAAAAGTGCAAAGAAGAGAGTGAGCCGGTGATAAACTCACACATCTGATTGGTTTCCTTTCCCAGTCAGGAGCGCTGCGAGATTCAACTTTGTTTTTGTGTCTAGATTTGTCACCCGTTTTCCTGATGCGAATTCAGCCTTGGCACCAAAAGTGAGGTTTCTGAGATCACAACAAGAGAAACACAGTGTAATTCATTTGAAGGAGATATCACCTCATGAAACTGCAGCTGCTTGTAAGCGTACATTTTTTATTCCAAATATGATTATTTAGATTAGATAAGATAGAAAGGTGTATACAATACACATAACCAACATACCATTTAAATATTGAAAGATACAGTATTTATTTTACAAAAGTGCAAATGGTCATGCTGTGTAAAATATCTTATATGAATGATAAAAGAGATATAATAAAATAAGTGTTCCCTGGCGCTGTCATTCTGTGTTCATAGGGGATAAAACTTGATGATTGATCTGGCCAGACACCAGTCTGTAGACCCTTATAAAAGAAGTCCTGCAGGACATCTTTACAACATTAGTTTGCGACGGAAATATAATCCTGGGGGATTTTTCATATTGTGTGTTACTGGATTTTAAAATGTCTAGTAATCCCATAAACCACATGTTCGGCATGCCCTGGTAGTAAAAGTTAACTAACTATACATACATATATAGTGAACAGTGCACTACTATAAGTGTCATAAAATAATGCAAGTAAATACATATTTGCACTTTTTCGTTGTACTTTATAAAATCATAATACTATATTGTATATTATATATATATATATATATTATATATTTATATTGTATAAATCATAATTCATCCACTTTTTTGTCACATAGTTAAGATACATGCAGATTATGGTGAATTATGGTACCTTTGCACGGACCAGGCAACAGTGATTGGGACAGGGAATTCATCATCTCTCATCAACGTGTCTATCAGGTTGGCTCTGCTAGGTGGACTAATAGTCCACAGAGAGTTGGAGCTGCCTTTAAGCTCTGCAATGATCAGGTCCTCCGGCAAGTAGCCCTCCAGCCACTGCAAGGCGTCCTAACAGCGGAACAAAATCACATAGTGGGAACATTATTTAAAATGTGCAATGTGTGGAATTCTTATCCAACCACATGGAGTTGTGACTCTATGCAGGGCAATGCTGGTTGGTCTCCCACTGGGAGGATTGACATTCAGTTTGGTACAGGCCTTCATGTTCCTCAGAGGATGAACTGGGTTTTTTGATTTATATATACTATTTATTTTATTTATTTACTTTGAGCAGAATAAATTAGTTAAGTGATTAAGTAGACTATTGACAGAAAAATAGAACGGCAACTATCTGAATAATCAATAAATCAATCAAGTTGTTCAAGAAAAAATTCTGAGCTTCCCCCAATTACAGCTACTCAATTGAGATTATTTGCTGCTTTTCTTAATGTGGTAATAAGCGGAAACCCTTTGAGTATAAACATGATAAACGTGACCTCAAAAACATTCCCTCATAAGCAAGCATTTGGGTGACTCGACAAGGAAAAGGCAAGCAGAACTGAACAGCGTGTAAAAACTGCGGCATTAGCAAGACGGTCACTAAAGACGGAGAGACCTAGGAGTGCTTGAGCAGAACTATTTTAAATATAAATGTCTAACGGATAATTAGCCTCTGTAAAGAACAGTGTTGAGCTAGAGCAGGAACCAGATGTATTTTTCAATACAGTGACTTATAAAACAATACACTACACATCTGACTTATTGTATTTGTTTAGCATTTGTTATACTTACATCGTCATCATAATCCTGAACCAAAGTTTTATATTCGTCTTCTGTCACCATCTGCAATTGATTTTGCTGAGCGCTCATGGTGAAGATGGGCTGTAAGAAGAGGAAATTGTTTGTTTGTTTTTAGTACTTGTGTTTCCCAGATACACAATCAAACATTTAACCCCACAGCCAGAATACCTACACAACCTAAAAAATATGGTCACGATCCTCTGGCTTCTCTCTCACATCTGATCAAAATAATGCCAGTTTAAATAAAGACTTTCCTTAGAATGAATCACTTGATTCAAGAAGGATTTTAGCGTTTAGCTTTGGGCAGAGTTTCTCAGTAAAGCAGTCGGCAAGCTTGTTTTGGCTCAAATGATTTGATAAAACAAACTGTGTTCACACCTGAAAGCCAGCCAGAGTGATTTCAAACGACACATCCAGCGGTGGGTTGACAGCTCCGGCTACAGACTTAACAAGGGACATGAAGAGCAGCGGGAACCAGACGATACAGATCAGCAGCACGATAATCATCCCTCCCATCCCGTACTTCACCACCTTCTTCTTCTTCTGGCCTCGCGGCTGGGGATACCTCTGCAGATGGATGCAATAAAGGACAGTGAGATGTTTTATTTGACCTGGATACAAGGCAATGGTAATGGCTACTTTTTGTAAATCCATTAGAATTAGGCAATTAATTGGACCAGAATTAAAAAGTAAAGATGGAAGAAAAAAAATTCAGGAGAGGAAGGACCGCAAGAGTGCATTATTTACTAGAGTGAGGTCGTAGAATAAACATATTTTTAGTACCCTTTTTGGGGATATTAGGCACCATAGAAAAATCATATCCTTGTTTACTAATATACAGCTCAGTGCAGAAAGTGACAGCTAAACTAAAAGAAAGATCCACTTCTACACATCACAAAAGTACATTTCAGCATGATTTCCAACATGGCAGACTTAGGCTCTGAAAGCGATTCACTTTTTCTCAGTACACTGAGGCCCGATGATAAACACCTTCTCAGACTCTCTCCAGCATTTGAGGATAAAGATGTGAGCGTAGATGTCCTCCACGCAGATCCAGCTGGACAGAGACAGTGAGGTGTCAGTCCAAACCCAGTCCATCACAGCTCGCAGCTCTGTTAGGAATGGCACCATGCGGAAACTACAAACAGATACACCTTAGTTATTTAGGCAAAATTTGAGAAGAAAATAAAATCTGATTCCACTTGTTCCACTAAGAGACCAAAACAACGATAAAAGATCTCAATTAAAATGATTTAAGAGTAATATGACTGGGCAGCATTACAAGCTGTTGGTGACCACTACACATTTTTACATAAATATCTAGTGGTGGAAAGTATCTAAGTACATTAATGTAAAGTACAAGTACCTACGTATTTTTACTGAAGTCCGTGAATATTTTCATGTATGCTACCTTATACTTTTACTCCACTAACTTACATCTCAAGGGAAATATTGTACTTTTTACAAAACTACACTTATTTGACAGCTTTAGTTACAAGTTTATTTTAATAAAAAGATGTAACACAATGGATAATACATAAACTTTTAAAACAAAAACACCTTGTTGGCTTCTGACTTCTTGTAGGAAGCAGTGTAGTCAAGGTCACATTTCAGGAGTTGTAAATAATAATGATTTTCCCCTCTAAATTCCTCACATAGTATGTCAATCGATGTTAAAATTATATAATATCTCAACAAAAATAAACGATTAAATAAAAAGTAAAAAAGCTTCAAACAGATGTGTGTATCAGAACTATGTTGTTTTTTTTTCTTCTTCTCCCAATAATTATCTCACAACCCCTCAGATATATCTGCTGTCTCTTTTATATAAAACTATATATAAAGTAGTTCAAACTAGCTACTTTGACTACATTTAGCTGCTAACAGTAGGGTTTTTCAGGCAGGACTTTTACTTGAAATGGAGTATTTTACATTGATGTATTGATACTTGTGGTTAAGTAACGGACATACTTGAACACAGCCAGACCTCTAGTTCACAAATAGTCTGGACAACTTTGTTAAAAGCTGGTTAAAACTGGTGGAAAACTCAATGATCTCTCTGTGGCTTTCATAAAACCATAAAGTAATATATGAACTTCCTTTTACTCTAACATGACCTAATAACTGGAGTTGTTAAATTCATTCAATAATAATAATAATAATAATAATAAGCATAACAAAACATAAACATGGTATGACTAGGGTTGCAATTAATGCTTTTTCTAAAATGTTCTATTGATCAATTAAATGTTAGAAAATTGGCAATGCTTGCCAGAGATTGTGTGCTTCCTGGACGTGCTTCCAGACGTACAGCGATCTTGGTGAAGTCTATAAATTGGTTGTTTTACCTCGCTAACCAACCAAAATGCAAGATATTCACATTTGAGATGCTGGAAACAGTAAATGTTCACCATTTTCACTTGAAGTGACATTAAATAATTGAATACTGATACATACAAAGGACCTTCCCAAAAGATCCTAAATAAATATCTTGTTTACACATATTTTAAACAAATAACTCCAGGTGTAATCCTGTTGTCTCCTTCAATTCTTGCGACATCAGCTGGTTAACAACCTCCGACACCATCGGAGCCTCGGACCGGTTTGCCCAGCTGGACTAAAAGATACTTTACCAGAGAAACTCACCCTTGAAACAGGAAGAGGTTGACATAATTGTGGCTTTTGGTGAGGAAGTTTCCCAAAACGCGGGTGGGATAACCACAGCGGATCTGATAAGCTGACAGCCCGAAGTAGATGCACTTGACAAAATACCACATTTGAGCGACTGTGTTCTCGTTGAATCGTCTACGAGGGAAAGAGAAGCAAAACAGTTTGTAAAATTAAAGTAGTCTGAATCTTTTTTCCATTTATAGACAGCACAAAGACTCAAATATTCAGATTTTTTTAAGGCTTTGCAAACAAAAAAACGTGATCGCAAAGAAAAGTAGAACCGAACAAATTCCTTTCAACTGTAAAACATTCACAATCAAACATTTTGAGATGCTTTTATTTATTTTGAATAGGAACTAAGAAAAAAGAGAGATCAAAAGCATGCACCACAGACACTAAACTATATTTTAAACTAAGGATGTTGTCACCAAAATATTGAACTTTAATTGGGACACTTACTGACCTGAAATGAAATACAAACATATCTCATATGACGCAGGATTGAGTTCTTACTTGTCTGTGATTCCTGGCAGGATAAAGAACATCCAGAAGTGGATGCCAAAGACCAGGAGGACCTGGAAGACAACTTTGCCCATGACGGACTTTCTGAGGTAGAGAGCGCGGTCCACCACCATGGTCCCAAACTGGATCAGGACCATGACCAAGAAAGGTCCCGGCACCTGATCCTCCGACAGGGACGATGTGATGTCCGCAGCCGAGTGTTTCTAGAAGGGATGAAATGAAATGTTAACTTTGTCATAAGGGATTTTATTTATGGGTTTAAACCTGATTCTAAAACTTACACCAAACGCCCAGAATCCAAACACAATGATGATGAAGTCGACTGTGTCAGCGAGGAACATCAGCACATAGACGTCTGTGACTGCACTGTACTCTGGGTGGATCAAGTTGTAGAAAAACTGCCTTATGGGAAGGTAGATCTTCATAAACCTAGGAAGAAACATTGGGCAACATTCAAGAACCACTCGTACAACAGAAGTTTTTTTTCTTTAGAATTATTTAGGATATCTTGCTGCATTTTGCCAATTTTCTCATATTTAGAATTTTCTCTTTGGTACAAAAATAATTTTCCAGTTGTCCAGACCTGTCAGAGGAGTCGTGCAAATTATTCACAAATGTATGATTTTGGTTTATTCTTAGTAATCCGCATGGCTCACAACAGCCTGGGGCACATTTTTCGATTGAAATCTTATCATATTAGAAATGCTATCTGTGGTTATTTAATTACATTAATTATGATTGTATTGCATGTTTTGTCTGATGTTGTTTGTAACGCATCGTTAATGCTGCCTATCTTGGCCAGGACAGGTTTAAAAGGTTAAAGAAATACATGTATGTAGTCAGACACCACTGGTTTTATTTTGAGTGAAAAAAATGTTGTGTTTCAACTACTGCTGCAGACGTAATATCGCAGAAACTGCTCGTGATTACATTTAGAACAGTAACATGTTTTGATCATCTGTTGCAGCACTTACCAAAATTACACTGACTGGTCTAACGGGAATGCT